>NW_027185274.1:16871829-17417607 GCF_022577435.1 Embiotoca jacksoni | reverse complement strand
AGATTTTGAACGACATGCTATAGTATGACTTTTTTTTAAAAATTTGGACGACGTACTATAGTATGACTTTTTTTCAGATTTTGGACGACATTCTATAGTATGACTTTTTTTTAATAATTTGGACGACATGCTATGGTATGACTTTTTTTTCATATTTCGGACGACATAATATAGTTTGACTTTTTTTAATAATTTGGACGACATGCTATAGTATGACTTTTTTTAATAATTTGGACGACATGCTATAGTATGACTTTTTTTAATAATTTGGACGACATACTATAGTATGACTTTTTTTCATATTTCGGAAGAGATGCTATAGTATGACTTTTTTTTATAATTTGGACGACATGCTCTAGTATGACTTTTTTTTTCAGATTTTGGACGACATACTATAGTATGACTTTTTTTTATAACTTGGACGACATACTTATAGTATGACTTTCTTTTAATAATTTGGACGACATGCTATAGTATGACTTTTTTTAATAAATTGTACGACATACTATAGTGTGACTTTTTTTTAATAATTTGGACAACATGCTATAGCATAACTTTTTTAATAATTTGGACGACATGCTATAGTTTGACTTTTTTTTATAATTTGGACAACATGCTATAGTATGACTTTTTTTAATAATTTGGACGACATACTATAGTATGACTTTTTTAAATAATTTGGACAACATGCTATAGTATGACTTTTTTCAGATTTTGGACGACATGCTATAGTATGACTTTTTTAATAATTTGGACGACATGCTATAGTATGACTTTTTTTGTCATATTTCGGACGACATGCTATAGTATGAATTTTTTTGTCATATTTCGGACGACATGCTATAGTATGACTTTTTTGTCAGATTTTGGACGACATACCATAGTATGACCTTTCTTTTAATAATTTGGACGACATGCTATAGTATGACTTTTTTTCAGATTTTGGACGACATGCTATAGTATGACTTTTTTTTAATAATTTGGACGACATTCTATAGTATGACTTTTTTTTCAGATTTTGGACGACATACTATAGCATGACTTTTTTTAATAATTTGGACGACATGCTATAGTATGACTTTTTTTCATATTTCGGACGAGATGCTATAGTATGACTTTTTTTCAGATTTTGGACGACATTCTATAGTATGACTTTTTTAAATAATTTGGACGACATGCTATAGTATGACTTTTTTTAATAATTTGGACGACATGCTATAGTATGACTTTTTTTTTTAATAATTTGGACGACATACTATAGTATGACTTTTTTTAATAATTTGGACGACATGCTATAGTATGACTTTTTTTTCAGATTTTGGACGACATTCTATAGTATGACTTTTTCTTATAATTTGGACGACATACTATAGTATGACTTTTTTTTAATAATTTGGACGACATGCTATAGTATGACTTTTTTGTCAGATTTTTGGACGACATGCGATAGTATGACTTTCTTTTAATAATTTGGACGACATGCTATAGTATGACTTTTTTTAATAAATTGTACGACATACTATAGTGTGACTTTTTTTTAATAATTTGGACAACATGCTATAGCATGACTTTTTTAATAATTTGGACGACATGCTATAGTATGACTTTTTTTCAGATTTTGGACGACATGCTATAGTATGACTTTTTTTAATAATTTGGACGACATGCTATAGTATGACTTTTTTTTAATAATTTGGACGACATACTATAGTATGACTTTTTTAAATAATTTGGACAACATGCTATAGTATGACTTTTTTCAGATTTTGGACGACATGCTATAGTATGACTTTTTTTAATAATTTGGACGACATGCTATAGTATGACTTTTTTTGTCATATTTCGGACGACATGCTATAGTATGAATTTTTTTGTCATATTTCGGACGACATGCTATAGTATGACTTTTTTTTCAGATTTTGGACGACATGCTATAGTATGACTTTTTTTTAATAATTTGGACGACATTCTATAGTATGACTTTTTTTTCAGATTTTGGACGACATGCTATAGCATGACTTTTTTTTTATAATTTGGACGACATTCTATAGTATGACTTTTTTAAATAATTTGGACGACATGCTATAGCATGACTTTTTTAATAATTTGGACGACGTGCTATAGTATGACTTTTTTTCAGATTTTGGACGACATTCTATAGTATGACTTTTTTTCATATTTCGGACGAGATGCTATAGTATGACTTTTTTTCAGATTTTGGACGACATGCTATAGTATAACTTTTTTTAATAATTTGGACAACATGCTATAGTATGACTTTTTTTCAGATTTTGGACGACATACTATAGTATGACTTTTTTTTAATAATTTGGACAACATGCTATAGTATGACTTTTTAAATAATTTGGACGACATGCTATAGTATGACTTTTTTTCAGATTTTGGACGACATTCTATAGTATGACGTTTTTAAATAATTTGGACGACATGCTATAGTATGACTTTTTTTTTCATTAATTTCTGACAAAAAGAATGTTTTTTGCATCACGGTCCTAACATTCAAGTAGGAATCAAAACCAACAGCCTTCTGACTGAGAGGCACCAGGACTAACCACTACACCATGGTGCCTGTGAAACTTTGACCTTTTTTTGTGTTTTTGAGGAAATGCTATAGTATGCATTTTTTTCATAATTCGGACGACATGCTATAGTGTGACTTTTTTGTCAGATTTTGGACGACATTCTATAGTATGACGTTTTTAAATAATTTGGACGACATGCTATAGTATGACTTTTTTTTAATAATTTGGACGACATACTATATAGTATGACTTTTTTAATAATTTGGACGACATGCTATAGTATGACTTTTTTTGTCATATTTCGGACGACATGCTATAATATGACTTTTTTGTCAGATTTTGGACCGACATACTATAGTATGACTTTCTTTTAATAATTTGGACGACATGCTATAGTATGACTTTTTTTAATAATTTGGACGACATACAATAGTATGACTTTTTTAAAATAATTTGGACGACATGCTATAGTATGACTTTTTTTTAATAATTTGGACGACATTCTATAGTATGACTTTTTTTTTCAGATTTTGGACGACATGCTATAGTATGACTTTTTTAAATAATTTAGACGACATGCTATAGTATGACTTTTTTTCATATTTCGGACGACATGCTATAGTATGAATTTTTTTGTCATATTTCGGACGACATGCTATAGTATGACTTTTTTCAGATTTTGGACGACATCCTATAGTATGACTTTTTTTTTAATAATTTGGACGACATTCTATAGTATGACTTTTTTAAATAATTTGGACGACATGCTATAGCATGACTTTTTTTAATAATTTGGACGACGTGCTATAGTATGACTTTTTTTCAGATTTTGGACGACATTCTATAGTATGACTTTTTTTCATATTTCGGACGAGATGCTATAGTATGACTTTTTTTCAGATTTTGGACGACATGCTATAGTATAACTTTTTTTAATAATTTGGACAACATGCTATAGTCTGACTTTTTTTCAGATTTTGGACGACATACTATAGTATGACTTTTTTTTAATAATTTGGACAACATGCTATAGTATGACTTTTTTAAATAATTTGGACGACATGCTATAGTATGACTTTTTTTCAGATTTTGGACGACATTCTATAGTATGACGTTTTTTAAATAATTTGGACGACATGCTATAGTATGACTTTTTTTTTCATAATTTCTGACAAAAAGAATGTTTTTTGCATCACGGTCCTAACATTCAAGTAGGAATCAAACCAACAGCCTTCTGACTGAGAGGCACCAGCACTAACCACTACACCATGGTGCCTGTGAAACTTTGACCTTTTTTTGTGTTTTTTGAGGAAATGCTATAGTATGCATTTTTTTTCATAATTCGGACGACATGCTATAGTGTGACTTTTTTGTCAGATTTTGGACGACATTCTATAGTATGACGTTTTTAAATAATTTGGACGACATGCTATAGTATGACTTTTTTTTAATAATTTGGACGACATACTATATAGTATGACTTTTTTAATAATTTGGACGACATGCTATAGTATGACTTTTTTTGTCATATTTCGGACGACATGCTATAGTATGACTTTTTTGTCAGATTTTGGACGACATACTATAGTATGACTTTCTTTTAATAATTTGGACGACATGCTATAGTATGACTTTTTTTAATAATTTGGACGACATACAATAGTATGACTTTTTTTTAAATAATTTGGACGACATGCTATAGTATGACTTTTTTTTAATAATTTGGACGACATTCTATAGTATGACTTTTTTTTCAGATTTTGGACGACATGCTATAGTATGACTTTTTTAAATAATTTGGACGACATGCTATAGTATGACTTTTTTTCAGATTTTGGACGACATGCTATAGTATGACTTTTTTTCATATTTCGGACGACATGCTATAGTATGAATTTTTTTGTCATATTTCGGACGACATGCTATAGTATGACTTTTTTCAGATTTTGGACGACATGCTATAGTATGACTTTTTTTTAATAATTTGGACGACATTCTATAGTATGACTTTTTTTTTCAGATTTTGGACGACATGCTATAGTATGACTTTTTTTAATAATTTGAACGACATGCTATAGTATGACTTTTTTAAATAATTTGGACGACATACAATAGTATGACTTTTTTTAAATAATTTGGACGACATGCTATAGTATGACTTTTTTTTTAATAATTTGGACGACATTCTATAGTATGACTTTTTTTTTCAGATTTTGGACGACATTCTATAGTATGACTTTTTTAAATAATTTGGACAACATGCTATAGTATGACTTTTTTTCAGATTTTGGACGACATGCTATAGTATGACTTTTTTTAATAATTTGGACAACATGCTATAGTATGACTTTTTTTCAGATTTTGGACGACATACTATAGTATGACTTTTTTTTAATAATTTGGACGACATACTATATAGTATGACTTTTTTAAATAATTTGGACGACATGCTATAGTATGACTTTTTTTTCAGATTTTTGGACGACATTCTATAGTATGACGTTTTTAAATAATTTGGACGACATGCTATAGTATGACTTTTTTTTTCATAATTTCTGACAAAAAGAATGTTTTTTGCATCACGGGTCCTAACATTCAAGTAGGAATCAAACCAACAGCCTTCTGACTGAGAGGCAACAGCACTAACCACTACACCATGGTGCCTGTGAAACTTTGACTTTTTTTTGTGTTTTTGAGGAAATGCTATAGTATGCATTTTTTTCATAATTCGGACGACATGCTATAGTGTGACTTTTTTGTCAGATTTTGGACGACATTCTATAGTATGACGTTTTTAAATAATTTGGACGACATGCTATAGTATGACTTTTTTTTAATAATTTGGAACGACATACTATATAGTATGACTTTTTTTTAATAATTTGGACAACATGCTATAGTATGACTTTTTTTCAGATTTTGGACGACATACTATAGTATGACTTTTTTTAATAATAATTTGGACGACATACTATAGTATGACTTTTTTTTAATAATTTGGACGACATACTATATAGTATGACTTTTTTAATAATTTGGACGACATGCTATAGTATGACTTTTTTTTGTCATATTTCGGACGACATGCTATAGTATGACTTTTTTGTCAGATTTTGGGACGACATACTATAGTATGACTTTCTTTTAATAATTTGGACGACATGCTATAGTATGACTTTTTTTAATAATTTGGACGACATACAATAGTATGACTTTTTTTAAATAATTTGGACGACATGCTATAGTATGACTTTTTTTTTAATAATTTGGACGACATGCTATAGTATGACTTTTTTTCAGATTTTGGACGACATACTATAGTATGACTTTTTTTTAATAATTTGGACGACATACTATATAGTATGACTTTTTTAAATAATTTGGACGACATGCTATAGTATGACTTTTTTTCAGATTTTGGACGACATTCTATAGTGTGACGTTTTTAAATAATTTGGACGACATGCTATAGTATGACTTTTTTTTTCATAATTTCTGACAAAAAGAATGTTTTTGCATCACGGTCCTAACATTCAAGTAGGAATCAAACCAACAGCCTTCTGACTGAGAGGCACCAGCACTAACCACTACACCATGGTGCCTGTGAAACTTTGACCTTTTTTTGTGTTTTTGAGGAAATGCTATAGTATGCATTTTTTTCATAATTCGGACGACATGCTATAGTGTGACTTTTTTGTCAGATTTTGGACGACATTCTATAGTATGACGTTTTTAAATAATTTGGACGACATGCTATAGTATGACTTTTTTTTAATAATTTGGACGACATACTATATAGTATGACTTTTTTTAATAATTTGGACAACATGCTATAGTATGACTTTTTTTCAGATTTTGGACGACATACTATAGTATGACTTTTTTTAATAATAATTTGGACGACATACTATAGTATGACTTTTTTTTAATAATTTGGACGACATACTATATAGTATGACTTTTTTAATAATTTGGACGACATGCTATAGTATGACTTTTTTTGTCATATTTCGGACGACATGCTATAGTATGACTTTTTTGTCAGATTTTGGACGACATACTATAGTATGACTTTCTTTTAATAATTTGGACGACATGCTATAGTATGACTTTTTTTAATAATTTGGACGACATACAATAGTATGACTTTTTTTTAAATAATTTGGACGACATGCTATAGTATGACTTTTTTTTAATAATTTGGACGACATTCTATAGTATGACTTTTTTTTCAGATTTTGGACGACATGCTATAGTATGACTTTTTTAAATAATTTGGACGACATGCTATAGTATGACTTTTTTTTCAGATTTTGGACGACATGCTATAGTATGACTTTTTTTCATATTTCGGACGACATGCTATAGTATGAATTTTTTTTGTCATATTTCGGACGACATGCTATAGTATGACTTTTTTCAGATTTTGGACGACATGCTATAGTATGACTTTTTTTTAATAATTTGGACGACATTCTATAGTATGACTTTTTTTTCAGATTTTGGACGACATGCTATAGTATGACTTTTTTTAATAATTTGAACGACATGCTATAGTATGACTTTTTTAAATAATTTGGACGACATACAATAGTATGACTTTTTTTAAATAATTTGGACGACATGCTATAGTATGACTTTTTTTTAATAATTTGGACGACATTCTATAGTATGACTTTTTTTTTCAGATTTTGGACGACATTCTATAGTATGACTTTTTTAAATAATTTGGACAACATGCTATAGTATGACTTTTTTTCAGATTTTGGACGACATGCTATAGTATGACTTTTTTTAATAATTTGGACAACATGCTATAGTATGACTTTTTTTCAGATTTTGGACGACATACTATAGTATGACTTTTTTTTAATAATTTGGACGACATACTATATAGTATGACTTTTTTAAATAATTTGGACGACATGCTATAGTATGACTTTTTTTCAGATTTTGGACGACATTCTATAGTATGACGTTTTTAAATAATTTGGACGACATGCTATAGTATGACTTTTTTTTTCATAATTTCTGACAAAAAGAATGTTTTTTGCATCACGGTCCTAACATTCAAGTAGGAATCAAACCAACAGCCTTCTGACTGAGAGGCAACAGCACTAACCACTACACCATGGTGCCTGTGAAACTTTGACCTTTTTTTGTGTTTTTGAGGAAATGCTATAGTATGCATTTTTTTCATAATTCGGACGACATGCTATAGTGTGACTTTTTTGTCAGATTTTGGACGACATTCTATAGTATGACGTTTTTAAATAATTTGGACGACATGCTATAGTATGACTTTTTTTTAATAATTTGGACGACATACTATATAGTATGACTTTTTTTAATAATTTGGACAACATGCTATAGTATGACTTTTTTTCAGATTTTGGACGACATACTATAGTATGACTTTTTTTAATAATAATTTGGACGACATACTATAGTATGACTTTTTTTTAATAATTTGGACGACATACTATATAGTATGACTTTTTTAATAATTTGGACGACATGCTATAGTATGACTTTTTTTAATAATAATTTGGACGACATACTATAGTATGACTTTTTTTTAATAATTTGGACGACATACTATATAGTATGACTTTTTTAATAATTTGGACGACATACTATATAGTATGACTTTTTTAATAATTTGGACGACATGCTATAGTATGACTTTTTTTGTCATATTTCGGACGACATGCTATAGTATGACTTTTTTGTCAGATTTTGGACGACATACTATAGTATGACTTTCTTTTAATAATTTGGACGACATGCTATAGTATGACTTTTTTTAATAATTTGGACGACATACAATAGTATGACTTTTTTTAAATAATTTGGACGACATGCTATAGTATGACTTTTTTTTAATAATTTGGACGACATGCTATAGTATGACTTTTTTTCAGATTTTGGACGACATACTATAGTATGACTTTTTTTTAATAATTTGGACGACATACTATATAGTATGACTTTTTTAAATAATTTGGACGACATGCTATAGTATGACTTTTTTTCAGATTTTGGACGACATTCTATAGTGTGACGTTTTTAAATAATTTGGACGACATGCTATAGTATGACTTTTTTTTTCATAATTTCTGACAAAAAGAATGTTTTTTGCATCACGGTCCTAACATTCAAGTAGGAATCAAACCAACAGCCTTCTGACTGAGAGGCACCAGCACTAACCACTACACCATGGTGCCTGTGAAACTTTGACCTTTTTTTGTGTTTTTGAGGAAATGCTATAGTATGCATTTTTTTCATAATTCGGACGACATGCTATAGTGTGACTTTTTTGTCAGATTTTGGACGACATTCTATAGTATGACGTTTTTAAATAATTTGGACGACATGCTATAGTATGACTTTTTTTTAATAATTTGGACGACATACTATATAGTATGACTTTTTTTAATAATTTGGACAACATGCTATAGTATGACTTTTTTTCAGATTTTGGACGACATACTATAGTATGACTTTTTTTAATAATAATTTGGACGACATACTATAGTATGACTTTTTTTTAATAATTTGGACGACATACTATATAGTATGACTTTTTTAATAATTTGGACGACATGCTATAGTATGACTTTTTTTGTCATATTTCGGACGACATGCTATAGTATGACTTTTTTGTCAGATTTTGGACGACATACTATAGTATGACTTTCTTTTAATAATTTGGACGACATGCTATAGTATGACTTTTTTTAATAATTTGGACGACATACAATAGTATGACTTTTTTTAAATAATTTGGACGACATGCTATAGTATGACTTTTTTGTCAGATTTTGGACGACATACTATAGTATGACTTTCTTTTAATAATTTGGACGACATGCTATAGTATGACTTTTTTTAATAATTTGGACGACATACAATAGTATGACTTTTTTTAAATAATTTGGACGACATGCTATAGTATGACTTTTTTTTAATAATTTGGACGACATGCTATAGTATGACTTTTTTTCAGATTTTGGACGACATACTATAGTATGACTTTTTTTTAATAATTTGGACGACATACTATATAGTATGACTTTTTTAAATAATTTGGACGACATGCTATAGTATGACTTTTTTTCAGATTTTGGACGACATTCTATAGTGTGACGTTTTTAAATAATTTGGACGACATGCTATAGTATGACTTTTTTTTTCATAATTTCTGACAAAAAGAATGTTTTTTGCATCACGGTCCTAACATTCAAGTAGGAATCAAACCAACAGCCTTCTGACTGAGAGGCACCAGCACTAACCACTACACCATGGTGCCTGTGAAACTTTGACCTTTTTTTGTGTTTTTGAGGAAATGCTATAGTATGCATTTTTTTCATAATTCGGACGACATGCTATAGTGTGACTTTTTTGTCAGATTTTGGACGACATTCTATAGTATGACGTTTTTAAATAATTTGGACGACATGCTATAGTATGACTTTTTTTTAATAATTTGGACGACATACTATATAGTATGACTTTTTTTAATAATTTGGACAACATGCTATAGTATGACTTTTTTTCAGATTTTGGACGACATACTATAGTATGACTTTTTTTAATAATAATTTGGACGACATACTATAGTATGACTTTTTTTTAATAATTTGGACGACATACTATATAGTATGACTTTTTTAATAATTTGGACGACATGCTATAGTATGACTTTTTTTGTCATATTTCGGACGACATGCTATAGTATGACTTTTTTGTCAGATTTTGGACGACATACTATAGTATGACTTTCTTTTAATAATTTGGACGACATGCTATAGTATGACTTTTTTTAATAATTTGGACGACATACAATAGTATGACTTTTTTTAAATAATTTGGACGACATGCTATAGTATGACTTTTTTTTAATAATTTGGACGACATTCTATAGTATGACTTTTTTTTCAGATTTTGGACGACATGCTATAGTATGACTTTTTTTAATAATTTGGACGACATGCTATAGTATGACTTTTTTAAATAATTTGGACGATATACAATAGTATGACTTTTTTTAAATAATTTGGACGACATGCTATAGTATGACTTTTTTTTAATAATTTGGACGACATGCTATAGTATGACTTTTTTTTTAATAATTTGGACGACATACTATAGTATGACTTTTTTTAATAATTTGGACGACATGCTATAGTATGACTTTTTTTTCAGATTTTGGACGACATGCGATAGTATGACTTTCTTTTAATAATTTGGACGACATGCTATAGTATGACTTTTTTTAATAAATTGTACGACATACTATAGTGTGACTTTTTTTTAATAATTTGGACAACATGCTATAGCATGACTTTTTTAATAATTTGGACGACATGCTATAGTATGACTTTTTTTCAGATTTTGGACGACATGCTATAGTATGACTTTTTTTAATAATTTGGACGACATGCTATAGTATGACTTTTTTTAATAATTTGGACGACATACTATAGTATGACTTTTTTAAATAATTTGGACAACATGCTATAGTATGACTTTTTTCAGATTTTGGACGACATGCTATAGTATGACTTTTTTAATAATTTGGACGACATGCTATAGTATGACTTTTTTTGTCATATTTCGGACGACATGCTATAGTATGAATTTTTTTGTCATATTTCGGACGACATGCTATAGTATGACTTTTTGTCATATTTTGGACGACATGCTATAGTATGACTTTTTTTTTATAATTTGGACGACATTCTATAGTATGACTTTTTTTTCAGATTTTGGACGACATGCTATAGTATGACTTTTTTTTTATAATTTGGACGACATACTATAGTATGACTTTTTTTAATAATAATTTGGACGACATACTATAGTATGACTTTTTTTTAATAATTTGGACGACATACTATATAGTATGACTTTTTTAATAATTTGGACGACATGCTATAGTATGACTTTTTTTGTCATATTTCGGACGACATGCTATAGTATGACTTTTTTGTCAGATTTTGGACGACATACTATAGTATGACTTTCTTTTAATAATTTGGACGACATGCTATAGTATGACTTTTTTTAATAATTTGGACGACATACAATAGTATGACTTTTTTTAAATAATTTGGACGACATGCTATAGTATGACTTTTTTTTAATAATTTGGACGACATGCTATAGTATGACTTTTTTTCAGATTTTGGACGACATACTATAGTATGACTTTTTTTTAATAATTTGGACGACATACTATATAGTATGACTTTTTTAAATAATTTGGACGACATGCTATAGTATGACTTTTTTTCAGATTTTGGACGACATTCTATAGTGTGACGTTTTTAAATAATTTGGACGACATGCTATAGTATGACTTTTTTTTCATAATTTCTGACAAAAAGAATGTTTTTTGCATCACGGTCCTAACATTCAAGTAGGAATCAAACCAACAGCCTTCTGACTGAGAGGCAACAGCACTAACCACTACACCATGGTGCCTGTGAAACTTTGACCTTTTTTTGTGTTTTTGAGGAAATGCTATAGTATGCATTTTTTTCATAATTCGGACGACATGCTATAGTGTGACTTTTTTGTCAGATTTTGGACGACATTCTATAGTATGACGTTTTTAAATAATTTGGACGACATGCTATAGTATGACTTTTTTTTAATAATTTGGACGACATACTATATAGTATGACTTTTTTTAATAATTTGGACAACATGCTATAGTATGACTTTTTTTCAGATTTTGGACGACATACTATAGTATGACTTTTTTTAATAATAATTTGGACGACATACTATAGTATGACTTTTTTTTAATAATTTGGACGACATACTATATAGTATGACTTTTTTAATAATTTGGACGACATGCTATAGTATGACTTTTTTTGTCATATTTCGGACGACATGCTATAGTATGACTTTTTTGTCAGATTTTGGACGACATACTATAGTATGACTTTCTTTTAATAATTTGGACGACATGCTATAGTATGACTTTTTTTAATAATTTGGACGACATACAATAGTATGACTTTTTTTAAATAATTTGGACGACATGCTATAGTATGACTTTTTTTTAATAATTTGGACGACATTCTATAGTATGACTTTTTTTTCAGATTTTGGACGACATGCTATAGTATGACTTTTTTTAATAATTTGGACGACATGCTATAGTATGACTTTTTTAAATAATTTGGACGATATACAATAGTATGACTTTTTTTAAATAATTTGGACGACATGCTATAGTATGACTTTTTTTTAATAATTTGGACGACATGCTATAGTATGACTTTTTTTTTAATAATTTGGACGACATACTATAGTATGACTTTTTTTAATAATTTGGACGACATGCTATAGTATGACTTTTTTTTCAGATTTTGGACGACATGCGATAGTATGACTTTCTTTTAATAATTTGGACGACATGCTATAGTATGACTTTTTTTAATAAATTGTACGACATACTATAGTGTGACTTTTTTTTAATAATTTGGACAACATGCTATAGCATGACTTTTTTAATAATTTGGACGACATGCTATAGTATGACTTTTTTTCAGATTTTGGACGACATGCTATAGTATGACTTTTTTTAATAATTTGGACGACATGCTATAGTATGACTTTTTTTAATAATTTGGACGACATACTATAGTATGACTTTTTTAAATAATTTGGACAACATGCTATAGTATGACTTTTTTCAGATTTTGGACGACATGCTATAGTATGACTTTTTTAATAATTTGGACGACATGCTATAGTATGACTTTTTTTGTCATATTTCGGACGACATGCTATAGTATGAATTTTTTTGTCATATTTCGGACGACATGCTATAGTATGACTTTTTTTCAGATTTTGGACGACATGCTATAGTATGACTTTTTTTTTATAATTTGGACGACATTCTATAGTATGACTTTTTTTTCAGATTTTGGACGACATGCTATAGTATGACTTTTTTTTTATAATTTGGACGACATACTATAGTATGACTTTTTTTAATAATAATTTGGACGACATACTATAGTATGACTTTTTTTTAATAATTTGGACGACATACTATATAGTATGACTTTTTTAATAATTTGGACGACATGCTATAGTATGACTTTTTTTGTCATATTTCGGACGACATGCTATAGTATGACTTTTTTGTCAGATTTTGGACGACATACTATAGTATGACTTTCTTTTAATAATTTGGACGACATGCTATAGTATGACTTTTTTTAATAATTTGGACGACATACAATAGTATGACTTTTTTTAAATAATTTGGACGACATGCTATAGTATGACTTTTTTTTAATAATTTGGACGACATGCTATAGTATGACTTTTTTTCAGATTTTGGACGACATACTATAGTATGACTTTTTTTTAATAATTTGGACGACATACTATATAGTATGACTTTTTTAAATAATTTGGACGACATGCTATAGTATGACTTTTTTTCAGATTTTGGACGACATTCTATAGTGTGACGTTTTTAAATAATTTGGACGACATGCTATAGTATGACTTTTTTTTTCATAATTTCTGACAAAAAGAATGTTTTTTGCATCACGGTCCTAACATTCAAGTAGGAATCAAACCAACAGCCTTCTGACTGAGAGGCAACAGCACTAACCACTACACCATGGTGCCTGTGAAACTTTGACCTTTTTTTGTGTTTTTGAGGAAATGCTATAGTATGCATTTTTTTCATAATTCGGACGACATGCTATAGTGTGACTTTTTTGTCAGATTTTGGACGACATTCTATAGTATGACGTTTTTAAATAATTTGGACGACATGCTATAGTATGACTTTTTTTTAATAATTTGGACGACATACTATATAGTATGACTTTTTTTAATAATTTGGACAACATGCTATAGTATGACTTTTTTTCAGATTTTGGACGACATACTATAGTATGACTTTTTTTAATAATAATTTGGACGACATACTATAGTATGACTTTTTTTTAATAATTTGGACGACATACTATATAGTATGACTTTTTTAATAATTTGGACGACATGCTATAGTATGACTTTTTTTGTCATATTTCGGACGACATGCTATAGTATGACTTTTTTGTCAGATTTTGGACGACATACTATAGTATGACTTTCTTTTAATAATTTGGACGACATGCTATAGTATGACTTTTTTTAATAATTTGGACGACATACAATAGTATGACTTTTTTTAAATAATTTGGACGACATGCTATAGTATGACTTTTTTTTAATAATTTGGACGACATTCTATAGTATGACTTTTTTTTCAGATTTTGGACGACATGCTATAGTATGACTTTTTTTAATAATTTGGACGACATGCTATAGTATGACTTTTTTAAATAATTTGGACGATATACAATAGTATGACTTTTTTTAAATAATTTGGACGACATGCTATAGTATGACTTTTTTTTAATAATTTGGACGACATGCTATAGTATGACTTTTTTTTTAATAATTTGGACGACATACTATAGTATGACTTTTTTTAATAATTTGGACGACATGCTATAGTATGACTTTTTTTTCAGATTTTGGACGACATGCGATAGTATGACTTTCTTTTAATAATTTGGACGACATGCTATAGTATGACTTTTTTTAATAAATTGTACGACATACTATAGTGTGACTTTTTTTTAATAATTTGGACAACATGCTATAGCATGACTTTTTTAATAATTTGGACGACATGCTATAGTATGACTTTTTTTCAGATTTTGGACGACATGCTATAGTATGACTTTTTTTAATAATTTGGACGACATGCTATAGTATGACTTTTTTTAATAATTTGGACGACATACTATAGTATGACTTTTTTAAATAATTTGGACAACATGCTATAGTATGACTTTTTTCAGATTTTGGACGACATGCTATAGTATGACTTTTTTAATAATTTGGACGACATGCTATAGTATGACTTTTTTTGTCATATTTCGGACGACATGCTATAGTATGAATTTTTTTGTCATATTTCGGACGACATGCTATAGTATGACTTTTTTTCAGATTTTGGACGACATGCTATAGTATGACTTTTTTTTTATAATTTGGACGACATTCTATAGTATGACTTTTTTTTCAGATTTTGGACGACATGCTATAGCATGACTTTTTTTTTATAATTTGGACGACATTCTATAGTATGACTTTTTTTTTCAGATTTTGGACGACATGCTATAGTATGACTTTTTTTTTATAATTTGGACGACATTCTATAGTATGACTTTTTTAAATAATTTGGACGACATGCTATAGCATGACTTTTTTTAATAATTTGGACGACGTGCTATAGTATGACTTTTTTTCAGATTTTGGACGACATTCTATAGTATGACTTTTTTTCATATTTCGGACGAGATGCTATAGTATGACTTTTTTTCAGATTTTGGACGACATGCAATAGTATAACTTTTTTTAATAATTTGGACAACATGCTATAGTATGACTTTTTTTCAGATTTTGGACGACATACTATAGTATGACTTTTTTTTAATAATTTGGACAACATGCTATAGTATGACTTTTTTAAATAATTTGGACGACATGCTATAGTATGACTTTTTTTCAGATTTTGGACGACATTCTATAGTATGACGTTTTTAAATAATTTGGACGACATGCTATAGTATGACTTTTTTTTTCATAATTTCTGACAAAAAGAATGTTTTTTGCATCACGGTCCTAACATTCAAGTAGGAATCAAACCAACAGCCTTCTGACTGAGAGGCACCAGCACTAACCACTACACCATGGTGCCTGTGAAACTTTGACCTTTTTTGTGTTTTTGAGGAAATGCTATAGTATGCATTTTTTTCATAATTCGGACGACATGCTATAGTGTGACTTTTTTGTCAGATTTTGGACGACATTCTATAGTATGACGTTTTTAAATAATTTGGACGACATGCTATAGTATGACTTTTTTTTAATAATTTGGACGACATACTATATAGTATGACTTTTTTAATAATTTGGACGACATGCTATAGTATGACTTTTTTTGTCATATTTCGGACGACATGCTATAGTATGACTTTTTTGTCAGATTTTGGACGACATACTATAGTATGACTTTCTTTTAATAATTTGGACGACATGCTATAGTATGACTTTTTTTAATAATTTGGACGACATACAATAGTATGACTTTTTTTAAATAATTTGGACGACATGCTATAGTATGACTTTTTTTTAATAATTTGGACGACATTCTATAGTATGACTTTTTTTTCAGATTTTGGACGACATGCTATAGTATGACTTTTTTAAATAATTTGGACGACATGCTATAGTATGACTTTTTTTCAGATTTTGGACGACATGCTATAGTATGACTTTTTTTCATATTTCGGACGACATGCTATAGTATGAATTTTTTTGTCATATTTCGGACGACATGCTATAGTATGACTTTTTTCAGATTTTGGACGACATGCTATAGTATGACTTTTTTTTAATAATTTGGACGACATTCTATAGTATGACTTTTTTTTCAGATTTTGGACGACATGCTATAGTATGACTTTTTTTAATAATTTGAACGACATGCTATAGTATGACTTTTTTAAATAATTTGGACGACATACAATAGTATGACTTTTTTTAAATAATTTGGACGACATGCTATAGTATGACTTTTTTTTAATAATTTGGACGACATTCTATAGTATGACTTTTTTTAATAATAATTTGGACGACATACTATAGTATGACTTTTTTTTAATAATTTGGACGACATACTATATAGTATGACTTTTTTAATAATTTGGACGACATTCTATAGTATGACTTTTTTTGTCATATTTCGGACGACATGCTATAGTATGACTTTTTTGTCAGATTTTGGACGACATACTATAGTATGACTTTCTTTTAATAATTTGGACGACATGCTATAGTATGACTTTTTTTAATAATTTGGACGACATACAATAGTATGACTTTTTTTAAATAATTTGGACGACATGCTATAGTATGACTTTTTTTTAATAATTTGGACGACATTCTATAGTATGACTTTTTTTTCAGATTTTGGACGACATGCTATAGTATGACTTTTTTTAATAATTTGGACGACATGCTATAGTATGACTTTTTTTCAGATTTTGGACGACATACTATAGTATGACTTTTTTTTAATAATTTGGACGACATACTATATAGTATGACTTTTTTAAATAATTTGGACGACATGCTATAGTATGACTTTTTTTCAGATTTTGGACGACATTCTATAGTGTGACGTTTTTAAATAATTTGGACGACATGCTATAGTATGACTTTTTTTTTCATAATTTCTGACAAAAAGAATGTTTTTTGCATCACGGTCCTAACATTCAAGTAGGAATCAAACCAACAGCCTTCTGACTGAGAGGCACCAGCACTAACCACTACACCATGGTGCCTGTGAAACTTTGACCTTTTTTTGTGTTTTTGAGGAAATGCTATAGTACGCATTTTTTTCATAATTCGGACGACATGCTATAGTGTGACTTTTTTGTCAGATTTTGGACGACATTCTATAGTATGACGTTTTTAAATAATTTGGACGACATGCTATAGTATGACTTTTTTTTAATAATTTGGACGACATACTATATAGTATGACTTTTTTTAATAATTTGGACAACATGCTATAGTATGACTTTTTTTCAGATTTTGGACGACATACTATATAGTATGACTTTTTTAATAATTTGGACGACATGCTATAGTATGACTTTTTTTGTCATATTTCGGACGACATGCTATAGTATGACTTTTTTGTCAGATTTTGGACGACATACTATAGTATGACTTTCTTTTAATAATTTGGACGACATGCTATAGTATGACTTTTTTTAATAATTTGGACGACATACAATAGTATGACTTTTTTTTAAATAATTTGGACGACATGCTATAGTATGACTTTTTTTTAATAATTTGGACGACATTCTATAGTATGACTTTTTTTTCAGATTTTGGACGACATGCTATAGTATGACTTTTTTTAATAATTTGGACGACATGCTATAGTATGACTTTTTTAAATAATTTGGACGATATACAATAGTATGACTTTTTTTAAATAATTTGGACGACATGCTATAGTATGACTTTTTTTTAATAATTTGGATGACATTCTATAGTATGACTTTTTTTTCAGATTTTGGACGACATTCTATAGTATGACTTTTTTAAATAATTTGGACAACATGCTATAGTATGACTTTTTTTCAGATTTTGGACGACATGCTATAGTATGACTTTTTTTAATAATTTGGACAACATGCTATAGTATGACTTTTTTTCAGATTTTGGACGACATACTATAGTATGACTTTTTTTTTTATAATTTGGACGACATACTATAGTATGACTTTTTTTTAATAATTTGGACGACATACTATATAGTATGACTTTTTTAAATAATTTGGACGACATGCTATAGTATGACTTTTTTTCAGATTTTGGACGACATTCTATAGTATGACGTTTTTAAATAATTTGGACGACATGCTATAGTATGACTTTTTTTAATAATTTGGACGACATGCTATAGTATGACTTTTTTTTTTAATAATTTGGACGACATACTACAGTATGACTTTTTTTAATAATTTGGACGACATACTATAGTATGACTTTTTTAAATAATTTGGACGACATGCTATAGTATGACTTTTTTTAATAATTTGGACGACATGCTATAGTATGACTTTTTTTTTTAATAATTTGGACGACATACTATAGTATGACTTTTTTTAATAATTTGGACGACATACTATAGTATGACTTTTTTAAATAATTTGGACGACATGCTGTAGTATGACTTTTTTTCAGATTTTGGACGACATGCTATAGTATGAATTTTTTAATAATTTGGACGACATGCTATAGTATGACTTTTTTTGTCATATTTCGGACGACATGCTATAGTATGAATTTTTTAATAATTTGGACGACATGCTATAGTATGACTTTTTTAAATAATTTGGACGACATGCTATAGTATGACTTTTTTTCAGATTTTGGACGACATGCTATAGTATGACTTTTTTTTAATAATTTGGACGACATGCTATAGTATGAACTTTTTTTTCATATTTCGGACGAGAAGCTATGGTATGACTTTTTTTCATATTTCGGACGAGATGCTATAGAATGACTTTTTTTTGTGTTTTTGCGGACATGCTATAGTATGAATTTTTTTTCAGATTTTGGACGACATGCTATAGTATGACTTTTTTTTAATAATTTGGACGACATGCTATAGTATGACTTTTTTTTTTCATAATTTGGACGACATACTATAGTATGACTTTTTTTTAATAATTTGGACGACATACTATATAGTATGACTTTTTTAAATAATTTGGACGACATGCTATAGTATGACTTTTTTGTCAGATTTTGGACGACATGCGATAGTATGACTTTTTTTTAATAATTTGGACGACATACTATAGTATGACTTTTTTTCATATTTCGGACGACATGCTATAGTATGACTTTTTTTTTCAAATTTCTGACAAAAAGACTATTTTTTACATTACGGTCATAACATTCAAGTAGGAATCAAACCAACAATCTTCTGACTGAGAGGCACCAGCACTAACGACTACACCACGGTGCCTGTGAAACTTTGACTTTTTTTTGTGCTTTTGAGGAAATGCTATAGTATGATTTTTTTTCATAATTCGGACGACATGCTATAGTATGACTTTTTTTAATAATTTGGACGACATGCTGTAGTACGACTTTTTTAAATAATTTGGACGACATGCTATAGTATGACTTTTTTTTCAAATTTCTGACAAAAAGAATGTTTTTTACATTACGGTCCTAACATTCAAGTAGGAATCAAAACAACAACCTTCTGACTGAGAGGCACCAGCATTAATCACTACACCATGGTGCCTGTGAAACTTTGAATTTTTTTTGTGTTTTTGAGGAAATGCTATAGTATGAATTTTTTTCATAATTCGGACGACATGCTATAGTATGGCTTTTTTAAATAATTTGGACGACATGCTATAGTATGACTTTTTTTAATAATTTGGACGACATGCTATAGTATGACTTTTTTTTTTAATAATTTGGACGACATACTATAGTATGACTTTTTTAAATAATTTGGACGACATACTATAGTATGACTTTTTTAAATAATTTGGACGACATGCTATAGTATGACTTTTTTTTATAATTTGGACGTCATGCTATAGTATGACTTTTTTTTAATAATTTGGACGACATACTATAGTATGACTTTTTTAAATAATTTGGACGACATGCTATAGTATGACTTTTTTTAATAATTTGGACGACATGCTATAGTATGACTTTTTTTTTTAATAATTTGGACGACATACTATAGTATGACTTTTTTAAATAATTTGGACGACATACTATAGTATGACTTTTTTAAATAATTTGGACGACATGCTATAGTATGACTTTTTTTTATAATTTGGACGTCATGCTATAGTATGACTTTTTTTTTAATAATTTGGACGACATACTATAGTATGACTTTTTTAAATAATTTGGACGACATGCTATAGTATGACTTTTTTTCAGATTTTGGACGACATGCTATAGTATGACTTTTTTTCATATTTCGGACGACATGCTATAGTATGAATTTTTTTGTCATATTTCGGACGACATGCTATAGTATGACTTTTTTCAGATTTTGGACGACATTCTATAGTATGACTTTTTTAAATAATTTGGACAACATGCTATAGTATGACTTTTTTTCAGATTTTGGACGACATGCTATAGTGTGACTTTTTTTTCAGATTTTGGACGACATTCTATAGTATGACTTTTTTAAATAATTTGGACGACATGCTGTAGTATGACTTTTTTTCAGATTTTGGACGACATGCTATAGTATGACTTTTTTTTAATAATTTGGACGACATTCTATAGTATGACTTTTTTTTCAGATTTTGGACGACATGCTATAGTATGACTTTTTTTAATAATTTGAACGACATGCTATAGTATGACTTTTTTAAATAATTTGGACGACATACAATAGTATGACTTTTTTTAAATAATTTGGACGACATGCTATAGTATGACTTTTTTTTAATAATTTGGACGACATTCTATAGTATGACTTTTTTTAATAATAATTTGGACGACATACTATAGTATGACTTTTTTTTAATAATTTGGACGACATACTATATAGTATGACTTTTTTAATAATTTGGACGACATTCTATAGTATGACTTTTTTTGTCATATTTCGGACGACATGCTATAGTATGACTTTTTTGTCAGATTTTGGACGACATACTATAGTATGACTTTCTTTTAATAATTTGGACGACATGCTATAGTATGACTTTTTTTAATAATTTGGACGACATACAATAGTATGACTTTTTTTAAATAATTTGGACGACATGCTATAGTATGACTTTTTTTTAATAATTTGGACGACATTCTATAGTATGACTTTTTTTTCAGATTTTGGACGACATGCTATAGTATGACTTTTTTTAATAATTTGGACGACATGCTATAGTATGACTTTTTTTCAGATTTTGGACGACATACTATAGTATGACTTTTTTTTAATAATTTGGACGACATACTATATAGTATGACTTTTTTAAATAATTTGGACGACATGCTATAGTATGACTTTTTTTCAGATTTTGGACGACATTCTATAGTGTGACGTTTTTAAATAATTTGGACGACATGCTATAGTATGACTTTTTTTTTCATAATTTCTGACAAAAAGAATGTTTTTTGCATCACGGTCCTAACATTCAAGTAGGAATCAAACCAACAGCCTTCTGACTGAGAGGCACCAGCACTAACCACTACACCATGGTGCCTGTGAAACTTTGACCTTTTTTTGTGTTTTTGAGGAAATGCTATAGTACGCATTTTTTTCATAATTCGGACGACATGCTATAGTGTGACTTTTTTGTCAGATTTTGGACGACATTCTATAGTATGACGTTTTTAAATAATTTGGACGACATGCTATAGTATGACTTTTTTTTAATAATTTGGACGACATACTATATAGTATGACTTTTTTTAATAATTTGGACAACATGCTATAGTATGACTTTTTTTCAGATTTTGGACGACATACTATAGTCTGACTTTTTTTAATAATAATTTGGACGACATACTATAGTATGACTTTTTTTTAATAATTTGGACGACATACTATATAGTATGACTTTTTTAATAATTTGGACGACATGCTATAGTATGACTTTTTTTGTCATATTTCGGACGACATGCTATAGTATGACTTTTTTGTCAGATTTTGGACGACATACTATAGTATGACTTTCTTTTAATAATTTGGACGACATGCTATAGTATGACTTTTTTTAATAATTTGGACGACATACAATAGTATGACTTTTTTTTAAATAATTTGGACGACATGCTATAGTATGACTTTTTTTTAATAATTTGGACGACATTCTATAGTATGACTTTTTTTTCAGATTTTGGACGACATGCTATAGTATGACTTTTTTTAATAATTTGGACGACATGCTATAGTATGACTTTTTTAAATAATTTGGACGATATACAATAGTATGACTTTTTTTAAATAATTTGGACGACATGCTATAGTATGACTTTTTTTTAATAATTTGGATGACATTCTATAGTATGACTTTTTTTTCAGATTTTGGACGACATTCTATAGTATGACTTTTTTAAATAATTTGGACAACATGCTATAGTATGACTTTTTTTCAGATTTTGGACGACATGCTATAGTATGACTTTTTTTAATAATTTGGACAACATGCTATAGTATGACTTTTTTTCAGATTTTGGACGACATACTATAGTATGACTTTTTTTTTTATAATTTGGACGACATACTATAGTATGACTTTTTTTTAATAATTTGGACGACATACTATATAGTATGACTTTTTTAAATAATTTGGACGACATGCTATAGTATGACTTTTTTTCAGATTTTGGACGACATTCTATAGTATGACGTTTTTAAATAATTTGGACGACATGCTATAGTATGACTTTTTTTAATAATTTGGACGACATGCTATAGTATGACTTTTTTTTTTAATAATTTGGACGACATACTACAGTATGACTTTTTTTAATAATTTGGACGACATACTATAGTATGACTTTTTTAAATAATTTGGACGACATGCTATAGTATGACTTTTTTTAATAATTTGGACGACATGCTATAGTATGACTTTTTTTTTTAATAATTTGGACGACATACTATAGTATGACTTTTTTTAATAATTTGGACGACATACTATAGTATGACTTTTTTAAATAATTTGGACGACATGCTGTAGTATGACTTTTTTTCAGATTTTGGACGACATGCTATAGTATGACTTTTTTTGTCATATTTCGGACGACATGCTATAGTATGAATTTTTTAATAATTTGGACGACATGCTATAGTATGACTTTTTTTGTCATATTTCGGACGACATGCTATAGTATGAATTTTTTAATAATTTGGACGACATGCTATAGTATGACTTTTTTAAATAATTTGGACGACATGCTATAGTATGACTTTTTTTCAGATTTTGGACGACATGCTATAGTATGACTTTTTTTTAATAATTTGGACGACATGCTATAGTATGAACTTTTTTTTCATATTTCGGACGAGAAGCTATGGTATGACTTTTTTTCATATTTCGGACGAGATGCTATAGAATGACTTTTTTTTGTGTTTTTGCGGACATGCTATAGTATGAATTTTTTTTCAGATTTTGGACGACATGCTATAGTATGACTTTTTTTTAATAATTTGGACGACATGCTATAGTATGACTTTTTTTTTTCATAATTTGGACGACATACTATAGTATGACTTTTTTTTAATAATTTGGACGACATACTATATAGTATGACTTTTTTAAATAATTTGGACGACATGCTATAGTATGACTTTTTTGTCAGATTTTGGACGACATGCGATAGTATGACTTTTTTTTAATAATTTGGACGACATACTATAGTATGACTTTTTTTCATATTTCGGACGACATGCTATAGTATGACTTTTTTTTTCAAATTTCTGACAAAAAGACTATTTTTTACATTACGGTCATAACATTCAAGTAGGAATCAAACCAACAATCTTCTGACTGAGAGGCACCAGCACTAACGACTACACCACGGTGCCTGTGAAACTTTGACTTTTTTTTGTGCTTTTGAGGAAATGCTATAGTATGATTTTTTTTCATAATTCGGACGACATGCTATAGTATGACTTTTTTTAATAATTTGGACGACATGCTGTAGTACGACTTTTTTAAATAATTTGGACGACATGCTATAGTATGACTTTTTTTTCAAATTTCTGACAAAAAGAATGTTTTTTACATTACGGTCCTAACATTCAAGTAGGAATCAAAACAACAACCTTCTGACTGAGAGGCACCAGCATTAATCACTACACCATGGTGCCTGTGAAACTTTGAATTTTTTTTGTGTTTTTGAGGAAATGCTATAGTATGAATTTTTTTCATAATTCGGACGACATGCTATAGTATGGCTTTTTTAAATAATTTGGACGACATGCTATAGTATGACTTTTTTTAATAATTTGGACGACATGCTATAGTATGACTTTTTTTTTTAATAATTTGGACGACATACTATAGTATGACTTTTTTAAATAATTTGGACGACATACTATAGTATGACTTTTTTAAATAATTTGGACGACATGCTATAGTATGACTTTTTTTTATAATTTGGACGTCATGCTATAGTATGACTTTTTTTTAATAATTTGGACGACATACTATAGTATGACTTTTTTAAATAATTTGGACGACATGCTATAGTATGACTTTTTTTAATAATTTGGACGACATGCTATAGTATGACTTTTTTTTTTAATAATTTGGACGACATACTATAGTATGACTTTTTTAAATAATTTGGACGACATACTATAGTATGACTTTTTTAAATAATTTGGACGACATGCTATAGTATGACTTTTTTTTATAATTTGGACGTCATGCTATAGTATGACTTTTTTTTAATAATTTGGACGACATACTATAGTATGACTTTTTTAAATAATTTGGACGACATGCTATAGTATGACTTTTTTTCAGATTTTGGACGACATGCTATAGTATGACTTTTTTTCATATTTCGGACGACATGCTATAGTATGAATTTTTTTGTCATATTTCGGACGACATGCTATAGTATGACTTTTTTCAGATTTTGGACGACATTCTATAGTATGACTTTTTTAAATAATTTGGACAACATGCTATAGTATGACTTTTTTTCAGATTTTGGACGACATGCTATAGTGTGACTTTTTTTTCAGATTTTGGACGACATTCTATAGTATGACTTTTTTAAATAATTTGGACGACATGCTGTAGTATGACTTTTTTTCAGATTTTGGACGACATGCTATAGTATGACTTTTTTTGTCATATTTCGGACGACATGCTATAGTATGAATTTTTTAATAATTTGGACGACATGCTATAGTATGACTTTTTTTGTCATATTTCGGACGACATGCTATAGTATGAATTTTTTAATAATTTGGACGACATGCTATAGTATGACTTTTTTAAATAATTTGGACGACATGCTATAGTATGACTTTTTTTCAGATTTTGGACGACATGCTATAGTATGACTTTTTTTTAATAATTTGGACGACATGCTATAGTATGAACTTTTTTTTCATATTTCGGACGAGAAGCTATGGTATGACTTTTTTTCATATTTCGGACGAGATGCTATAGAATGACTTTTTTTTGTGTTTTTGCGGACATGCTATAGTATGAATTTTTTTTCAGATTTTGGACGACATGCTATAGTATGACTTTTTTTTAATAATTTGGACGACATGCTATAGTATGACTTTTTTTTTTCATAATTTGGACGACATACTATAGTATGACTTTTTTTTAATAATTTGGACGACATACTATATAGTATGACTTTTTTAAATAATTTGGACGACATGCTATAGTATGACTTTTTTGTCAGATTTTGGACGACATGCGATAGTATGACTTTTTTTTAATAATTTGGACGACATACTATAGTATGACTTTTTTTCATATTTCGGACGACATGCTATAGTATGACTTTTTTTTTCAAATTTCTGACAAAAAGACTATTTTTTACATTACGGTCATAACATTCAAGTAGGAATCAAACCAACAATCTTCTGACTGAGAGGCACCAGCACTAACGACTACACCACGGTGCCTGTGAAACTTTGACTTTTTTTTGTGCTTTTGAGGAAATGCTATAGTATGATTTTTTTTCATAATTCGGACGACATGCTATAGTATGACTTTTTTTAATAATTTGGACGACATGCTGTAGTACGACTTTTTTAAATAATTTGGACGACATGCTATAGTATGACTTTTTTTTCAAATTTCTGACAAAAAGAATGTTTTTTACATTACGGTCCTAACATTCAAGTAGGAATCAAAACAACAACCTTCTGACTGAGAGGCACCAGCATTAATCACTACACCATGGTGCCTGTGAAACTTTGAATTTTTTTTGTGTTTTTGAGGAAATGCTATAGTATGAATTTTTTTCATAATTCGGACGACATGCTATAGTATGACTTTTTTAAATAATTTGGACGACATGCTATAGTATGACTTTTTTTAATAATTTGGACGACATGCTATAGTATGACTTTTTTTTTTAATAATTTGGACGACATACTATAGTATGACTTTTTTAAATAATTTGGACGACATACTATAGTATGACTTTTTTAAATAATTTGGACGACATGCTATAGTATGACTTTTTTTTATAATTTGGACGTCATGCTATAGTATGACTTTTTTTTAATAATTTGGACGACATACTATAGTATGACTTTTTTAAATAATTTGGACGACATGCTATAGTATGACTTTTTTTAATAATTTGGACGACATGCTATAGTATGACTTTTTTTTTTAATAATTTGGACGACATACTATAGTATGACTTTTTTAAATAATTTGGACGACATACTATAGTATGACTTTTTTAAATAATTTGGACGACATGCTATAGTATGACTTTTTTTTATAATTTGGACGTCATGCTATAGTATGACTTTTTTTTAATAATTTGGACGACATACTATAGTATGACTTTTTTAAATAATTTGGACGACATGCTATAGTATGACTTTTTTTCAGATTTTGGACGACATGCTATAGTATGACTTTTTTTCATATTTCGGACGACATGCTATAGTATGAATTTTTTTGTCATATTTCGGACGACATGCTATAGTATGACTTTTTTCAGATTTTGGACGACATTCTATAGTATGACTTTTTTAAATAATTTGGACAACATGCTATAGTATGACTTTTTTTCAGATTTTGGACGACATGCTATAGTGTGACTTTTTTTTCAGATTTTGGACGACATTCTATAGTATGACTTTTTTAAATAATTTGGACGACATGCTGTAGTATGACTTTTTTTCAGATTTTGGACGACATGCTATAGTATGACTTTTTTTTAATAATTTGGACGACATTCTATAGTATGACTTTTTTTTCAGATTTTGGACGACATGCTATAGTATGACTTTTTTTAATAATTTGAACGACATGCTATAGTATGACTTTTTTAAATAATTTGGACGACATACAATAGTATGAC
Organism: Embiotoca jacksoni; assembly: GCF_022577435.1. NCBI lineage: Eukaryota > Metazoa > Chordata > Actinopteri > Embiotocidae > Embiotoca > Embiotoca jacksoni. The sequence goes on along the minus strand of NW_027185274.1, from coordinate 17,389,348 downwards.
TTTTTTTAAATAATTTGGACGACATGCTATAGTATGACTTTTTTTTAATAATTTGGACGACATTCTATAGTATGACTTTTTTTAATAATAATTTGGACGACATACTATAGTATGACTTTTTTTTAATAATTTGGACGACATACTATATAGTATGACTTTTTTAATAATTTGGACGACATTCTATAGTATGACTTTTTTTGTCATATTTCGGACGACATGCTATAGTATGACTTTTTTGTCAGATTTTGGACGACATACTATAGTATGACTTTCTTTTAATAATTTGGACGACATGCTATAGTATGACTTTTTTTAATAATTTGGACGACATACAATAGTATGACTTTTTTTAAATAATTTGGACGACATGCTATAGTATGACTTTTTTTTAATAATTTGGACGACATTCTATAGTATGACTTTTTTTTCAGATTTTGGACGACATGCTATAGTATGACTTTTTTTAATAATTTGGACGACATGCTATAGTATGACTTTTTTTCAGATTTTGGACGACATACTATAGTATGACTTTTTTTTAATAATTTGGACGACATACTATATAGTATGACTTTTTTAAATAATTTGGACGACATGCTATAGTATGACTTTTTTTCAGATTTTGGACGACATTCTATAGTGTGACGTTTTTAAATAATTTGGACGACATGCTATAGTATGACTTTTTTTTTCATAATTTCTGACAAAAAGAATGTTTTTTGCATCACGGTCCTAACATTCAAGTAGGAATCAAACCAACAGCCTTCTGACTGAGAGGCACCAGCACTAACCACTACACCATGGTGCCTGTGAAACTTTGACCTTTTTTTGTGTTTTTGAGGAAATGCTATAGTACGCATTTTTTTCATAATTCGGACGACATGCTATAGTGTGACTTTTTTGTCAGATTTTGGACGACATTCTATAGTATGACGTTTTTAAATAATTTGGACGACATGCTATAGTATGACTTTTTTTTAATAATTTGGACGACATACTATATAGTATGACTTTTTTTAATAATTTGGACAACATGCTATAGTATGACTTTTTTTCAGATTTTGGACGACATACTATAGTCTGACTTTTTTTAATAATAATTTGGACGACATACTATAGTATGACTTTTTTTTAATAATTTGGACGACATACTATATAGTATGACTTTTTTAATAATTTGGACGACATGCTATAGTATGACTTTTTTTGTCATATTTCGGACGACATGCTATAGTATGACTTTTTTGTCAGATTTTGGACGACATACTATAGTATGACTTTCTTTTAATAATTTGGACGACATGCTATAGTATGACTTTTTTTAATAATTTGGACGACATACAATAGTATGACTTTTTTTTAAATAATTTGGACGACATGCTATAGTATGACTTTTTTTTAATAATTTGGACGACATTCTATAGTATGACTTTTTTTTCAGATTTTGGACGACATGCTATAGTATGACTTTTTTTAATAATTTGGACGACATGCTATAGTATGACTTTTTTTTTTAATAATTTGGACGACATACTATAGTATGACTTTTTTAAATAATTTGGACGACATACTATAGTATGACTTTTTTAAATAATTTGGACGACATGCTATAGTATGACTTTTTTTTATAATTTGGACGTCATGCTATAGTATGACTTTTTTTTAATAATTTGGACGACATACTATAGTATGACTTTTTTAAATAATTTGGACGACATGCTATAGTATGACTTTTTTTAATAATTTGGACGACATGCTATAGTATGACTTTTTTTTTTAATAATTTGGACGACATACTATAGTATGACTTTTTTAAATAATTTGGACGACATACTATAGTATGACTTTTTTAAATAATTTGGACGACATGCTATAGTATGACTTTTTTTTATAATTTGGACGTCATGCTATAGTATGACTTTTTTTTAATAATTTGGACGACATACTATAGTATGACTTTTTTAAATAATTTGGACGACATGCTATAGTATGACTTTTTTTCAGATTTTGGACGACATGCTATAGTATGACTTTTTTTCATATTTCGGACGACATGCTATAGTATGAATTTTTTTGTCATATTTCGGACGACATGCTATAGTATGACTTTTTTCAGATTTTGGACGACATTCTATAGTATGACTTTTTTAAATAATTTGGACAACATGCTATAGTATGACTTTTTTTCAGATTTTGGACGACATGCTATAGTGTGACTTTTTTTTCAGATTTTGGACGACATTCTATAGTATGACTTTTTTAAATAATTTGGACGACATGCTGTAGTATGACTTTTTTTCAGATTTTGGACGACATGCTATAGTATGACTTTTTTTGTCATATTTCGGACGACATGCTATAGTATGAATTTTTTAATAATTTGGACGACATGCTATAGTATGACTTTTTTTGTCATATTTCGGACGACATGCTATAGTATGAATTTTTTAATAATTTGGACGACATGCTATAGTATGACTTTTTTAAATAATTTGGACGACATGCTATAGTATGACTTTTTTTCAGATTTTGGACGACATGCTATAGTATGACTTTTTTTTAATAATTTGGACGACATGCTATAGTATGAACTTTTTTTTCATATTTCGGACGAGAAGCTATGGTATGACTTTTTTTCATATTTCGGACGAGATGCTATAGAATGACTTTTTTTTGTGTTTTTGCGGACATGCTATAGTATGAATTTTTTTTCAGATTTTGGACGACATGCTATAGTATGACTTTTTTTTAATAATTTGGACGACATGCTATAGTATGACTTTTTTTTTTCATAATTTGGACGACATACTATAGTATGACTTTTTTTTAATAATTTGGACGACATACTATATAGTATGACTTTTTTAAATAATTTGGACGACATGCTATAGTATGACTTTTTTGTCAGATTTTGGACGACATGCGATAGTATGACTTTTTTTTAATAATTTGGACGACATACTATAGTATGACTTTTTTTCATATTTCGGACGACATGCTATAGTATGACTTTTTTTTTCAAATTTCTGACAAAAAGACTATTTTTTACATTACGGTCATAACATTCAAGTAGGAATCAAACCAACAATCTTCTGACTGAGAGGCACCAGCACTAACGACTACACCACGGTGCCTGTGAAACTTTGACTTTTTTTTGTGCTTTTGAGGAAATGCTATAGTATGATTTTTTTTCATAATTCGGACGACATGCTATAGTATGACTTTTTTTAATAATTTGGACGACATGCTGTAGTACGACTTTTTTAAATAATTTGGACGACATGCTATAGTATGACTTTTTTTTCAAATTTCTGACAAAAAGAATGTTTTTTACATTACGGTCCTAACATTCAAGTAGGAATCAAAACAACAACCTTCTGACTGAGAGGCACCAGCATTAATCACTACACCATGGTGCCTGTGAAACTTTGAATTTTTTTTGTGTTTTTGAGGAAATGCTATAGTATGAATTTTTTTCATAATTCGGACGACATGCTATAGTATGACTTTTTTAAATAATTTGGACGACATGCTATAGTATGACTTTTTTTAATAATTTGGACGACATGCTATAGTATGACTTTTTTTTTTAATAATTTGGACGACATACTATAGTATGACTTTTTTAAATAATTTGGACGACATACTATAGTATGACTTTTTTAAATAATTTGGACGACATGCTATAGTATGACTTTTTTTTATAATTTGGACGTCATGCTATAGTATGACTTTTTTTTAATAATTTGGACGACATACTATAGTATGACTTTTTTAAATAATTTGGACGACATGCTATAGTATGACTTTTTTTAATAATTTGGACGACATGCTATAGTATGACTTTTTTTTTTAATAATTTGGACGACATACTATAGTATGACTTTTTTAAATAATTTGGACGACATACTATAGTATGACTTTTTTAAATAATTTGGACGACATGCTATAGTATGACTTTTTTTTATAATTTGGACGTCATGCTATAGTATGACTTTTTTTTAATAATTTGGACGACATACTATAGTATGACTTTTTTAAATAATTTGGACGACATGCTATAGTATGACTTTTTTTCAGATTTTGGACGACATGCTATAGTATGACTTTTTTTCATATTTCGGACGACATGCTATAGTATGAATTTTTTTGTCATATTTCGGACGACATGCTATAGTATGACTTTTTTCAGATTTTGGACGACATTCTATAGTATGACTTTTTTAAATAATTTGGACAACATGCTATAGTATGACTTTTTTTCAGATTTTGGACGACATGCTATAGTGTGACTTTTTTTTCAGATTTTGGACGACATTCTATAGTATGACTTTTTTAAATAATTTGGACGACATGCTATAGTATGAATTTTTTTTCAGATTTTGGACGACATGCTATAGTATGACTTTTTTTAATAATTTGGACGACATGCTATAGTATGACTTTTTTTTTTCATAATTTGGACGACATACTATAGTATGACTTTTTTTTAATAATTTGGACGACATACTTTATAGTATGACTTTTTTAAATAATTTGGACGACATGCTATAGTATGACTTTTTTGTCAGATTTTGGACGACATGCGATAGTATGACTTTTTTTTAATAATTTGGACGACATACTATAGTATGACTTTTTTTCATATTTCGGACGACATGCTATAGTATGACTTTTTTTTTCAAATTTCTGACAAAAAGACTATTTTTTACATTACGGTCATAACATTCAAGTAGGAATCAAACCAACAATCTTCTGACTGAGAGGCACCAGCACTAACGACTACACCACGGTGCCTGTGAAACTTTGACTTTTTTTTGTGCTTTTGAGGAAATGCTATAGTATGATTTTTTTTCATAATTCGGACGACATGCTATAGTATGACTTTTTTTAATAATTTGGACGACATGCTGTAGTACGACTTTTTTAAATAATTTGGACGACATGCTATAGTATGACTTTTTTTTCAAATTTCTGACAAAAAGAATGTTTTTTACATTACGGTCCTAACATTCAAGTAGGAATCAAAACAACAACCTTCTGACTGAGAGGCACCAGCATTAATCACTACACCATGGTGCCTGTGAAACTTTGAATTTTTTTTGTGTTTTTGAGGAAATGCTATAGTATGAATTTTTTTCATAATTCGGACGACATGCTATAGTGTGACTTTTTTTCAGATTTTGGACGACATTCTATAGTATGACTTTTTTAAATAATTTGGACGACATGCTATAGTATGACTTTTTTTAATAATTTGGACGACATGCTATAGTATGACTTTTTTTTTAAATAATTTGGACGACATACTATAGTATGACTTTTTTAAATAATTTGGACGACATACTATAGTATGACTTTTTTAAATAATTTGGACGACATGCTATAGTATGACTTTTTTTCAGATTTTGGACGACATGCTATAGTATGACTTTTTTTCATATTTCGGACGACATGCTATAGTATGAATTTTTTTGTCATATTTCGGACGACATGCTATAGTATGACTTTTTTTTAATAATTTGGACGACATACTATAGTATGACTTTTTTAAATAATTTGGACGACATGCTATAGTATGACTTTTTTTCAGATTTTGGACGACATGCTATAGTATGACTTTTTTTCATATTTCGGACGACATGCTATAGTATGAATTTTTTTGTCATATTTCGGACGACATGCTATAGTATGACTTTTTTCAGATTTTGGACGACATTCTATAGTATGACTTTTTTTTCAGATTTTGGACTACATGCTATAGTATGACTTTTTTTAATAATTTGAACGACATGCTATAGTATGACTTTTTTAAATAATTTGGACGACATACAATAGTATGACTTTTTTTAAATAATTTGGACGACATGCTATAGTATGACTTTTTTTTAATAATTTGGACGACATTCTATAGTATGACTTTTTTTTTCAGATTTTGGACGACATTCTATAGTATGACTTTTTTAAATAATTTGGACAACATGCTATAGTATGACTTTTTTTCAGATTTTGGACGACATGCTATAGTATGACTTTTTTTAATAATTTGGACAACATGCTATAGTATGACTTTTTTTCAGATTTTGGACGACATACTATAGTATGACTTTTTTTTAATAATTTGGACGACATACTATATAGTATGACTTTTTTAAATAATTTGGACGACATGCTATAGTATGACTTTTTTTCAGATTTTGGACGACATTCTATAGTATGACGTTTTTAAATAATTTGGACGACATGCTATAGTATGACTTTTTTTTTCATAATTTCTGACAAAAAGAATGTTTTTTGCATCACGGTCCTAACATTCAAGTAGGAATCAAACCAGCAGCCTTCTGACTGAGAGGCACCAGCACTAACCACTACACCATGGTGCCTGTGAAACTTTGACCTTTTTTGTGTTTTTGAGGAAATGCTATAGTATGCATTTTTTTCATAATTCGGACGACATGCTATAGTATGACTTTTTTTTCAGATTTTGGACTACATGCTATAGTATGACTTTTTTTAATAATTTGAACGACATGCTATAGTATGACTTTTTTAAATAATTTGGACGACATACAATAGTATGACTTTTTTTAAATAATTTGGACGACATGCTATAGTATGACTTTTTTTTAATAATTTGGACGACATTCTATAGTATGACTTTTTTTTTCAGATTTTGGACGACATTCTATAGTATGACTTTTTTAAATAATTTGGACAACATGCTATAGTATGACTTTTTTTCAGATTTTGGACGACATGCTATAGTATGACTTTTTTTAATAATTTGGACAACATGCTATAGTATGACTTTTTTTCAGATTTTGGACGACATACTATAGTATGACTTTTTTTTAATAATTTGGACGACATACTATATAGTATGACTTTTTTAAATAATTTGGACGACATGCTATAGTATGACTTTTTTTCAGATTTTGGACGACATTCTATAGTATGACGTTTTTAAATAATTTGGACGACATGCTATAGTATGACTTTTTTTTTCATAATTTCTGACAAAAAGAATGTTTTTTGCATCACGGTCCTAACATTCAAGTAGGAATCAAACCAGCAGCCTTCTGACTGAGAGGCACCAGCACTAACCACTACACCATGGTGCCTGTGAAACTTTGACCTTTTTTTGTGTTTTTGAGGAAATGCTATAGTATGCATTTTTTTCATAATTCGGACGACATGCTATAGTGTGACTTTTTTGTCAGATTTTGGACGACATTCTATAGTATGACGTTTTTAAATAATTTGGACGACATGCTATAGTATGACTTTTTTTTAATAATTTGGACGACATACTATATAGTATGACTTTTTTTAATAATTTGGACAACATGCTATAGTATGACTTTTTTTCAGATTTTGGACGACATACTATAGTATGACTTTTTTTTTAATAATTTGGACGACATACTATAGTATGACTTTTTTTTAATAATTTGGACGACATACTATATAGTATGACTTTTTTAATAATTTGGACGACATGCTATAGTATGACTTTTTTTGTCATATTTCGGACGACATGCTATAGTATGAATTTTTTTGTCATATTTCGGACGACATGCTATAGTATGACTTTTTTGTCAGATTTTGGACGACATACTATAGTATGACTTTCTTTTAATAATTTGGACGACATGCTATAGTATGACTTTTTTTAATAATTTGGTCGACATACAATAGTATGACTTTTTTTAAATAATTTGGACGACATGCTATAGTATGACTTTTTTTTAATAATTTGGACGACATTCTATAGTATGACTTTTTTTTCAGATTTTGGACGACATGCTATAGTATGACTTTTTTTAATAATTTGGACGACATGCTATAGTATGACTTTTTTATATAATTTGGACGATATACAATAGTATGACTTTTTTTAAATAATTTGGACGACATGCTATAGTATGACTTTTTTTTAATAATTTGGATGACATTCTATAGTATGACTTTTTTTTCAGATTTTGGACGACATTCTATAGTATGACTTTTTTAAATAATTTGGACAACATGCTATAGTATGACTTTTTTTCAGATTTTGGACGACATGCTATAGTATGACTTTTTTTAATAATTTGGACAACATGCTATAGTATGACTTTTTTTCAGATTTTGGACGACATACTATAGTATGACTTTTTTTTTTATAATTTGGACGACATACTATAGTATGACTTTTTTTTAATAATTTGGACGACATACTATATAGTATGACTTTTTTAAATAATTTGGACGACATGCTATAGTATGACTTTTTTTCAGATTTTGGACGACATTCTATAGTATGACGTTTTTAAATAATTTGGACGACATGCTATAGTATGACTTTTTTTAATAATTTGGACGACATGCTATAGTATGACTTTTTTTTTTAATAATTTGGACGACATACTACAGTATGACTTTTTTTAATAATTTGGACGACATACTATAGTATGACTTTTTTAAATAATTTGGACGACATGCTATAGTATGACTTTTTTTAATAATTTGGACGACATGCTATAGTATGACTTTTTTTTTTAATAATTTGGACGACATACTATAGTATGACTTTTTTAAATAATTTGGACGACATGCTGTAGTATGACTTTTTTTCAGATTTTGGACGACATGCTATAGTATGACTTTTTTTGTCATATTTCGGACGACATGCTATGGTATGAATTTTTTAATAATTTGGACGACATGCTATAGTATGACTTTTTTTGTCATATTTCGGACGACATGCTATAGTATGAATTTTTTTGTCATATTTCGGACGACATGCTATAGTATGACTTTTTTGTCAGATTTTGGACGACATACTATAGTATGACTTTCTTTTAATAATTTGGACGACATGCTATAGTATGACTTTTTTTCAGATTTTGGACGACATGCTATAGTATGACTTTTTTTTAATAATTTGGACGACATGCTATAGTATGAACTTTTTTTTCATATTTCGGACGAGAAGCTATGGTATGACTTTTTTTCATATTTCGGACGAGATGCTATAGAATGACTTTTTTTTGTGTTTTTGCGGAAATGCTATAGTATGAATTTTTTTTCAGATTTTGGACGACATTCTATAGTATGACTTTTTTTTAATAATTTGGACGACATGCTATAGTATGACTTTTTTAAATAATTTGGACAACATGCCAGTATGACTTTTTTTCAGATTTTGGACGACATTCTATAGTATGACTTTTTTTCATATTTCGGACGAGATGCTATAGTATGACTTTTTTTCAGATTTTGGACGACATTCTATAGTATGACTTTTTTAAATAATTTGGACGACATGCTATAGTATGACTTTTTTTAATAATTTGGACGACATGCTATAGTATGACTTTTTTTTTAATAATTTGGACGACATACTATAGTATGACTTTTTTTAATAATTTGGACGACATGCTATAGTATGACTTTTTTTTCAGATTTTGGACGACATTCTATAGTATGACTTTTTTTTATAATTTGGACGACATACTATAGTATGACTTTTTTTTAATAATTTGGACGACATGCTATAGTATGACTTTTTTGTCAGATTTTGGACGACATGCGATAGTATGACTTTCTTTTAATAATTTGGACGACATGCTATAGTATGACTTTTTTTAATAAATTGTACGACATACTATAGTGTGACTTTTTTTTAATAATTTGGACAACATGCTATAGCATGACTTTTTTAATAATTTGGACGACATGCTACAGTATGACTTTTTTTCAGATTTTGGACGACATGCTATAGTATGACTTTTTTTTAGTAATTTGGACGACATGCTATAGTATGAACTTTTTTTCATATTTCGGACGAGATGCTATAGAATGACTTTTTTTTGTGTTTTTGCGGAAATGCTATAGTATGAATTTTTTTTCAGATTTTGGACGACATTCTATAGTATGACTTTTTTTAATAATTTGGACGACATGCTATAGTATGACTTTTTTTAATAATTTGGACGACATGCTATAGTATGAACTTTTTTTTTCATATTTCGGACGAGAAGCTATGGTATGACTTTTTTTCATATTTCGGACGAGATGCTATAGAATGACTTTTTTTTGTGTTTTTGCGGAAATGCTATAGTATGAATTTTTTTTCAGATTTTGGACGACATTCTATAGTATGACTTTTTTTTAACAATTTGGACGACATGCTATAGTATGACTTTTTTAATAATTTGGACGACATGCTATAGTATGACTTTTTTTAATAATTTGGACGACATGCTATAGTATGACTTTTTTTTTTATAATTTGGACGACATACTATAGTATGACTTTTTTTAAATAATTTGGACGACATGCTATAGTATGACTTTTTTTTAATAATTTGGACGACATGCTATAGTATGACTTTTTTTTCAGATTTTGGACGACATTCTATAGTATGACTTTTTTTTAATAATTTGGACGACATGCTATAGTATGACTTTTTTAAATAATTTGGACAACATGCTATAGTATGACTTTTTTTCAGATTTTGGACGACATGCTATAGTATGACTTTTTTTCAGATTTTGGACGACATTCTATAGTATGACTTTTTTAAATAATTTGGACGACATGCTATAGTATGACTTTTTTTCAGATTTTGGACGACATTCTATAGTATGACTTTTTTAAATAATTTGGACGACATGCTATAGTATGACTTTTTTTCAGATTTTGGACGACATTCTATAGTATGACTTTTTTAAATAATTTGGACGACATGCTATAGTATGACTTTTTTTTTAATAATTTGGACGACATACTATAGTATGACCTTTTTTAATAATTTGGACGACATGCTATAGTATGACTTTTTTTAATAATTTGGACGACATGCTATAGTATGACTTTTTTTAATAATTTGGACGACATACTATAGTATGACTTTTTTAAATAATTTGGACAACATGCTATAGTATTACTTTTTTCAGATTTTGGACGACATGCTATAGTATGACTTTTTTAATAATTTGGACGACATGCTATAGTATGACTTTTTTTGTCATATTTCGGACGACATGCTATAGTATGAATTTTTTTGTCATATTTCGGACGACATGCTATAGTATGACTTTTTTTCAGATTTTGGACGACATGCTATAGTATGACTTTTTTTTTATAATTTGGACGACATTCTATAGTATGACTTTTTTTTCAGATTTTGGACGACATGCTATAGCATGACTTTTTTTAATAATTTGGACGACGTGCTATAGTATGACTTTTTTTCAGATTTTGGACGACATTCTATAGTATGACTTTTTTTCATATTTCGGACGAGATGCTATAGTATGACTTTTTTTCAGATTTTGGACGACATGCTATAGTATAACTTTTTTTCATATTTCGGACGAGATGCTATAGTATGACTTTTTTTCAGATTTTGAACGACATGCTATAGTATGACTTTTTTTTAAAAATTTGGACGACGTACTATAGTATGACTTTTTTTCAGATTTTGGACGACATTCTATAGTATGACTTTTTTTTAATAATTTGGACGACATGCTATGGTATGACTTTTTTTTCATATTTCGGACGACATAATATAGTTTGACTTTTTTTAATAATTTGGACGACATGCTATAGTATGACTTTTTTTAATAATTTGGACGACATGCTATAGTATGACTTTTTTTAATAATTTGGACGACATACTATAGTATGACTTTTTTTCATATTTCGGAAGAGATGCTATAGTATGACTTTTTTTTATAATTTGGACGACATGCTCTAGTATGACTTTTTTTTTCAGATTTTGGACGACATACTATAGTATGACTTTTTTTTATAACTTGGACGACATACTATAGTATGACTTTCTTTTAATAATTTGGACGACATGCTATAGTATGACTTTTTTTAATAAATTGTACGACATACTATAGTGTGACTTTTTTTTAATAATTTGGACAACATGCTATAGCATAACTTTTTTAATAATTTGGACGACATGCTATAGTTTGACTTTTTTTTATAATTTGGACAACATGCTATAGTATGACTTTTTTTAATAATTTGGACGACATACTATAGTATGACTTTTTTTTAATAATTTGGACAACATGCTATAGCATAACTTTTTTCAGATTTTGGACGACATGCTATAGTATGACTTTTTTAATAATTTGGACGACATGCTATAGTATGACTTTTTTTGTCATATTTCGGACGACATGCTATAGTATGAATTTTTTTGTCATATTTCGGTCGACATGCTATAGTATGACTTTTTTGTCAGATTTTGGACGACATACCATAGTATGACTTTCTTTTAATAATTTGGACGACATGCTATAGTATGACTTTTTTTCATATTTCGGACGAGATGCTATAGTATGACTTTTTTTCAGATTTTGGACGACATTCTATAGTATGACTTTTTTTAATAAATTGTACGACATACTATAGTATGACTTTTTTAAATAATTTGGACGACATGCTATAGTATGACTTTTTTTAATAATTTGGACGACATGCTATAGTATGACTTTTTTTAATAAATTGTACGACATACTATAGTGTGACTTTTTTTTAATAATTTGGACAACATGCTATAGCATGACTTTTTTAATAATTTGGACGACATGCTATAGTATGAATTTTTTTGTCATATTTCGGACGACATGCTATAGTATGACTTTTTTGTCAGATTTTGGACGACATACTATAGTATGACTTTCTTTTAATAATTTGGACGACATGCTATAGTATGACTTTTTTTCAGATTTTGGACGACATGCTATAGTATGACTTTTTTTTAATAATTTGGACGACATGCTATAGTATGAACTTTTTTTTCATATTTCGGACGAGAAGCTATGGTATGACTTTTTTTCATATTTCGGACGAGATGCTATAGAATGACTTTTTTTTGTGTTTTTGCGGAAATGCTATAGTATGAATTTTTTTTCAGATTTTGGACGACATTCTATAGTATGACTTTTTTTTAATAATTTGGACGACATGCTATAGTATGACTTTTTTAAATAATTTGGACAACATGCCAGTATGACTTTTTTTCAGATTTTGGACGACATTCTATAGTATGACTTTTTTTCATATTTCGGACGAGATGCTATAGTATGACTTTTTTTCAGATTTTGGACGACATTCTATAGTATGACTTTTTTAAATAATTTGGACGACATGCTATAGTATGACTTTTTTTAATAATTTGGACGACATGCTATAGTATGACTTTTTTTTTAATAATTTGGACGACATACTATAGTATGACTTTTTTTAATAATTTGGACGACATGCTATAGTATGACTTTTTTTTCAGATTTTGGACGACATTCTATAGTATGACTTTTTTTTATAATTTGGACGACATACTATAGTATGACTTTTTTTTAATAATTTGGACGACATGCTATAGTATGACTTTTTTGTCAGATTTTGGACGACATGCGATAGTATGACTTTCTTTTAATAATTTGGACGACATGCTATAGTATGACTTTTTTTAATAAATTGTACGACATACTATAGTGTGACTTTTTTTTAATAATTTGGACAACATGCTATAGCATGACTTTTTTAATAATTTGGACGACATGCTACAGTATGACTTTTTTTCAGATTTTGGACGACATGCTATAGTATGACTTTTTTTTAGTAATTTGGACGACATGCTATAGTATGAACTTTTTTTCATATTTCGGACGAGATGCTATAGAATGACTTTTTTTTGTGTTTTTGCGGACATGCTATAGTATGAATTTTTTTTCAGATTTTGGACGACATTCTATAGTATGACTTTTTTTAATAATTTGGACGACATGCTATAGTATGACTTTTTTTAATAATTTGGACGACATGCTATAGTATGAACTTTTTTTTTCATATTTCGGACGAGAAGCTATGGTATGACTTTTTTTCATATTTCGGACGAGATGCTATAGAATGACTTTTTTTTGTGTTTTTGCGGAAATGCTATAGTATGAATTTTTTTTCAGATTTTGGACGACATTCTATAGTATGACTTTTTTTTAACAATTTGGACGACATGCTATAGTATGACTTTTTTAATAATTTGGACGACATGCTATAGTATGACTTTTTTTAATAATTTGGACGACATGCTATAGTATGACTTTTTTTTTTATAATTTGGACGACATACTATAGTATGACTTTTTTTAAATAATTTGGACGACATGCTATAGTATGACTTTTTTTTAATAATTTGGACGACATGCTATAGTATGACTTTTTTTTCAGATTTTGGACGACATTCTATAGTATGACTTTTTTTTAATAATTTGGACGACATGCTATAGTATGACTTTTTTAAATAATTTGGACAACATGCTATAGTATGACTTTTTTTCAGATTTTGGACGACATGCTATAGTATGACTTTTTTTCAGATTTTGGACGACATTCTATAGTATGACTTTTTTAAATAATTTGGACGACATGCTATAGTATGACTTTTTTTCAGATTTTGGACGACATTCTATAGTATGACTTTTTTAAATAATTTGGACGACATGCTATAGTATGACTTTTTTTCAGATTTTGGACGACATTCTATAGTATGACTTTTTTAAATAATTTGGACGACATGCTATAGTATGACTTTTTTTTTAATAATTTGGACGACATACTATAGTATGACCTTTTTTAATAATTTGGACGACATGCTATAGTATGACTTTTTTTAATAATTTGGACGACATGCTATAGTATGACTTTTTTTAATAATTTGGACGACATACTATAGTATGACTTTTTTAAATAATTTGGACAACATGCTATAGTATTACTTTTTTCAGATTTTGGACGACATGCTATAGTATGACTTTTTTAATAATTTGGACGACATGCTATAGTATGACTTTTTTTGTCATATTTCGGACGACATGCTATAGTATGAATTTTTTTGTCATATTTCGGACGACATGCTATAGTATGACTTTTTTTCAGATTTTGGACGACATGCTATAGTATGACTTTTTTTTTATAATTTGGACGACATTCTATAGTATGACTTTTTTTTCAGATTTTGGACGACATGCTATAGCATGACTTTTTTTAATAATTTGGACGACGTGCTATAGTATGACTTTTTTTCAGATTTTGGACGACATTCTATAGTATGACTTTTTTTCATATTTCGGACGAGATGCTATAGTATGACTTTTTTTCAGATTTTGGACGACATGCTATAGTATAACTTTTTTTCATATTTCGGACGAGATGCTATAGTATGACTTTTTTTCAGATTTTGAACGACATGCTATAGTATGACTTTTTTTTAAAAATTTGGACGACGTACTATAGTATGACTTTTTTTCAGATTTTGGACGACATTCTATAGTATGACTTTTTTTTAATAATTTGGACGACATGCTATGGTATGACTTTTTTTTCATATTTCGGACGACATAATATAGTTTGACTTTTTTTAATAATTTGGACGACATGCTATAGTATGACTTTTTTTAATAATTTGGACGACATGCTATAGTATGACTTTTTTTAATAATTTGGACGACATACTATAGTATGACTTTTTTTCATATTTCGGAAGAGATGCTATAGTATGACTTTTTTTTATAATTTGGACGACATGCTCTAGTATGACTTTTTTTTTCAGATTTTGGACGACATACTATAGTATGACTTTTTTTTATAACTTGGACGACATACTATAGTATGACTTTCTTTTAATAATTTGGACGACATGCTATAGTATGACTTTTTTTAATAAATTGTACGACATACTATAGTGTGACTTTTTTTTAATAATTTGGACAACATGCTATAGCATAACTTTTTTAATAATTTGGACGACATGCTATAGTTTGACTTTTTTTTATAATTTGGACAACATGCTATAGTATGACTTTTTTTAATAATTTGGACGACATACTATAGTATGACTTTTTTTTAATAATTTGGACAACATGCTATAGCATAACTTTTTTCAGATTTTGGACGACATGCTATAGTATGACTTTTTTAATAATTTGGACGACATGCTATAGTATGACTTTTTTTGTCATATTTCGGACGACATGCTATAGTATGAATTTTTTTGTCATATTTCGGTCGACATGCTATAGTATGACTTTTTTGTCAGATTTTGGACGACATACCATAGTATGACTTTCTTTTAATAATTTGGACGACATGCTATAGTATGACTTTTTTTCATATTTCGGACGAGATGCTATAGTATGACTTTTTTTCAGATTTTGGACGACATTCTATAGTATGACTTTTTTTAATAAATTGTACGACATACTATAGTATGACTTTTTTAAATAATTTGGACGACATGCTATAGTATGACTTTTTTTAATAATTTGGACGACATGCTATAGTATGACTTTTTTTAATAAATTGTACGACATACTATAGTGTGACTTTTTTTTAATAATTTGGACAACATGCTATAGCATGACTTTTTTAATAATTTGGACGACATGCTATAGTATGACTTTTTTTCAGATTTTGGACGACATGCTATAGTATGACTTTTTTTAATAATTTGGACGACATGCTATAGTATGACTTTTTTTAATAATTTGGACGACATACTATAGTATGACTTTTTTAAATAATTTGGACAACATGCTATAGTATGACTTTTTTCAGATTTTGGACGACATGCTATAGTATGACTTTTTTAATAATTTGGACGACATGCTATAGTATGACTTTTTTTGTCATATTTCGGACGACATGCTATAGTATGAATTTTTTTGTCATATTTCGGACGACATGCTATAGTATGACTTTTTTTCAGATTTTGGACGACATGCTATAGTATGACTTTTTTTTTATAATTTGGACGACATTCTATAGTATGACTTTTTTTCAGATTTTGGACGACATTCTATAGTATGACTTTTTTTTAATAATTTGGACGACATGCTATAGTATGACTTTTTTTCAGATTTTGGACGACATGCTATAGTATGACTTTTTTTCAGATTTTGGACGACATTCTATAGTATGACTTTTTTAAATAATTTGGACGACATTCTATAGTATGACTTTTTTAAATAATTTGGACAACATGCTATAGTATGACTTTTTTTCAGATTTTGGACGACATGCTATAGTATGACTTTTTTTCAGATTTTGGACGACATTCTATAGTATGACTTTTTTAAATAATTTGGACGACATGCTATAGTATGACTTTTTTTCAGATTTTGGACGACATTCTATAGTATGACTTTTTTAAATAATTTGGACGACATGCTATAGTATGACTTTTTTTCAGATTTTGGACGACATTCTATAGTATGACTTTTTTAAATAATTTGGACGACAGGCTATAGTATGACTTTTTTTTTAATAATTTGGACGACATACTATAGTATGACCTTTTTTAATAATTTGGACGACATGCTATAGTATGACTTTTTTTAATAATTTGGACGACATGCTATAGTATGACTTTTTTTAATAATTTGGACGACATACTATAGTATGACTTTTTTAAATAATTTGGACAACATGCTATAGTATGACTTTTTTCAGATTTTGGACGACATGCTATAGTATGACTTTTTTAATAATTTGGACGACATGCTATAGTATGACTTTTTTTGTCATATTTCGGACGACATGCTATAGTATGAATTTTTTTGTCATATTTCGGACGACATGCTATAGTATGACTTTTTTTCAGATTTTGGACGACATGCTATAGTATGACTTTTTTTTATAATTTGGACGACATTCTATAGTATGACTTTTTTTTCAGATTTTGGACGACATGCTATAGCATGACTTTTTTTAATAATTTGGACGACGTGCTATAGTATGACTTTTTTTCAGATTTTGGACGACATTCTATAGTATGACTTTTTTTCATATTTCGGACGAGATGCTATAGTATGACTTTTTTTCAGATTTTGGACGACATGCTATAGTATAACTTTTTTTCATATTTCGGACGAGATGCTATAGTATGACTTTTTTTCAGATTTTGAACGACATGCTATAGTATGATTTTTTTTTAAAAATTTGGACGACGTACTATAGTATGACTTTTTTTCAGATTTTGGACGACATTCTATAGTATGACTTTTTTTTAATAATTTGGACGACATGCTATGGTATGACTTTTTTTTCATATTTCGGACGACATAATATAGTTTGACTTTTTTTAATAATTTGGACGACATGCTATAGTATGACTTTTTTTAATAATTTGGACGACATGCTATAGTATGACTTTTTTTAATAATTTGGACGACATACTATAGTATGACTTTTTTTCATATTTCGGAAGAGATGCTATAGTATGACTTTTTTTTATAATTTGGACGACATGCTCTAGTATGACTTTTTTTTTCAGATTTTGGACGACATACTATAGTATGACTTTTTTTTATAACTTGGACGACATACTATAGTATGACTTTCTTTTAATAATTTGGACGACATGCTATAGTATGACTTTTTTTAATAAATTGTACGACATACTATAGTGTGACTTTTTTTTAATAATTTGGACAACATGCTATAGCATAACTTTTTTAATAATTTGGACGACATGCTATAGTTTGACTTTTTTTTATAATTTGGACAACATGCTATAGTATGACTTTTTTTAATAATTTGGACGACATACTATAGTATGACTTTTTTAAATAATTTGGACAACATGCTATAGTATGACTTTTTTCAGATTTTGGACGACATGCTATAGTATGACTTTTTTAATAATTTGGACGACATGCTATAGTATGAATTTTTTTGTCATATTTCGGACGACATGCTATAGTATGACTTTTTTGTCAGATTTTGGACGACATACCATAGTATGACTTTCTTTTAATAATTTGGACGACATGCTATAGTATGACTTTTTTTCAGATTTTGGACGACATGCTATAGTATGACTTTTTTTTAATAATTTGGACGACATTCTATAGTATGACTTTTTTTTCAGATTTTGGACGACATACTATAGCATGACTTTTTTTAATAATTTGGACGACATGCTATAGTATGACTTTTTTTCATATTTCGGACGAGATGCTATAGTATGACTTTTTTTCAGATTTTGGACGACATTCTATAGTATGACTTTTTTAAATAATTTGGACGACATGCTATAGTATGACTTTTTTTAATAATTTGGACGACATGCTATAGTATGACTTTTTTTTTAATAATTTGGACGACATACTATAGTATGACTTTTTTTAATAATTTGGACGACATGCTATAGTATGACTTTTTTTTCAGATTTTGGACGACATTCTATAGTATGACTTTTTTTTATAATTTGGACGACATACTATAGTATGACTTTTTTTTAATAATTTGGACGACATGCTATAGTATGACTTTTTTGTCAGATTTTGGACGACATGCGATAGTATGACTTTCTTTTAATAATTTGGACGACATGCTATAGTATGACTTTTTTTAATAAATTGTACGACATACTATAGTGTGACTTTTTTTTAATAATTTGGACAACATGCTATAGCATGACTTTTTTAATAATTTGGACGACATGCTATAGTATGACTTTTTTTCAGATTTTGGACGACATGCTATAGTATGACTTTTTTTAATAATTTGGACGACATGCTATAGTATGACTTTTTTTAATAATTTGGACGACATACTATAGTATGACTTTTTTAAATAATTTGGACAACATGCTATAGTATGACTTTTTTCAGATTTTGGACGACATGCTATAGTATGACTTTTTTAATAATTTGGACGACATGCTATAGTATGACTTTTTTTGTCATATTTCGGACGACATGCTATAGTATGAATTTTTTTGTCATATTTCGGACGACATGCTATAGTATGACTTTTTTTCAGATTTTGGACGACATGCTATAGTATGACTTTTTTTTTATAATTTGGACGACATTCTATAGTATGACTTTTTTTTCAGATTTTGGACGACATGCTATAGCATGACTTTTTTTTTATAATTTGGACGACATTCTATAGTATGACTTTTTTTTCAGATTTTGGACGACATGCTATAGTATGACTTTTTTTTTATAATTTGGACGACATTCTATAGTATGACTTTTTTAAATAATTTGGACGACATGCTATAGCATGACTTTTTTTAATAATTTGGACGACGTGCTATAGTATGACTTTTTTTCAGATTTTGGACGACATTCTATAGTATGACTTTTTTTCATATTTCGGACGAGATGCTATAGTATGACTTTTTTTCAGATTTTGGACGACATGCTATAGTATAACTTTTTTTCATATTTCGGACGAGATGCTATAGTATGACTTTTTTTCAGATTTTGAACGACATGCTATAGTATGACTTTTTTTTAAAAATTTGGACGACGTACTATAGTATGACTTTTTTTCAGATTTTGGACGACATTCTATAGTATGACTTTTTTTTAATAATTTGGACGACATGCTATGGTATGACTTTTTTTTCATATTTCGGACGACATAATATAGTTTGACTTTTTTTAATAATTTGGACGACATGCTATAGTATGACTTTTTTTAATAATTTGGACGACATGCTATAGTATGACTTTTTTTAATAATTTGGACGACATACTATAGTATGACTTTTTTTCATATTTCGGAAGAGATGCTATAGTATGACTTTTTTTTATAATTTGGACGACATGCTCTAGTATGACTTTTTTTTTCAGATTTTGGACGACATACTATAGTATGACTTTTTTTTATAACTTGGACGACATACTATAGTATGACTTTCTTTTAATAATTTGGACGACATGCTATAGTATGACTTTTTTTAATAAATTGTACGACATACTATAGTGTGACTTTTTTTTAATAATTTGGACAACATGCTATAGCATAACTTTTTTAATAATTTGGACGACATGCTATAGTTTGACTTTTTTTTATAATTTGGACAACATGCTATAGTATGACTTTTTTTAATAATTTGGACGACATACTATAGTATGACTTTTTTAAATAATTTGGACAACATGCTATAGTATGACTTTTTTCAGATTTTGGACGACATGCTATAGTATGACTTTTTTAATAATTTGGACGACATGCTATAGTATGACTTTTTTTGTCATATTTCGGACGACATGCTATAGTATGAATTTTTTTGTCATATTTCGGACGACATGCTATAGTATGACTTTTTTGTCAGATTTTGGACGACATACCATAGTATGACTTTCTTTTAATAATTTGGACGACATGCTATAGTATGACTTTTTTTCAGATTTTGGACGACATGCTATAGTATGACTTTTTTTTAATAATTTGGACGACATTCTATAGTATGACTTTTTTTTCAGATTTTGGACGACATACTATAGCATGACTTTTTTTAATAATTTGGACGACATGCTATAGTATGACTTTTTTTCATATTTCGGACGAGATGCTATAGTATGACTTTTTTTCAGATTTTGGACGACATTCTATAGTATGACTTTTTTAAATAATTTGGACGACATGCTATAGTATGACTTTTTTTAATAATTTGGACGACATGCTATAGTATGACTTTTTTTTTAATAATTTGGACGACATACTATAGTATGACTTTTTTTAATAATTTGGACGACATGCTATAGTATGACTTTTTTTTCAGATTTTGGACGACATTCTATAGTATGACTTTTTTTTATAATTTGGACGACATACTATAGTATGACTTTTTTTAATAATTTGGACGACATGCTATAGTATGACTTTTTTGTCAGATTTTGGACGACATGCGATAGTATGACTTTCTTTTAATAATTTGGACGACATGCTATAGTATGACTTTTTTTAATAAATTGTACGACATACTATAGTGTGACTTTTTTTTAATAATTTGGACAACATGCTATAGCATGACTTTTTTAATAATTTGGACGACATGCTATAGTATGACTTTTTTTCAGATTTTGGACGACATGCTATAGTATGACTTTTTTTTAGTAATTTGGACGACATGCTATAGTATGAACTTTTTTTCATATTTCGGACGAGATTGCTATAGAATGACTTTTTTTTGTGTTTTTGCGGAAATGCTATAGTATGACTTTTTTTTCAGATTTTGGACGACATTCTATAGTATGACTTTTTTTTAATAATTTGGACGACATGCTATAGTATGACTTTTTTTCAGATTTTGGACGACATTCTATAGTATGACTTTTTTAAATAATTTGGACGACATGCTATAGTATGACTTTTTTTCAGATTTTGGACGACATTCTATAGTATGACTTTTTTAAATAATTTGGACGACATGCTATAGTATGACTTTTTTTCAGATTTTGGACGACATTCTATAGTATGACTTTTTTAAATAATTTGGACGACATGCTATAGTATGACTTTTTTTTTAATAATTTGGACGACATACTATAGTATGACCTTTTTTAATAATTTGGACGACATGCTATTGTATGACTTTTTTTAATAATTTGGACGACATGCTATAGTATGACTTTTTTTAATAATTTGGACGACATACTATAGTATGACTTTTTTAAATAATTTGGACAACATGCTATAGTATGACTTTTTTCAGATTTTGGACGACATGCTATAGTATGACTTTTTTAATAATTTGGACGACATGCTATAGTATGACTTTTTTTGTCATATTTCGGACGACATGCTATAGTATGAATTTTTTTGTCATATTTCGGACGACATGCTATAGTATGACTTTTTTTCAGATTTTGGACGACATGCTATAGTATGACTTTTTTTTTATAATTTGGACGACATTCTATAGTATGACTTTTTTTTCAGATTTTGGACGACATGCTATAGCATGACTTTTTTTAATAATTTGGACGACGTGCTACAGTATGACTTTTTTTCAGATTTTGGACGACATTCTATAGTATGACTTTTTTTCATATTTCGGACGAGATGCTATAGTATGACTTTTTTTCAGATTTTGGACGACATGCTATAGTATAACTTTTTTTCATATTTCGGACGAGATGCTATAGTATGACTTTTTTTCAGATTTTGAACGACATGCTATAGTATGACTTTTATTAAAAAATTTGGACGACGTACTATAGTATGACTTTTTTTCAGATTTTGGACGACATTCTATAGTATGACTTTTTTTTAATAATTTGGACGACATGCTATAGTATGACTTTTTTTTCATATTTCGGACGACATAATATAGTTTGACTTTTTTTAATAATTTGGACGACATGCTATAGTATGACTTTTTTTAATAATTTGGACGACATGCTATAGTATGACTTTTTTTAATAATTTGGACGACATACTATAGTATGACTTTTTTTCATATTTCGGAAGAGATGCTATAGTATGACTTTTTTTTATAATTTGGACGACATGCTCTAGTATGACTTTTTTTTTCAGATTTTGGACGACATACTATAGTATGACTTTTTTTTATAACTTGGACGACATACTATAGTATGACTTTCTTTTAATAATTTGGACGACATGCTATAGTATGACTTTTTTTAATAAATTGTACGACATACTATAGTGTGACTTTTTTTTAATAATTTGGACAACATGCTATAGCATAACTTTTTTAATAATTTGGACGACATGCTATAGTTTGACTTTTTTTTATAATTTGGACAACATGCTATAGTATGACTTTTTTTAATAATTTGGACGACATACTATAGTATGACTTTTTTAAATAATTTGGACAACATGCTATAGTATGACTTTTTTCAGATTTTGGACGACATGCTATAGTATGACTTTTTTAATAATTTGGACGACATGCTATAGTATGAATTTTTTTGTCATATTTCGGACGACATGCTATAGTATGACTTTTTTGTCAGATTTTGGACGACATACCATAGTATGACTTTCTTTTAATAATTTGGACGACATGCTATAGTATGACTTTTTTTCAGATTTTGGACGACATGCTATAGTATGACTTTTTTTTAATAATTTGGACGACATTCTATAGTATGACTTTTTTTTCAGATTTTGGACGACATACTATAGCATGACTTTTTTTAATAATTTGGACGACATGCTATAGTATGACTTTTTTTCAGATTTTGGACGACATTCTATAGTATGACTTTTTTAAATAATTTGTACGACGTGCTATAGTATGACTTTTTTTCAGATTTTGGACGACATTCTATAGTATGACTTTTTTTCATATTTCGGACGAGATGCTATAGTATAACTTTTTTTCATATTTCGGACGAGATGCTATAGTATGACTTTTTTTCAGATTTTGAACGACATGCTATAGTATAACTTTTTTTCATATTTTGGACGACATTCTATAGTATGACTTTTTTTCAGATTTTGGACGACATGCTATAGTATAACTTTTTTTCATATTTCGGACGAGATGCTATAGTATGACTTTTTTTCAGATTTTGAACGACATGCTATAGTATGACTTTTTTTTAAAAATTTGGACGACATACTATAGTATGACTTTTTTTCAGATTTTGGACGACATTCTATAGTATGACTTTTTTTTAATAATTTGGACGACATGCTATAGTATGACTTTTTTTTTCATATTTCGGACGACATAATATAGTTTGACTTTTTTTAATAATTTGGACGACATACTATAGTATGACTTTTTTCATATTTTGGACGACATGCTATAGTATGACTTTTTTTTCATATTTTAGACGACATACTGTAGTTTGACTTTTTTTTTTATAATTTGGACGACATACTATAGTATGACTTTTTTTCATATTTCAGACAACATGCTATAGTATGACTTTTTTTAATAATTTGGACGACATGCTATAGTATGACTTTTTTTAATAATTTGGACGACATACTATAGTATGACTTTTTTTCATATTTCGGAAGAGATGCTATAGTATGACTTTTTTTAAATAATTTGGACGACATGCTATAGTATGACTTTTTTTTATAATTTGGACGACATGCTCTAGTATGACTTTTTTTTTCAGATTTTGGACGACATTCTATAGTATGACTTTTTTTTATAACTTGGACGACATACTATAGTATGACTTTTTTTTAATAATTTGGACGACATGCTATAGTATGACTTTTTTGTCAGATTTTGGACGACATGCGATAGTATGACTTTTTTTTAATAATTTGGTCGACATACTATAGTATGACTTTCTTTTAATAATTTGGACGACATGCTATAGTATGACTTTTTTTAATAAATTGTACGACATACTATAGTGTGACTTTTTTTTAATAATTTGGACAACATGCTATAGCATAACTTTTTTAATAATTTGGACGACATGCTATAGTTTGACTTTTTTTTATAATTTGGACAACATGCTATAGTATGACTTTTTTTTCAAAATTTCTGACAAAAAGAATGTTTTTTGCATCACGGTCATAACATTCAAGTCGGAATCAAACCAACAACCTTCTGACTGAGAGGCACCAGCACTAACCACTACACCATGGTGTCTGTGAAACTTTGACTTTTTTTTGTGTTTTTGAGGAAATGCTATAGTATGAATTTTTTTCATAATTCGGACGACATACTATAGTGTGACTTTTTTTTAATAATTTGGACGACATACTATAGTATGACTTTTTTTAATAATTTGGACGACATGCTATAGTATGACTTTTTTTTAATAATTTGGACGAGATGCTATAGCATGACTTTTTTTTCATATTTTGGACGACATGTTATTGTATGACTTTTTTTTCATATTTCGGACTACAAGTGGCCCCTGATCCGCTGGCTCCCCGACGTGCAGCATGCGAGGGCCCGCATATCACTTCTTGCAGTTTTAATTTTATTATTGATAATGTCAACTACTGTAACTGCCTTGTGCTTATTTGTAATACATTTCTGGAAGGAAGAAAAAGGCAAATTTAAGGGAAAGCAACTTGAAATGAGACCAAATTAAGCACTTGCAAGTCAAAACTATCAGCTACAAAGTCAAAAATATGAGATAATACAACAGAATTATGAGGTATTCAGTCAAAATTTAGATACCAACTTAACATTTTACAGTTATTTGATTATTATTAGAAAGTCAAAATGATCAGATACTAAGATATTGTAGATTAAAAACTCTAAATAACAAGATACCAAGTCAAAATTTGGAATCGATCAAAATCTAATTATTGACTTTTGTTTTTTATTCTTGCATATTTTTACTGCCCTGAACTGAAAAACAAATTTACATGTATATAAACTGTGTGACTGTCGACGGGCTGTTTGTCACTAGGGTGAAGAGCTGCAGCTCGTCAGGGAAGCGCTGCGCAGTTTGAGGGACGGTTTTTTCGGGCCACGACCCCCAGCATCACACCCTGGACACTCTGGAGCAGGGCGTGTCCAGTCTCATGGACCGGCTGCACTCTCTGGACACCCATCGCAGACAGGAGCGAGGGGTACGCAGCCTTCTCACGGAAACTTATGAAGTAGTAGCACGTCTGTCACTTGAGTAATGATGACTCAACAACAAATGACAAGTGACAATTCATCATGAGTAACTGCTTCTTCTTCTTCCAGGAGGAATTTAAATCACCGGGACGCAGAGCCAACTCGACAGACCGGGATTCCTGGCCACCGAGCTCAAGTGAGACAAACACGATCCTTGTTTGGTTTCCGATTTGTCATCATCCGCTGCAACATCTCAACTCCTGGCTGTTAAATCACATCGTGCCATTCGATTACACTGCTGTGTGAGGAGAGGGTGTTATGAGATGTGCGGCTGGAGATATTTCAGGTTGTGATGAACGACATGGGCTGTTTTGTTGTCGTTTATTTTCAGAAATGGCGCACTCACACAGCAGCCCGGGATTGGACACCGCCGTCTCCACCAAAGTGCTCTACTTCACCGATCGCTCACTCACTCCATTTCTGATTAACATCCCAAAAAGGTGAAAATACAAACACTCTGTGGTGGGTTTGTATGGCAGAGTTCTTGTTAATCCGTTTCCCGTAGCGTGCATGATTTGATGTTTGAGTTGGAGCTGGATTCAGTACTGTGACCCTGAGGGTCAATCGGCAAAAACGTTTCACAAACTGCAAAAACATTTGTGTTTTGTAAAATGTTTTTGCGTTTTGTGAAATGTTTCTGCGGTTTGACCCTGAGGGCCACCGTAATTCTGGCCTAACCAGAGCTAAATACGGACGCTTTAGTGGCTTTGCAGGTTTGATTTTTTTTTTTTATCTCTAGAAAAGCCCAGTTCCTATGTGGGAGTGTGTGTGCACGGATCTTGACCGACAGTGTGTGCTTTACAGGCTGGGTGAGGTGACACTGCGAGACTTCAAGGCCGCCGTAGACAGACAAGGCAGTTTCCGATACCACTTCAAAGCTCTTGACC
The DNA here is from genome assembly GCF_022577435.1 of Embiotoca jacksoni. Classification (NCBI taxonomy): domain Eukaryota; kingdom Metazoa; phylum Chordata; class Actinopteri; family Embiotocidae; genus Embiotoca; species Embiotoca jacksoni. Next base: position 17,362,064 of record NW_027185274.1, on the reverse strand, counting down.
CAGAGTTTGGCACAGTGAAAGAGGAGGTAGGCGTAGGAGGGAAATTATAGCCCCTACTTCTTTTCACGTGAGCTTCGGCAGGCAAATGTAAAATGCCAGTTATAGAGTGAGATATGCTAATAATAGCTGGGCCTGCTCTGTACTTTAAAACACTGTGGGGTGACTTATTTCCATCCCGGAGAATTTGATAACCCTGAGTAGTCATTCTCACTTTCCATCTCAACCTTTGTGCCGTGCATTATAGATGTGAGTCTCTCAGATGTGTAAATGCTGGATGTCGTCTGTTCAGGTGTTTCAGGATGGAGCGGTCGTGCCTGGCTGGGAGGGGAAGATTGTAGCGTGGGTGGAGGAGGACCACGGGGAGCGGAGGTAGAGCCCCCCCCCCAAAAAACAGAAATCACCACGACAAACCTCAGACGTTCCCACTGGACCAAGAAGCCACTGAAAATACTCATGCTGTCATAAGAGAGAAAAGTTGTAATACAATTAACCGGGACCAATGGAGCTAATGCATTTCAATACAAAACCCTGTATAAAAGTGAAAGTTTCATATGAAGAATTTGACCACTTTTTTTTTTTGATGGAACGCATGTAAGACATTGTTTGCGGCTCTTAAATTCATATGAGGGACCAGCATTTAATGACACACATGAAATAATAAAAGAATGTTAGTTTGATGTTAAATAACGCACTCTAAAAGCTGTAATCAGTGTACAGTTGGAAAACCGTCAAATAAAAGTGTTTACTGACATTTTTCACATGTTCCAGATTGCCAAACATTGATGTTGTTGTTCTGCATAATTTTTGATGTTTTAATAAACAGAAATTATTGCATGGATCATTTTGTATGTCAGTTATTTCCCCTGCATACGGTAATGACAGTGTGCACCGGCTCCCAGCCATTACACACCTCCACTCGCACACCCACGCGTTAATAAACAAAGTCCACAGATTGTCATTAAAGTCAATTAATTTTTTTGAAGGGTTAAGAATTACATTTGCTGCATCGGGTCAGCCCACGCGGCACAAAGGGACGACGGTACATGTTTGTTTCACAAAACATTTTGCTTTTGGAAAATGGATTAATTTGCAGGCAAGCTGTTTGTTGTTAGTTTTGAGGCGGAGCGGGAGTCTCTTGCTCCGTCGTCCAATGGGATGCTTTTCATATGCATTGCAGGAATTTTGCTTTGTGTTTTGTCAATGTCAGATTTGACTCTCCAGATTAGTCCCTTCTGCGTACATTTATTTCTCCATTAAGGCAATTTAACACAAAACATCTACTTTCAGTGTGAGCAGTCGTTTCTTCTTATTAAAGATGGCGGATGCAGTTTCTTCATTTACAGTTTCTGGGAACTCCAGAAGCAAATAGTAAACATCCTCCACTTCCAGCAAGATGTCGTCCTGCAGGAGGAAAAATACATTCAGCACACTAAGACTCGCTACTGGCCCATATTGTATTATTTATGACATCCACTGGATTCTAAAGTGGTTCATTATAACTGTTCAGGGCAGTGTGTAACCGCTAACCTTAGAAATCTTCAGCTGGCACTCTGACATGGAGCAAACCTTCGGCAGCTCCACTGTCAGCTCCACGCTGTGAGGAACTCCTGCTGTATCAGTCTTCACCTCGAGTCGGTACTCCGGCTTCTGAGGCTCCATGAAAGTGGTGGAGATGACCTGTATCAAACCCTTCTTTACGTGCTCCGCAGGTCGACACATAATTTGAGCGGCCTCGTCTTGTTTCTCTGATCTCAGAGAGGAGATCTGCTGCAGGAGGGCAGCTGGAGTCTGACTAGCTGTAAGAGCAAGGCGTGTGGATCATTAGAGTCGGTGGTTTGAGGTGAAAGGAGAGGGAAATAGTTCCAACACGGGGACATGTAGCAGCTTATCAGAGTAAAAGAGTTCGTGCTCTACCTGTGTCTGGTTGTTTGGAGGTGTTGGGCCACTTCTGAAACCCGAGCCGGCGCTGCAGCTCATCTGGGCTACTCTTTGGGCTGCAGTTGACGACAGTGTACTGCTGAGATAACCTCATCCCATGCTGCTGCTGGGCAAAGCTCAGAGCCAGCATATAGACCTGGTTAATCTCTGTTTTGTCTTCTTTGCTCTCCTGTAGCACGGCAGGATTTAATGCCACATCCAACAGGGCGTACCAGCCTGAGGAGGAAAAACTATGAGTGTCCTTGTTTATATCGTGTAACAGAAAGGTCGGCGCTGCCGCTTGTGACGCACCCTGACCTTCGTTCACGCCTGTTTCCAGTTTCCCTGCGCACACAGGTAAAGGCCTGCTGGGATCCTGAGGAGCAGGCACACGTTTCCAGCTGCATATGTTCACGTACAACGAGCCTCTCCTCGGTTCCTGTTGAGGACACAGACGCACAGTTAAAAAAAAAAAAAACATCTCTGGAAACACACCGTATTTCTAAATTATATAAATGATCACATTTTATTTTTATATAATTGATATTCACATCACAATTAGATTAAAAAAAAAAAATTTAAAAAAAAAAGCCCAAAGAATTATCCTCATATTGCCAGGTGAGTGTTGACCTTAAACTGCAATTAAATTTCTGCTATCATAGTTAATTAAATTTGCCTCTTGAGAGAGCCAAAATGTATTCAGGTTCTTTACTTAACCACTAATACCACACTACTACAAGTAAAAGTCCTGCATTCAAAACCTTTGAATTACGTAAGTAGTATTAGAAAAAAAAAAAAAAAAACACTTAGAGTATCAGTGCTAATTGTGCAGTACATGGTCCATTTAGATAATAACTATGTTTCTCTAAAAAGTCAGCATGCCCAGGTTACTCATACTTTCAAAATGTAAAGAAGCATCACTGAAAACCACGTTTTCCACATATCTGACACCTGGTGCAACACCTTGTGCAACACCTGTGCAACAGCTTGTGTAACACCTTGTGTAACACCTGTGCAACACCTTGTGCAACACCTGTGCAACACCTTGTGTAAACACCTTGTGTAACACCTTGTGCAACACCTGTGCAACACCTGTGCAACACCTTGTGCAACACCTGTACAACACTTGTGCAACACCTTGTGCAACACCTGTGCAACACCTGTGCAACACCTGTACAACACCTTGTGCAACACCTGTACAACACTTGTGCAACACCTGTGCAACACCTTGTGCAACACCTGTGCAACACCTGTACAACACTTGTGCAACACCTTGTGCAACACCTGGTGCAACACCTGTGCAACACCTTGTGCAACACCTGTACAACACTTGTGCAACACCTTGTGCAACACCTGTGCAACACCTTGTGCAACACCTGTACAACACTTGTGCAACACCTTGTGCAACACCTGTGCAACACCTGTGCAACACACGGCATGGATGCGGGATGTTTTGTTAACCAGCCGGTTAGCGACTCTTAAACTTACCAGTACTTCAGTGCAGAGACACGAGTGGAGCTCCGGCGCTGCGTTAAACTCAGCTCCGTCCTTCAGCTGTTTCTCCACCAACCTGTGGTAGGCTGCAGGGTCGTTTTCAGAGAGCTCGTCCAGCATGAACCAAAAGCGGTCGAGCTGCTGCAAAACATCGTCCGTGCTGCCAGTGGAGGACATTTTTAAGGTGACTGACTCACTCAAACTCAGCTGTTTGTCCAGGAAACAAAAGACGGAAGTTTGTGCGTTCAAAGTTAACTGATTAAAAACACTCTAGATGTTAAAAAAAACAAACAAAAAAAAAAAACAGGCAGAAATATCACGCAAAACTACATTAAACTAATTAATTTCTGTCAAAGTAATGTGGAAAACTAGCGGTAACTCGGCTGATGTTGTTAGTTGCTATGGAAACGATATGAAATGCCACACAGGCGCTGTCTGGCGCGCGCGGGAGGGGCGAGAGGGGGGAGGGGGGAGGGGGGGCAGAGCTGCAGCTCAATAATCACACAGGATACGGTCTTAAGAGGCATGATTTATGTTCAATACATGAAAAATACAACGTAAAAAATGCATTTAGATGTTTCCAGTCTGTGTACATTATATAACGGACATTTAAAGTAAAAATTTAAACCATAGTTTTCAAATGTTTCAAACAGGTATATCAGCAGCATCCTCTGCTTGTTGTATTTCATGAGCCGACCTCAGTAATTCTGCAAAAAGGAGAAACATTTTTAGCAATCAGTGTAAACTGTAATTATGTTCTGTGTGCGGTTTCCACTTCCTTCCTGTCGTTGATCCAAAAATGATGATGGCAGTGTATGAAATTAATTAGGGCACGTTGAAAAAAAATACTCTATTAGAAGGAAAAATGCTGCATTAGAGTGTTTTGAACAGAAGCATCATTTAATTTACTCTCATGTGACTCCCAGGAGACCACTTTCTTTTTGCAGTCATATTTCGTCAGATGTTTATTTTACATCCAAAGTGATTATCCCCACAAGGCACACCACTTTGAAATATTTGGACATATTTTAGTTGGAGGCATTACTGTCATTGTCTCACTTTTAGGATGCCTGAATTAAAAACTGGATCAAACTCTCCCCTACTGAAGAAATACTTGGTTTCTTTCCTCCATCTGATTTTTTTTTTTTTTTTTTAAAAAGCCTGTTTACCTCAATCATGTCGTAGATCCAGCCCAAGAATTCAGCGACTTTGGTGTACACCCCGGGATGGTGGGGCTCAGCGCAGCCCGTCCCCCAGCTGACGACCCCGACCAGCCTCCACATGTGTTCATCCTGGCACACCAAAGGACCCCCACTGTCCCCCTGCAGAGGTAAACAAACACACAACCACACTCTTCACCACAACTGTAAACAAATGACACAAGAGAGAATGAATCTTTAAAACGCCTCTTTGAGGTAGCTTTCAAAACAATCATCCGACCTGACAGGCATCAACTTTTCCCTCCGTGTATCCGGCGCACAGCATCCGTGGCGTGATCTCTCCGTTGTACATGCAGGAGCTGTTACACTTCTTTGTGCTTATTATTGGAACTGGCGCCTCTTTCAGGGTGTCAGGTGAGTGAACTAGGAGACAGAACGCACGTCTAAAGCTGCTCTGTCAATACACTTGGCACACGCTGTCACCGTGTTTGGATAAGACTTGTAGCAGAGGTAAGTGTGATTCAGAGCAGTGCGTCTTACCGCCGTCAGGCTGTGTGTATCCCCATCCAGAAATCCAGCACTGTGTGCCTCCTGGAAGGTCACGATCGTACTGAGGCAAACAGATGGGCCTGATTATATCTAGTTAAAGGAGATACAAAAATCGGACAGGTTACAACATGACCATTTGGTTTCATCTTTAATTTGTAATCTTTTTTTTGTAATGATACTATTACTCCACGCTGTCTTCTGAATACGAGTCAATATGGGTAATTTGTATGTAATTACACAAAATCTGTCACACTTCTGAAACCACTGTCTGTTGATGCTGCGTTCAAATTGGATCGTATTTACTGTGTGTACGCGACGAGTCCATATGAACGGTGCCCTCCTGTGGTATTCAGAGGTTCAAAATTTTCTATGAGCCTCGAGTTCACGAGTTGTGACGTGTTTGCTGACGTTTGTTGAAATGACGGAGGCCGTGGAAATTTATGTTTGGTTGGATGTTCAGCTAATATATTGTAACTTTAGTCATGGAGAGTTTGTCTTCATAACTTAGATGATATCTTATGTCTGAGGGAAATGTTGATCTTCCCAACAGCCTCATCTTTTCTCATCTTTTCCCTCTGTGTCTTCTGTCCACGTTGCCGAGCAACAGTGTTTTTAAGACTTGGACTCCAAGCTTACGCTGTAAGCAACTTCCCATGTCGTATCTACAAGCTCACAAGTTCCATTTGAACGCAGCATTGAAGTTCAAAGCCCCTCCTCCCTAATGTCTTCTTCTATGGTAGCGTACCCAATATAAATTCTTTACTTCTCCTTTTTTTAATGTTTTTCCTATGGGAGAGCCAATATAAGTTCTTTACTTCTCCTTTTTTTTTTTTTTAAATGTTTTTCCTATGGGAGAGGTGAGTGTAATGTTTTTGAATTGAAATGTCCCTTATTGTTCCTTGCTATTTTGAAGAGTATTACTTTTAAGCTGGCAGCTGAGCTTAAAAGTTCCAGTACATTACTGCTAACTTGTCGTTTCTCTGCAATTGTTCTATCTGCATATAGGGTCTGCAGCGATCAGCTAATTACAGGTTGGTTTCATTTTCTTATTTTTTTATATGCTGTTGTCGAAATAAACAAAGACCACCAAGTGTGTGACAGCGTTCTCTTAACAATGTCAAGTAGGACGCTACTTTTAAAACGACCGGAAACCTTTAATGTGTATGCACTGAAGTAGGAGACATCTTGTGTGCAGCATTAACATTTTGGAAATGAAGAATGTTTATACATTTATATATTCTGGATTTATTGAAATATTACCGGAGGCAGAGTGATTTTGCATATCTTAAATCATCTGGAGGGGATGTCTTTATGCTTCCAGGCGACAGACGAGGATGGAAGCATTTTTATGGGGAGGGTTATGCATCCGTCCGTTCCACAAGATATCGCAGGAAAGCTTTGAGGGAATTTCTCCAAATTTGACACAAACATTTATGTGGATTTAAGGACAAACTGATTAGGTTTTGGTAGTCAAAGGTCACTGTAACCTTACAGAATACGTTTATGGCCATAACTCAAGACTTCATGTGCTATTTATGGCAAAATCTCACACAAATATCAAAAAGGATCAAATGAAGTGATGACATTTAATCAACTTCAATGTTTTACACAAACACTGTTTATAAAAGTGGATGTAGCTTCTGGGTCTAAAAAGTGAGATTGCAATACCACCGAGGGCCACTAGGGGTTGGCTCCATCGACTTCCGTTGAACTTCATCTGAAAATTATTTCATCGTCAATTAGATATTACACCCTGATGTTTGGTTCTGCATAAACAGTTTTCTTTGGAAAATCAAGTTTGGAAACATGATTGACAGAGGTGGTGATTCACGTTTTATCTTTGTAGGGGTTGGTCGCTTAGATTTGAACAACTGTTGATGTTGTGGATGAAGAGAGGGATTTAATGCCATGGTGCAACATGTGTTTATATCCTTTTGACTCAACATGTTTCTTATTGTTCTTTATAATTACAGACCCAACACACCTGAAGTGACTGCATGTTCTTCAGGAGAATACCGCTGAAATGTGTCAGCATAAGAGAATAAAACAGTAAATTGAGGATATAATATTGACATTTTGTGTTTTTTTTTTTTTTTTTTTGTGCTGCTATCTCAGCTCACGCTGTATGCTGTATGCTGTATGCTGTATGCTGTATGCAGAGCTTGTGAGAGGACTGACCTGAGAAGTTAAGCGGGGTCCGCAGCTTCATCAGGGCTATGTCGCTGTCGTGGCTCCTGTGGTTGTAGTTCTTGTTGTAGAGGATCTTCTCCACGTCATGCCCTGTATGCTGGGCCATTTTAGCAGAGCTGCGGGTCACGATGCCAGCGTAGACCACCCAGCTTGACACCTGAGGTAGCCTGTAGCTGACATTTGAGAGACACAAAGCAGATACAGACAAAAGAGAATTGTCATGTGTCCAGAGTGGTGCAGCTGTTAATGTCTGATTATTATCCTTCCACGCGGCTCTAACCTCTGACCTTTTTAATGCCGGAAAGGTCGGCAGTCTTACTTGTGCACACAGTGGGCCGCTGTGACGACCCATTGGCTGGTGATGATGGAGCCTCCGCAGATGTGACGGTTGCTGTAGTAGAGGCTGACCTGCCACGGCCACCTGCCCAGGGTGGCCTCAACTCCCCCGATTATCCGGGACAGCTTCGCTCGCGTCCCGCACTCTACACAGAGATCCATTCATCAGAAAAGGAGTTGGTCAGAAAGTGCTGCAGCGAATGGCATCACTGAGAACTACAGGGCTTTGTGTGAGGGTGCAAAGTCAAACGGAAAGTTGCATTTGCTCACCGAAACACTGCAAAGCGATAACCTTCCCTGTGATACAGCTCCCCCTAAATGAAAATAAATGTCGTAACTAATGATGCATAATTAATGTGTGAGTAGCAACAGTCTTCGCTGCACACTTGTGAGTATGATGTCCTGAGATAAATTGCCTCACCTGAACTGCCACATATGTTCCAGGCTGCTCTTGTGATCGGAGGTAATTTGTATGAAGCCATCAGCGTAGTTTGGCCCGATATCGGTCAGATTCACTCCTTTATGCTTGGTCAGTCTGGTAGGGGAACGTGTGCAAAGTGAGTGGGAGAGAGTATTAAGATAATTTAGGCGCATAATGCGTGAAACAAGATTATAAATGAGGTATTAGCAGATCATAAATAAGCCAAGCCTTTCACTTTGGTGAGTGGGTGCCCAGGTGTCAGTGGCCCAATCCCAATGTCCACCCTAAACCTTAAACCCTAAACCCTCACGTACTTATCTGATGTCTCAGATCTGTGTGTGTTTAATGTGTATTCATTTTAGCAAATTACCAAAACTCCGTAAGGGTATTAACATTAGTAAATACAATGCACACATTTGACTTCAAATACGAACAACTTTACAAACATGCAGTAAATAAGCACCAGGTTCTGTCACTCACAGATAACACCATCCATGCTTGGTTTGTTTACATTTTGTAGGCGACGGGACAACCACGTTCAATACGTCACCAATATTGCTACAAACTGTGGGTAATTCCCTCAGGTTAAGTCTGCAGAAATACAGACTTACTAAAAGGGTGCTTAAAGGGCTCCAAATGTCCGTCAGAGAGCCCTCACAGACTCGAGGATCTGACAGTGGGACAGCCTTAAACCCACCTCAAAGTCAGTCAATCCGTGAGGATGGAGAAATGTTGAGATCGGGCCAGTCAGTGTTAAAGTCCCGAGTCCTACAAAGAGGTGGCGTGTGATCCTGCCAGGAGTGCAGACAAACCTCAGATAACCCAGCTGCCTGCAGACCAGCGTTCCCAGCGAGGAGTTCCACCTCTCGTAGCACACCGGCAGCCAGGTGGGCAGCTTCCCCAGCTGGATCTCCAGAAGGGAGTTCTCAGCGCTGATTCTGTAAAACACTGAAGCTGATTGATTGAAAATCCCTTCAGAGAGCAGCTCTCAGTCAACAGTAATGAACGAGCCTCTTCTACGAGTGGGGAAATAATTAGGGGGAAAAAAAGAAAAAAAAACACAAGCATCTATGCTAATGTAGTCAATCCAAACAGATCATTGTGTGTGATGTTTTCATGTCAGTCAACAGGCTCCTCTCAGGACTGGATAAGAGACAACAAGAGGCAGCTGCTGGATATTAATTTGACTTAAAAAGCTCCTCAGAGGTGACCCGTGACCCCATCTGTTGAGTCACATAATAATCAGCTGAGAAACCACACATTCCCGGCTGATAATTCATAAAGCGGAGAAACAAGCAAACAGCAGAGAGAAGAGGAAACTCACACCTTTCCTGGGGTCGGAGATAGAAACATCCTCCGTCACGTTGCAGAAAGACGTCTCCTTCGTGTCCCCAAGCCCCACGGGACTCTGGGAAGATGAAGGCCTCAGCAGAAGTTTGACTACATGCAGGCAAAGAGAGAGTTAATAATCAGGCAGCAAAATCATTTTCAGTTTTCTAATAGATTATCTGAACTTGGACCGAGAACAGACCAACGTCTAGATCACAAATAAAATCAAAGGATGTAATTAAATATTTTCATGTCTACAAATGCAGCTAATTAAAAAAAAATACAAGCTTGTGAAAAAAAAGACTTGGCAAGAATTCTATTTTAAATTGTCTTTGCTTGTTCCAAAGTCTTTTCTCTGAAACTTGCAGTGAACTTTTAAAAGACTTTTTAAAAGGAATATTTTTATAAATGATTTTGAATTGAGGCAGCAGCAGCCAACACGCTCCTGACTTTAAGTCCATAGTGTTAATGAAGCTCCAAAACCACTTGATCCGTTTAATAATTAAAACCACTTTGGATGTTGTCCTTGAAAATAGTTTAAAATTCAAAATATTAAACATCCTTTTTTTTTCCCTCAATTTTGTTTCAAAGTTCTGAATCATTTAAATGTAAAAATGTGAATAATGAATCACTTAAATATTCAAATACATATCAGTAGTGCAGGACAGATGAATTGGCCAGAACACTGTATAAGCCTACATTCATTTTTTGCAGATATATCTTTATTCATATATATGGAACAAGAAATTGCAACACAGAAATGCCAAAGTTATATGATAATTAGGATCAAATAGTTTGTCCACCACAAAGAACTGACATGTCAATTTTTTTTTATTATAAGAGAGTTTGTACTTTACAAATATATTTAGTTTATAATGATTTGTTATAAATATTTGTCAATAAAATAAAGACTACTTAATTAATTACAGAGTCAAAAGTCAATCTGCTTCAACTATTTGGATAATAAATGAATCATTTAAGTCATTTATAAAAAAAAAAAAAAAAACAACATACATTTTCCCTTCTGTACTAATAATTTGAAGGTATAATTTGTTATCGACCAAACAATTTATCAAAAATATAAATCAGTATTTAAAACCACTGATAATTGCTGCCCTTTAACAGTTTTTTTTCTTACGTTTTCAAATGCTGATATTGTATCAGACTGTAAATTAGCTTTGACATAGAAATGTGCAGCAGCGTGAGCAGCTCTAACTCGACCCTTTGGCCCTTCGTTTCCACTTCCCGGTTCCGGTTGAGCTTATTTAGTGATTCTCTCTCTGACACGGTGACTTACCTAGAAACAAGACTCCTACAACGAAGCCTCCCAGGAGACCGAGCGCGCACACCGCTGCCAGCAGCCTCAGCAGCCTGTGAGCTGGAGCAACAGTTCATACTGGAATTAATTCTGTTTTCATCCTTGACACCAGCTCAGAAGAATCATCTCATGTCAGCCGTTACATGTGCTGTCTACATATGATGCACACAGCACAGAGCCGGTCGGAAATTAATAAGCTTTACATGCACGACACTAAAGAGTTGAAAGCAAATGTACACGGTGGCGTTTTCACGAGGAATCACTGCTGCACTTCACCGCAGAAGCTTTCATTCAGTACAAAGTCTTAATTCAACTTGATCTTTACATTTTACAACGGTTTTTTTTAACAGCTAGCATTGCACTAATGAGAGAAGATAGGGTGTGATGTGTGATGCCCATCAGGTGGTGCACCGCCGGAGCTCACCGTGAGCCGTCGAATGAAAGCCTTTCAACCAGCCCTGGACTCCTTTGGTTCCTGCAGTTCCTGCTGTTTTCCCTGAGTGAAAGGGGTGACTGACGGCCGCCGGGTTTTCAATCACTGATAATGTGTCTCCATCGAGACTCTGCGAGGAACAAGGGAGCTGTCAAGAGACCTCATCCACAGATCATGCCAGTCTGATAAAGTTTGGGAACGTTTGCCGACCATCTGCTGCTCATCCACAGTCAACCTGTCGGGCTTCATCAGATTTAATTAGGAGCACTGTAATCCTCGATATCAGCTACCACTGACCACTCCACATGTATGAATTCAGAGCTGCAGGCATGTCCAGGTGTTTGTGTCGTATATCTCCTCAGTGCCCGGGGTACAATGAATTAATTGGAGCCTTGGCATATCTCATATGTCTTGTGGAACTCTTTTCAATTTGAGGCTAAAGCAAATTTCCTCTATCTGTTTTCAGAGAGACTGGATTACTGTGACGTGTGTGTCTGTGTGTGTGTGTTGAGCTTACTCTCTGAGGAGCAGCTGTTTCTATAAGCAACATATTGGGAGTATTGCAGTAATTATAATAAAGCTCCAGACTTGGTATTATACAATTACAGTACAAAGTCAAAATGCCCAAACCATCTGCTCTCATGTAATACTGTAGCACTTGAGTGTAGCTAAACATGTAATTTAGGACTTTGGAATCAGCTATGATATTATATATAGTCCAGCAGCAGCACAGCTATACAGCATTAGGTTGTAACATGCATGTAAATTTTATAAAAATAAAAAGAATTAACAGAAGTAAACATGACAGAAACCAGTGCGACACTACACGTGTTATCAGCTGCTGTAAATTGTGAGAGTGCAGGTGAAGATCAGAGTGTAAGCGAGGTGTGACAGATGGAGAAAAGTGTCGTGAATATTTAGCTTTCCCTTCTTCTCACCATGTTTTCCTTGCGTGCGGTCCTGAGGCGAAGGCCGCGGTGTCCGTGCTCATCCGCAGACCCGCGCTGGAGGTCTGGAGGTCTGTCCCGCTCGCAGTGGATGCACCATTTGCCATTTAACAGAATGCAACTCTGGATTTTCCCTTCACAAAGAGACAATGAGGTCAGCAGTGGGGTAGAGAATGAGGCTGTTGTTTGTCCAGGGGGGGTCATGGGGCCTGTGGAAGCAAGCTGAACCAGGTCTTTGTAAGAGAGGGGGGGGAGCATCTCCAGAGATACCTCCAAGCTGACTATTGATAGGACACTGGGGGGTTGCTAGGTAACACTTTTTACCTGTGCCAAAAGATTGTCCATTTTTACCCGAGACGTGTTATTACCTGACAGTTTGCAGCTTCTGAGAAAAGGTCATTATTGCGGATTGTTGAAAAGTCTCATATCACGTCAATCCCCATCATTTGAAATCCAAAGCTATCATCTCTCAACACTCAAGAACGAAATGAAGTCTCTCCTGTCTCCTGTCGGCCCGCTGACAGACGAGACTTTCTCTTTTCCCTCTCCACTCTTTTTAATTTCATCAGGATTGTTTTTCTGTATTTCAAATATCTTTAACTACACTAGGAAAACGTGACTTGAGTGGCATTGACGTGTCATTATCTTTGAAAATAGAAAACAGATAATTAACAACTGAAATGAGAAAATGGCGAGGAAATATCTTGAAGTCCCTCAGATGAGAGATCAAAGGCTGCCATCACTTCATTTCCCGAATGACGCTTTGAATTTCTGTCGTTAATTTAGATGCAGCTAAAGGAAGATTCGATACGACAGTTATTTACGTGTTTCCCACACATGCAGGCGCGGTGTGGGATTAGTCCAGGTGAAGGGAACGACTGTCGGGAGGAAAATTCCTCCTCGTCTGACTGTCGAGGACAAATGTGGCCCCGATCTGTTTGTCTCATCTAACAGGTGTCATATGGAATTATTTGGAAATCCAACACGAAGTAATAAGGGTGGCGGCGGTGGCTTGAATTGCATGTGATGGAGCAGCAGCTGAGATTCATACCGCCGGGATCGTGAGGTTAATAGTTTGATAATATTAGCATTGCGCTAAATTGTTCTCCTGCAGAGGCAAACAGACGGGCAGGAGGCATGCACATAGCTGCTGCTGTTTGGTGACTTTCACAAGGCTTTCATGTCTCCCTCTTCTGGTTAAACATGTTTTCTCAGACAGCTGTAAACAGTGATTTACAGAGCTGCCATTCATTCTGTTAGGAGTTATTTTTAGGAGAATGAAGAAAGACATTTTTATTCAAATACTTACCTGCATCTTATTTTTTTTCTTGAAAGAATTCTTGTTTTATGCCACAGTTTGTAGCCCTCCATTATGCAATGAAAGAAGCTAAACATAGGCTTCTTTATGGATATTCTCCAACACTGTGCTTTATGATTTTGTTAGGTCAGTTTATTAGGCACACCTAGCTAATAAACTGACAGTCAAATAGTCTAATACATGAAGACATATAAACTACTTAACCGCTCTCATCATAAACACTTCTTTCCTGCTGCCCCACATTTCTTCAACACAGCAGCACTCATTGCACTGAGCTATCAACAAGCCCAACTCAGAGCTTTCATTTCAAATATCAAATCAATTAAAAGGTAAACAGTTGTTTCAATAAAGTACAGATCATTAGAAGTGAATAACAATTTCCTGAAGTCACGACAGTTTGACTTGATACGAGGCCGCTCCAGGACCTCTGGAGTCGAGACGCTGGAGGTGGTGGAGCGGATTTTAACCTTGTTTTTGACTATAGCAACAGATCACAACATTGGGCAACGCAGGGCATTTCAGACTGGAACACAACAATTTAACACTCCCTACATGAGCAACAGCTGAAAGGAAAAACTCCCTTTCAACAGGAAGAAAACCTCCAACAGAACCAGGTTCAGAGTGGGCGGTCATCTGCCTCGACCGGTCGGGGTTTGAGGGAGGACCAGGAATGACTAATGAATGAACTTCAGTGGAGGCTCCCAGCAAACAGATCAGGCGATGATGGGCTGAACATCAAGAGGTCGGAAAAGCATTAGGACAGAATTATGCTGCTAATTAAAGAACGGGGACGAGAAAGTGATCGGCTCAAAAAAAACGTGGACAGAAAGATCACCAAGCAAATATGGAGGCAAGAAGATTATAATTGGGCAGAAGTGATGAAGAATATAGAGCAGCAGGAAAAGAACAGGGTGATAAGGATGAAAACGTGAAGAAACAGATCTTCCTTATTAAAGAAAAGCACAAACTTGAAAGTAGGATTTTGATGTTAACAAAGCATCTTTTAATGTTCGGACAAAAAGAAAAAAAAAAAGGGTTCACAGCCAATGTCGTGCATCATTATACAGTATCAGTCATGAAATCTTTATGAAGTGCTGTAATAAAAAGAGCAAAGTCTAATGTCATTCTGTAAAGCCCTTGAACGTTGTAGCCTATAGACCACATCTAAATGTCGGCTGGATATTCAGTCTTATATCACACATTTAAATGGTGTGAAAAAGACCGTGAGGCCAAAGGAAGGGAGAAAATGAAAAAATTTCGACACAGTTTATATAACTCGATGCTTAGACACTGTCTGTCAAAACTTCCAAAATGTAATACGTGATGTCTACATGAGGTTTATAATGTCTGACAGTCCCATCATGAGGCTGTCAAAGCATATTATTTATATAAGGAAATATTCAAGTAAACTAGAAGGCAGAAATGTAAGTCAAGTCAATTTACGCACCAGTAGTTTGCTGCAGTAAAGGGAAGCTGTTGATAGGGGGAGCTGTTGCACCCCTCGCCATTGTGTTAATACAGCGTCTAATACATAAGCTATGTAATATTTAAAACTATTTTAAATCAAGTTCTATTCGTTTGAAAATAGTTTAATAGTAAGATAATAACTTTAATATTAAAACAATAAAAGGGATGGAAATTAATCTTGTTCACATTACATTTGTTAAATGACTTTCCAGTATGTTCCAATACAACTATATGGTCCCAATTAAATAACCAAATAAAATACATGATGTTTAGTTTACGTTGAAACCAAGCGGCAACCAACGGTGACGTCACTCGTTGGTTTGTGAACATTAAGAAGCCTCCAGTTCAGATTCTGTCCGTCGCCATCTTTGCTAGTTCGGAGCGGTTTGGAGCAGGAAGTGACCATATTTGGACGAGCTGGGGAGGAGCCAGCAGTGGATCTGACTGATCTGATTGGAAACCTGACGATACTACATCCCGCCCACCGATAGCTGTAACCTGACTGCACCACAGGCCTGTCAATCAAACAGACACGCCCCCCCCCCCCCCCCCAAAAAAAAAAAACCCCAGGTCTTTTTGAGGTTTATTTTCTAAAAAATTATGGATTATTTTCCGATGAACCGCCAGAAAACTAATAAAAAGGAGTGACTTTAGCTAACAACACCATGACAACTTGTGGAAAAAATGTATTTACTTAGAATTTCATGAGATAATTTGAAAGGAGCCACAGGCTTTTTGGAGCCGACTAGAAGTGCCTTAAGATGCAATACCACTGAGGGCCCTCAGTGGTATTGCATCTTAAGGCACTTCTGCATCGGCCTCATTTTTCAGAGCCGGTAGTTACGTCCACTTTTATATACAGGTAGTGATGTAAACTCTTTGAGAGGTGTTCATGAAGTTTGATGGTCCTTCTGTAATTTGAAGTTGCAGTTTAATTGGTGCTGAAACAATTAATTAATCCATAATCAATCAACAGAAAATGGCAAGTAATTTTCAGAAGCAAGCACTCATTTAGGAGATTTATAAAGCAAACATTCCAAATATTTTGTGTTTCCTGATTTTTCAAATAAGAGGATTTGAAATAAACATCTATGGGCTGTTGATCAAACAAAATCAATTTGAAGGTGTCAGCAGGGATTTGGGGAAAAAATGTGAAGGAAATTTTACAGGATCATTTATGAACAGATAATCAAAAAAATCTGTAAATAAATAACCAGCGTATGTTGCCCTAATTATGCTTGAATATTTTTAATATTTAGTCTACACTCTTGTCAATGGGGTAAACACAAAACTACCACAAATCAGAGCTTCCACCAGCAGCTATTTAAAACAATTTCAATAAAAACACAGCAATAGGAGCTTTATGCTGGTAGAAATTATAACTTATTAATATAATTTTAGTGAGTTATGGTTATCATGCATGCATGCATATTATTTAATATTGTAAGAAATGATCCCGAAATTAAAGTATATCTTGGGTAACTGACTAGAAATTAAATTTCATGAGTAAATGCGACCACAACAATAACAGTGGGCCCAGTGTGGGCTCCCATTCATTCATTTATTAATGTATCACAGTATGAGGCTCCACTGTGAGGAGGCTGGCTGCAGCCCAGCTTGGAGCTGCATCCATCTCTCTGTGTGCTGAGCTCCGATCAGCTCCGCTCTTATCTCAGCCATTAGTTTGTGAGTCTCTGTCCAGCATCCAAACCTTGATCACCACATGCGGTCTCTTGGTCCCGCCTCAGAAACCCCACAGTCCATTGAACAGAAGCGAGGGAGGGATCCTTCTTTTTAAGGTTTGGACAGTATTTGCCTCCACAGCTTTTTAACCACAGTCCAGCCCACCAGCACATGTAAAGCTGAGCCTTTTATGAGCGGGCTGTCAGAAGAGCTGTGCCATTAATGCTTAAGGCTGCGACCTCACAGAAGAGACAGGCAGCAAAGGTTGGTGCAGGTAGGGGCGAGTGGAGCTTGTTAACGACACGGTCCAAATATAGAAGTACATGGATGGCTCTCTTTGTCTGACGCACCTCCACAGACCTATGAGATGAGCTCAGATACCTTCTGATGAATACTATCTGTCATATTCAATATGTGTTCCTTTGAACAATTCTTAAACTGACACCTATTCTCAGGGGTGAAACATGTTGTCCCACTTTCATATCTGTCAGCTAAACAGCAGCCAGAGAGCTTGGTTCCTCATATATATAAAGATATATGTATATGTGTGTGTGTGTGTGTGTGTGTGTGTGTGTGTGTGTGTGTGTGTGTGTGTGTGTGTGTATGTATGTATATATATATATATAATAAATAAAGATATATGTATATATGTGTGTGTGTGTGTGTGTGTATATATATATGTATATATAAATAAAGATATATATATATATATATATATATTTTGTATATATTTGTATGTGCATATATACAAAATGTATAGAAAGCATAGTATGAAATGTATATAATATTCTATAGTATGCAGCATGTTATAAACACGTAATAAATGGTTTATGAACTAGTATAAAGAAATATAAGTAAACATATGTGTCAGCAACTATAACTGTCCATAAGTGATACTGCTGAATAAACAGATGATTAATTATTTCGTGAAATAAACTGAGCCAGGTTAGCGCTTTCTCCATGTTTACACTATTTATGCTAAGCTAACCAAAACAATTTTCCTGCTTAATACTTAACACACGCACACACACACGCACACACACACACACACACACACACACACACACACACACAGACTACGATTAATCGTAGTTTTAGGAAGCTAATAAGTAAATTATGACAATGTCAAACTCCTTATTTGAAAAAATAAATTCCGTTAAATATTAAGAAAACACGCATTTTCATTTAATACTTAAAAAAAAAAAAAAAAAAAAAAAAAAAAAAAAAAAAAAAAAAAAAAAATTCTTCCGCAGGTTTTGGCCAGGTCCGTATATATAAATGTATTACTTTGGATGTTTGCTTGTGAAAATGTTTTCTTTTTTATGCTCTCAGTCACAGCATGTGGTGTTAGTTAGAACACATTTGTAAGTCTATGTGTGAATTTGTGAACTGCAGAGCTACCCCCTACTGAGAAGCTCTTTTAATTCACATTAACGGACAATTTGCATGTGCGAAACTAACATTATCAATGTTGTCATGTATATATATATATCTAGTCACAGCTTTGAAATAGGGTTGTACTAACACACAAAATGTACACTGTAAAAGAAGAGAGGGAATGTCTCCGGACACATGAATGAGGACTCTGTTTTGAAAGTAGGACAGAAAAGGTTTCCACTCTTATAAAATGTCCCGGGTTTTCTGATCAGTCTTTAAGTCGAATGATCTAGCTGCCCAAATTTGACGTCTGTCATTATTTTGTTCGCCAGCGTTTGAGATGATGAGACAATCTTTTTCCCCTTGAGAAGGGCTAGTCTTCGAGGAAGAAAGCTGTGACTTCAGCTCACCTGAAATAAGGTCGTCAAGGGAACAGGATTGATGCCATGTGCATTTGAGAGTGCCTGGAAAAAAAACCCATGTCCAACAATGATATGGCTGTGGGGGGGTGAAATGCTTAAATCAAACTGAAGGGACCTTCTAGCTTTCCTAAAGCTTGGCTGAGGTTGCTGGCTCTGCATGTTTGTTGGGTCATGGCACAATCATGTGTTCCCAGTGTAAGCTGTCCAGGTCATGAAGCAGCTCAGGGTGAGGGCAGATCTATGAATCCCCAAACACCACACACACGCACGCACGCTGCCCGGATCGCTCTCCCCGTGTTTCAATAATTGAACTGCTCTGCTGGCTGCCGGTGAGCTCGGCCTTGTGTGGAGCAGTAAATCCTCCATGCTGGAGCCCCTCCTGCAGGTCGAGCTGGGTGTCAGCTGCAGTAATACACTGCCCTCTTGTGGTCGACTTAAAGCTCTCCATGTGAGATCTGATCAACCTTGCAGTTAAAGTCAAAGTAAAACCTCGATTCCTTTTTGTTATCAATATTTTGAAGTCTCTTGATCAAGTTTAAGATATAAAGTGCATGGTGATGACTTGTTTTCCTTCCTCTGAGGGTCGGATGTGTTGTTGTTGCTGTTGGAGGTCACAGCTGATGAAAAGTGGAACAGAAATGTTTTGTGTGTCAGACACTTTGTGGCTTTTATTGTTAAGTTATTTTTCAAAACAATTTAAACGTGGCTGTTTTGTTTTGCAGCACATTAATAATTACAGGACAACACATCTGTGACAGATCTAAACTCGAGTACGACCTCATCGCAGTCGCTGAATGGAATGCAGCCGCGTCTGTATTGAAAATGGCAGGATGAATAAATGGCTGTCATGTATGTGTTTGTACCTTGTCTTGTAGAAGCTAATGATAGCGAGGGCGGGTAAGAGCAGAGCTGCTCCCCACCAGATGGTGAGTAATGTGGTTTGCTTTAGCTGCCCACTACGCTCACTCTAATTAAACAGAGGAGATTACATTAAAAACCGGCTTCCACTCAATCTGCTCCTCCACTGAGCGTGGCCCTGGACCGGAGGCGGGGTTCTACCCGAGGTGGAGGGGTGACAGAGGGGGATCCCCGTTTCACACCCAGACAGACCTACACGGTTGCTTCGGATTTGTTTCCAAGAAAATGAAGGTTAGACAAGGTCGGAATGAAATCAAATTTAGACCACAATGTTGGAAATACAACTGCAGTTCATAAGCAAGGCACTAAACCCTCCTCTGTTCTGGGTCAAAGGTCAACAGCTTCCGGAACTGGATGAATCTCTCAGATATGATGGAAGAAAATCTTGCAGACGGAGCAGTTAATAGAATGATCGCTGAAACGATAAAGGTATAAAGAGAAATTTAACAGGGCAGGAAAAGTTTTATGAATTAATAATTATAAATGAATAAATCTGTTACTAAATATTTTAATTCATGATTTTGAAAAATATATCCAGAAAAATAGATAACACTGGCTAACAAAGATGTCATCCAAAAGGTAAACCAAAAAGTCACACTGTATGTTGTATGTTGTCCAAAATGTCAAAAAAAAAAAAATGCCATAGCATAGCAGGAATCCTTTCCATTAAACAATCAGACACTTATAATCACACTTTGAACCTGTCAGTAGTAAAACAAAGGTGGCGCTGGTTAGCTAACTCAGCTGAACGTCTATGAAGTGTACTTTATACAGTGAGCTGTCGGTTGTTATTGCCTCTTCTACTAAGCTGTTACCTGTTCAGGTTTCTGTTACGTACTGTCTGACAAAAGACTCCTATGTCCAACTGCCGTGCTGCTTTCTTTGTTTATTGGATGCACAGGGACTCAGTCAGTGACATAGAAGATATTGGATGTAAGTGTAGCTCTATGAGTACGGTGGTACTTTTTTTTTTTCGTTCAGGGGGGGGAGGGAGGGAAAACACTGGAATGCGCACCAAAGACTTCCACCGGCCGAAGCCAGCAAATTTACGGTTAATCCATGCCATCCTCAATAGAGATACAATAATTCAATCAGGTCTCTCTTCTAGACTTTCCAAATGTTATCAGTCTGAATGAATGAAATTCTGATAGTAATATGTTATTTTGTGGGGGTGGAGTCTATGGACAGTGTTTTTGTAATTATTCTCATTGGCTGAAGGGGAAAACAAAAGTTCTGCACCGCAGATAAAACTTTAATAAAGTTCTAGATACCTGAGGAGATCAAACTTTCATCAGAAAACAAAACAAAGAAAATAACCAGGGTATAGCAGCAGGAGGATAATATTTATTTCAAATTAAATATGTGACCCCCTCAGATGGACCTCGTGACCGCAAATGTGGTCCTGAACCTCTTATTGGAAACCTTTACGCTGCAAAAAATGAAGTGTTAAAGACCTATCTGATGAGTCGGTTTACAGAATATTTTACTGAACATAATCGGTTTATCTTCTTTATTGTCGGGAGTATTTTCAATTACAATGTTTATTCTGTTTGGAGCTGAACGGAGTCAAACTGTAGCTTATATTCAACGTAAATTATCTCTGTGGTGAAGCTGAGAGAGCTGAGAAAACACAGAGCGCAAGTAAATATCAGTTGTTATCATTACAAAGAGAAACTGTAAACACCACGGGCTGGAATTCAGCAGACCAGTTTGAAGTCGTATAGCTAGAAAATAGATTAAACAATAAAACATTCACATCCCACTCAGAGGCGACGTTATGGGAAGAGGAGAAGATTGAACGGGAAACTGCAGAAATATTTATATCTGACACGATAACCTGTTAAATCCCACAGCCATCAGGGCAACAAACAAAACCGACATCAAGACATGTACGGTAAACGCTGCCAGTGCTTCTCATTAAGACATCTCACTTTCACCGTTTCGTGCGGCAGTCGTGACACATCGACTCGTAGTTCCTTTCACATCTGGGATAAAACACAGGCCAGCTGTGGCTCTGGCAAAGGGCCATCAGGGGTCACCACTGAACCTGGAGCGGCTCCAGCCGCTTGCAAGCAGCCCAGATGTACATTAACAGCTTGAGACTGTGGAGTTTGCGGCCGGAGCCAATAAACCGTTCAGAGGGACCAGCAGCATTGTCGTGGTGTTAATGATGGGCAAGGCTGCAGCAGGGCTGTAGAATAATTATAATAATCAAATAATTGTTTCTACAAGTCATCATGGTGCCATTCACTAAAGTCACTCCTTCTTATTAGTTTTCTGGCGGTCCACCTGAAAATAATCCCGTCATTAATTAGATATGAGGCCTGAAAAAGTGGTATTTTTTTTTTTTTTTGGGGGGGGGGGGGGGGGGGTGTCTGTTTGATTGACAAGCCTGTGGTGCTGTCAGGTTACAGCTATAGGTGGGCGGCACGTAGTGTCCTCAGGTTCCCAATCAGATAAAGTCAGATCTACTGTTAGCTCCTCCCCAGCCCGTCCAAATATGGTCACTTCCTGCTCCAAAATAACAAGATGGCGGAGGCCGAAATACTGAACTCCAGGTTTCAGAACAGCAGTTTACTAACTAACTAACTGCGGCGCAATGGGACGTTCACAGCGTCTGGAATCACAATCGTAGCTTCTCACCCAATTTGTCTCCCCGCTGCTTCTCTCCGTTCCCCAATAATTTGTAACAAAATTTGATGTAAAGAATTGCAGATGGACCACGACTCACAAGAGCGCGTACTGCGCACTGTTCACGTCCAACGGGAGCAGCCGTTTCAAACGGACCGCGCGTTAAAATGAGGCGTCGGTTAGTGTTTTCTTGAACGCCGGTTCGACGTCTCCCCTCCCGTTTCTGTTCACGTTCTCGTGATTATGTTGGCTACTTGTATATTTTCACGATGACACTTATGTGTCATTAGCATACAGAGCGAGGAAGTGAGATCCGATCACAAGTGATCACTCAAGACGGTTTTGGGTCACACGATAATGTCACGTCTTTCCAACTCAAAGGTGTCTCGGGTACGTCAGACCAAACCAGATGAAGCGCTGCCGTATGGAGTTTTACTATTGAATACAGACAACAGAAACAGCAGGCGAATGAGACAGGATGCATAAAATAGTAAATAGTTTTATTCTTTTTTTAACCATGCCACTGAACACTGACGCATACAGAGTTGTGCCTGAATCCACACTGAGAAAAACACTTTCACACACTGTGTTACAAAGCTGTAATGAAGAGGGATTTTTACTGCACACATGGCAAGAAGAACAACCCTGATTGGACACCAGGTCGAGCTTTGATCTGGCCCTGAGGTAGACAGACATTGACATAATCTAAACAATGCTAATCACATCCTTCTAGGACACATCAAAAAAAAGACAGCTGCATTATCACAACATAGAGAGATCAAAGAAAAAACCCTTTTCAAACAAAAGTGCTGTATTTCTTTTGGTCCACCGAGGAAATCCATTTATAGTGCATGTTCATGTAGAATAGATACAGTGAATGTGTGTTTTCATGGCACTGAGTGTTGTTGGCTACTTAAGAAGGCATTGGAAATGCCCACAGACGCCAGGATTTGCAATACACACTGTTTTTTATCCAGAGATCTCAGTCTATTGTCACTTTGAAGGGAACAATTGGAGACAAGCGTGTACTTTTTTACATCAAAATTGCTTGGAACTTGCATCAGAGTATCAGCCACTATCACAGTATGTTGCTTCCAGTTGCAATGTTCAGACAAAAGTGGATCTACATGGCAGTCTATCTTTAATTAAGTAACAATAAACAAACACCCAGAAACAACTACCAAATAGCAAAGACCCATGTACTCAAGCACATCAATGCTCTACTTATAAAAGAGGCACAAGGGAGGGATCTTAATCAAATCAGAGACTTATAAAACACACACATTAAAGATGTTTCTCAAATCATACCAAATGTAAACAGATAGCAAATTACCGTAATACAAAAATACAACATGTTTAAATCTATAAGGCCCGTGTTAGGCTCACATAAGGGAATAACATACCATGACAGTTTGTACATTACAGCTACACTACGACTGACAATAACCTGCTCATAGTAATTCAATGTCAGAATTTTCTTTTCATGTTTTTATAAAAAAACAACTTCTTTTCACGTTTTCTTCAATTTTCTTCAAGAAAATTCTGATTCTGTGATTTTATAAGACATCTATATATAATTAATGATAAAAAACTACACATAAAAGCCATGTTTAGGCTTTTTTTTAATTTTTTTTTTTACACACTGTTTGAACAAGTGAGTTGTGATGTGTTTGTTAGAAAATCAAAACTAGCGACGGATGAATGGTTCGCAGTGGCTTTAAAACCAGCAGTGAGAAGTGAGGAGAGGTAGCGCTCGCTCTAGTAGAAATCATCCCTGGAGACGCAGACTGTGTGATGAAAACCAGCACATATTTGGTAACAAATAAACAACATATAAATAGCAAAAAAACAAACAAAACAAAACAAAAACGATTACAAGAGAAGAACTCAAACTGTGAGCCAGCTACCTCGAAACAATATCACCCACTGCAAGAAAGACAAGGCAATTAAAGAGATCAAGCTTATGAGGTCAAAACGTGGCAGCCATTCAAGTAAAACATGCAGAAAAATAAACAACTCCAAAATAAAAATCCAACAGCAAGGAGAGGGAAAAAAAAAACAACAACAACGAAATCACAGGAAACAAGGAGAGAAAACGTTGCAAAGTTCAGCCGATCGAGCCTTCGTGGAATTATCTTCAACGTCCACGGCACAATCATAGAAGACGACTCGGGTTGTCTGACGGTTTAGCAATCTGTTCAAATTCCCCTGCTACACATACAGGTCAGCAGTTACTGCCGCTGTGGCATTGATTTGAACCACAGTGGATCCATTAGAGATACAGTTAGTATCAAAACTGTGTGTGTGTGTGTGTGTGTGTGTGTGTGCGCGTGTGTGCGTGTGTGTGCGTGCGTGCGTGCGTGCGTGCGTGCGTGCGTGCACTCACATAATCAGTTTATGTCCTTAACAATAACTGTTTCCTTCTTCTCAATGTGAGAATTTGAGATTTCTCTAATTGCATACTGACTCTGGTCAGAAAATACTGTATTTGAAAATGTCATCTTTTACTTTTGGACATCGTGTCTGAGCGAAAATAACCACATTAATAATGACGGTAATCATCAGTTGCAGCCGTGTCGTGTGCAAACATTTCTATTCACGTCCGTGTTCGGTATCTCCTAGAAAGACAACTTTCCTCTGTTTCCGTTTATCCAAAAGGAGTTCGATTTCTTTTTTTTTTTTCCTTTTTTCAAACCCGACAGAAACACTGTAATCCTTCTACAATCTTATCTCATCTTACCAGGTTTTCTCCGTGTGTGTCTGTGTGTGTGCGTGCGCGCGTGGGGTCCAAGTCCCGCTCAGACGTAACATACATACAGGTAAGTCTTTTCTATCCTCCAGTCGGCCGGCACGTCCTCGGGTTTGTGGCCCTTCATGTGCTTCTGCATGGCGGCCAGGCTCGGGCAGAAGTCCTGGCAGATGGTGCACTGGTACGGAGACGCCCCGTTGTGAGTGCGCAGGTGTTTAATCATCGCCGAGTAGTCTCTGGACCGCTGGTGGCAGAGCTTGCACTCAAACGGCTTCTCACCTAAAAAATTCAACAACAGGGCATTAACCTTGTAGACCTGCAGCCGGAGGCCGGCCAGGGGAGCAGAGAGTCACCGCTACCTCACCGCTACCTCACCGCCGTGCCGGAGGATTAGACTTCTAGCAGTTTGCCTGACGTTGATATTAGCTATCGGACTCCAGAGACATTTCAGAAAGGACTCTGAAATGTAAACCGAAAGAAAATGTAGAGTTTGTTGCAAACATTATTTGATTTAGTTAAAAGACCCCTCCTGAGGAAAAAAAAAAAAATAATAATAGTAATAATAAACTTTATTTGTATAGCACCTTTCATACAAAAAAATGCAGCTGAAAGTGCTTCACAGCAAGAGTGAATGCAGTGTTTAATCCCCTTTTTTTTTTTTTATCTTGTTAGCATGTGTTTCATGTGCTAGAAGACATTTCATGAGTGAAAACAAGCAGTCGACACTGCGGCTGAGCGTTTCGAGGCGTTTTCGGACCAAACAGCTCTTCAGACTTTCTTGAGAGGAACTCCCCCCCCATTCTAAACATGTTTTAAGGCCTTTTGCCGTTTGCATTCGCACCGCCAACAGGTGAGATGACGTAGCGCCGCACATGTGGTGCTGCTGGAGCTTTCCGGTTGAAATTGGCGTACACATTTGACGTGTTTAAAGATCCAACATCATTAAAGAGAGCCAATAAAAAGGATAGCTGTGTGATTAGGTGCTGTATTTAGTCTCAGCTTGAATAAAACTCCTAATGCCATTTATCATAAGCGCTCCGCTCATACTTAAAAAAAAAAAAATTACATCTTTGCAGGACACGCTGTCTTTTTATCTGTAAAATACATCTCATTTTAAAACGATTTTCTTTTTGTCAGCACTCAACTGAAAAGAACACAAGTTCGAATGCATTATTCAGATGCAATATGTTCTGACTTCCCGCCCTGTCTGGGAGTCTTTAAAAACGGGTCACAAATATAAACATTGTTTTTTTCACTTATACAGGAGTAAAAAAAAAAAATCAATTTATGGGGAAGATTTAATAAACATTTGAGTGATTATAGAGCAACTGTGTGGTTTATGTATGTATGTATGAGAAGTTCAATTTGAGTTTTGGTCTTTTTGTGGGATTCGATTGAGAGTAAAAAAAATATGTAAAGTACCAGCAGCTGTAACAACAGCGGAAGCTCCCCGTGAAGCCGTCTCCCCTGTGTTTTTTTGGGGGCGTTTCCTCCTCACCTGTGTGGACGCGGTAGTGCGTCTCCAGCTGGTGTTTGAGGCTGAACCTCTTCCCGCAGCCGTTGCACTCGTAAGGCTTCTCTCCCGTGTGGATGCGTTTGTGGCCCCTCAGCGTGCCGTCGTCTCTGAAACAGCTCCCGCAGAACTCGCACTCGAACGGGTGATCGCCTGAAAGCACAGCCGCGTCACCGACACCGACACACGGCCCCCGTTAACCGCCAGACGCGTTTCAAAAGGCCAAGTCCGTCCCCGGCGAGAGGCGGCGCAAGCGTGTCGCCGCGTAGGTCAAACAGGCGCGCAGGCCGCTCGGCACATGCACACGGAGCCGGGAAACAATGTGCTCTCAGACGTCGCTAATGTTGTGACACGTGGATACTCCCCTCAGCTGTCTGCTGATAGCTAATAAAAGTCCTCCGGGCATGTGCCGCTCTGTTTTCTATACTGTAGTTAATCTATTTCTCTCCTAGGCTGAGGGTTTGACTCATCTCCAATGACCTATGTGCCTCATTATCTCAGTGTCCACAGCAACAGCCAAGTCAGAGGATACATTGCGCTCCTCATTACAGGCCGATTCTCCCCCGATCCCCCACCCCACTGTGGAGCAGATGACATTTACAAAATGTTACTTCCAAGCAGAATGGCATACAAACAAGATACGCTGCCATGGCCAAAACTCCCTTCACTTCTGTCTCTTCACATCAATTATGTATTTCTCCTGTCTAGACATCAAGTCGTCCTGACAGCTGCGAGTGTTATTTAAGGTAAAAGAAGAAAGGGGGACATCTTTTGAGTAAATATCTCTCCGTCTCCCGCGGCACTAAGACTCACCCTCGGTGGAACACACAGACAAGTCATTTCCATTTGCTTTTCCTTCAATATTTATTTGGGTTTCCTCTATCATTTCGGGTGAACCACACGAGAACTGACAGCCGTGAATTGCACAGGCCCAAAGGCTGTCTAAGAACCCAAAATATAAACAGGATGAAATTGCCCAAAATATGCACCGGCCATAACGGTACAGTGCTGTCATCAGAGAGGTGAGTCATCTTATAGAGGAGGGAGAAAAGGAGGGTGGGAGAGGATGCATGCAAATCGACTAAAACCTTAAAGCTAATAACCTGAGGAAATTAACCTATATACAAAAATAAATGCAGCTGTCTGTGTCTTTTGCAACACATGCACGGGTTCGACACCAACATGTGCAGGTTTTTATGACACCGTGGAGAACAAAAAAAGGTGCCAATAATCCGTCTCTTACCCGTGTGCGAGCGCAAGTGTCTCTTGAGGGTGGTGTGGCTGGGAAAGGGGCGCTCGCAGTGGCTGCAGATGTAGCTGTGCATGCCCGCGTGGACCTCCATGTGCTGCTGCAGGGCCTTCTGGGTCTGAAAGCGCTTCGCACACAGCAGACAGAACACCGCCATGTCAGTCCCTGGAGAACGCACAAGACACAGACGCAGTTATTTCAGTACCGTACACAGACAGGGCCTTAAGTGGGGAAACTGGGTCACTTCAACTTTGTGTGAGTCCTCTGAGGGAAAAGCTTCTTTCAAAGAGCAAGTGCCTCTACCTAAACTAACTCCCCTAAAAGCCCAGAGGCACTTTCAACTCGGAGTCTTTATACGTTCTATTTTAGAACCATGAAAGTCATTGTTTTCTTTAAGAATTTCCCACACAATGCACAGCATGCCAAT
The DNA here is from genome assembly GCF_022577435.1 of Embiotoca jacksoni. Taxonomy (NCBI): domain Eukaryota; kingdom Metazoa; phylum Chordata; class Actinopteri; family Embiotocidae; genus Embiotoca; species Embiotoca jacksoni. Next base: position 17,334,216 of record NW_027185274.1, on the reverse strand, counting down.
CACACAATCAATGGCTCCTTCCTGGTGTGTTAGATGTGTAATTATTCCCTTCATTCCCCATCAGGACTCAGCTCCAGCCTGTGAAGTCCTCTGTCTCTGTGCTCAAAGAGCAGCTGATAGTAGCTCCACCCTAAATGATGCCTACACGGCGCGCTCCGTGCAGAATGTTAAGTAGTGATATCAAGCCATTAAAGGCAGGACTGCAGGAAAAAACACAATCCAGTTTAATCCTGTGTGTGACCTGGCATCTCTTTGGGGCTGCTTTCCTGTTGCACAGAGTGTGGAGAGGAATACAGATAGGGAGTCGCTGGCGGGGTACTTTAAGTCAAAAACGTCTATTTGAGGAAGATCCATTGGCTGTCATACAGTCGAACACTTGATCTACAGGCTGCGTATGCCACCCCTCAAATCCTGCCTGGCATTCATGCCCGTACAAATTCACACACGTGTGGTGAGGCGACTGAGGGACTGGACATAATGTGCACGTCCTGCAGAGTGACGCCTTAATGTGAGATTATGAGCTGCTTATTTCTCTGTCTGTGCAGGTTGCGGATCATTTACAATGCTAGCAGGTCCCATCGCTCCCGACTCAGATTCAATCAGACATCTCCAGCGGAGGATCATTAGTAAACAGAGGACTGTGCCAGCACTTCATTGGAATTCAAGTGGGGTTGCTGTGTCGCATTTAAAATGCAGTCTGATGAGGTCCACTAAATCAAATCATTTGTTACTGTTATTGAAGTGCCTTGAGGCAACTGGCAATTAAATTGGAATTAACGCAGGGAGAGGGATACAGCACACTCATACTAAGGAGGAAGAGTGTCAGACGCTCGCTTTAGGTTCAATCAAGTTAACAGAAATGCCCGTTCAAAGAACAAAAGAAACGGGAACAAATCAGGCAGATTTCACATTCTCAGGGACAAATCAAATCCATTGTTTACTAATCCACAGATCACAAAGGAAGTCACTTTTTATTTATTTATTTTTTTAGACTGAACATTTCACATGAATAGAGCCAGTTTTGAAATTCAGCTAAGAGAAGTGATTGTGTGTGATCATTAACAGGAAGAAGATTGGGATGAAGGATGATCCCAACAGTCCTGCAAGGGGAGGCGATGTGGTGGAATGAGCTGCACCTGTTTCAGAGGCTTTAGCCTGGTGGACTTTAAGCACAAAGAGCAACACAATGAGGTTCAGGCCCCCTCATTGACGAGTCCATTAGTCATAGGCTCCTCACGCAACTCCTACAATTCCTCGTCTTTATGCCGTCTCCTAATGACCGAGCCCCTGTCTCACCCACGGATCACAATATTTTTGTTGTATACAAAAGAGCCAACGTCCTCGACGCCTCCGCAGCCCCCAACCCCACCCACGATCCCCTTATCTGTTGACCATACAGGAAATCCTTTCAGTGTCGAACCGGCTTCACTCTGCCCGAGTCATACCTTACTAAAGCCAGCTCGGAGTGTGTGTGTGTGTGTGTGTGTGTGTGTGTGTGTGCGTGCGTGCGTGCGCGTGCGTGTGTGTGCGCGCGCACGGTGACGCAGTGAAGATAATGATCCATCCAAAAATGGCTGGAGACGTTTAAAGAAGCGTAAATGCAGTGTGAGCATGACCTGCTATGTGAAGCCCTCATCTGCTTTAACCTCTTGTAATATTGTCTGCAGCCAGCAGGGGGAGTACTTTGTGTTGTAATGTGAGCTTCAGGCAGAGCAGAGCCCTCAACCCACAGAACACTATTTTGCACCTTGTAGATACTTCAAAGCTTCTTTAATTATCCTCCTTGCACGCTCTCTTTGTAAACCATCATATGTTGTAAATGTCTGTTTCAATGCAACTCGCGTGCTTTTCCCAAACTTTTAACATCCTGGTTTCTCCCCGACACGCGCAGACACGCATACACACATACACACCAACACACAAACATCCTGATCCTTCTGTCACTGAAGATACACCCGAACAAGAGAAAAGAAACATGACAAACATTCTGTCACAAGAGTCTCAGTCTTGATCTCAGGTTGACACACAGTGACAACAGCTCAGCAGTCGTTTCTCCGTTTTATATCCCAGCGCAGCCCAAAATAAAAATACCAAATAATATCTTGAAGTGGAAACAAAAAGCCTTTTTGGAGGGCGAGGAAGTGTTTTTTCTGTGTGTGCGCGCGCGCGCGTGTGTGTGTGTGTGTGTGTTAGTGGTGGCATTTTGACTCACTGCGCCTCGGTTAACTTTTCAAACAAAAAAAAACAAAAAACAAAAAAAAAGGATTTGCAGGCCGTGGAGTTTTCCAGTAAGCTTCGGTAATAAGTGCAAGAGGAGCTTCTTTATGAGAGAATAAGCCCTAAAATTGGCCGTCACTGACCCCTGCTTTCTCACCCATAACCAGACAATGGGGCCTGGGATTTAGGCTTTGAGGCACAGGATGACCCCGTGACCTTTGGCCCTCAATGGGGTAAATACCATGTAATCAATGGCATTTCTCAAAGGCCGGAGAGCTGACTGAGCATTGTGTTGAGCTGGAGGGAGCTCTGACAGTCGGAATAATCATTTACTTTTCAGCAATCCTGGTACGAGGCACAAAACATAAAACATTTACTGTGCGTTATATCAACCGAGCCGCTTGTCGAATGCACAGTTTGGTTTGTAGCCGAGGCCGGTTTGAGGTTGAAATGCACCAAGACGATGTGTGTGCTCGTATGATTTAACATGGTCTGCCTTCGTGCATCTGTCACTTATTGAAGCCCAACCGAAGGCGAGAACCAGCCGGGGCTCTCACGCTGCCTCGGAGACAAAAACCATGTGTCTAGGCAACCAGATAGGATCACCGGTCCTTGTTGGGGTGAAGTGTTCAAGCTAATCCCTTCATTCACAAATAAGCGCAGCCTGTTTCTTTTCAGGCAGCAAACAAAAGTTTTCCCACCCTGAGAATCTGGGAGTAAACCCGCCGCAAATTGAACAAGGGATCGTGTCAGTGATGACCGCAAAATCTGGACGATTTCTTCAGAGTCCAGAGTCGAAGCGAGTAAACCGATGGGCTTGTGGAAAGTTTGCTGGAGTACGAGGAAACAGAACATTACATTTGAACTGTAACGAAGCAAATAAGTGCCATTGTTTTTGATTAATGCCTTCAGAATTCGGGCTATTCTAGTATTTGTTAAATCGTGAATGAGTCAGCTAAATCAAAGCTAAACAAATCACCTGCTGGGATTGAAACGGCCAGAAACTTGGCACAGATTTGCATCAGTGCCGATCGTGTCCACGAGCATGCAGTGTGAAGCCGCTGTTACTCTGTCCTCGGGCGTGCTCGGCGTGTACACACAGCGTCTGCTCGCTCACTGCCGAACATACACAGTCATGCAGGCCACATTATCCTGCTGGCAGACCTCACACGACCCCTGTGCATTCATGCTTCCGTATGTGTTCCTGCAGACGGCTCTGTGTAGATGTGTGTGTCGGCTGAAGGAGCGCACGCGCGCGCACACACACACACACACACACACACACACACACACACACACACGCTCGCTACAGTACCTTAAACAACCCCGGGCGCTCATCAGTAGACTGCTAATCTACCCGAGTGAGGAACAACCGACTCAATAATTAATGCAACAAGAGATACGTTGCTCGTGTTTAAGCACCATTCCACGGACCGGCTCATCGAGGTCACGCTCGCCTCCATTCCTCGAATGTTTACTGTGTCTTGTATCCTTCACTTTTATGACAGGTCCATCTGAGGACACTGTGTGGAAGAAGAGTCGGGACACAATGGCCGAACAGAGCACAGTTCAGCTCAGTTTAAGGCTTATGTGAATTACAACTGGGTATTAACATGAGGCTGCAGCGCAATGATGGACACGCAATTAGGCGAGCTAAAAGGTCTGCGGTAAAAGAGGGCCGCATTAGAAAGCCTGTTCTGTGTCTGAACGGACTGCGGGGCTGTTTAATTAGGGTTCGGACAGAAGGTGATATTATTCACTTGATGAAGCAGCCTGTAATGTGTGGAAACAGTGCAGCTGCTCTGAGCACACAAAGGCAGCACTCTTACGGCCTTTTTTTTTTTCCTGGAGGCTAGGTGGCGACGAGGTCGGCCGAAGCACATACGTTCGACCTCTGATAGCAGTGGCGTCGCGTTTTCCCCCCAAAAAATTTAAGAGCCTCAGCCCCAGAGCGTCGACTTGTTGTGATAAAACAAACCCCTTTGTTGTGCGAGCAGTTCGGAGACAGATCCATTCTTTTATTTTGGGCACCGACAAGTAGGTCAGAGGAGACTATGACAGCGCTGTGGTGAGGAGTAAACAGCAGCACATGATGTTGTTTTCCTCTCCGTCTTGGCATCGGACTCCAGCAGCAATCCTCTCGCCCTCAGGAAGTCCTCACATACACCCCCCCCCCCCCCCCCCGTCCTCCCCTTTCCCACAGTTCACCCCTCCTCCCTTTGATCTTTAACAACCTCCGGTCGTTCACCTCTGACATATCAAAACGGCCACAGAGACTTTCACTGTAAACTGGCCCCTGCAGCCGTTATGACCAGACTGCTTCAGACTAAGGTCTCCCTAAAGGAGCATTATTTCCCCTGCAGAGGAGGTGGACAGCAGCGCTGCAGCTGCTGAGGTCTGACAAGTGTTAATCTGTTGAAAGGAAACTCATTTGGCTCACTGGTTATGCCGCATGGCAAATTGAAGCCGAGGCTGCACCGAGCTATCCCGCCTGCTTTTTTTTTTTCCCACAGCAAATATCATCCAGGTGATTTATGAAACGTACAATCTTTGGGAGCTTCACCCCCCCTTCACGTAACCTCAACGCGGCTGATTGAATTACCTGCCGCTCACGTCGACAGGCCGCGAGCGCGACAATAAGAGTCAATAAAAAGGGTCATGCGTCACGGCGGGCCGAGCTGAGGGAGTGATGCCCTCCTGTATCCCCGCCGCCGCCGATCCGCTGCCAGGCTGAAAACTGAGCTCTGGATGTTTACAAGTCGGGGGAAGATGAGGGTAGAAACTTCTGGGCATCGTTAACACCCCTCCATGTCCACAGACATTAACTATTCATACTGTGTGTGCCACCTGGAGTTACAGTTACGTGCCAGTGCTCCTGAGAGGGTTATCACCTTTCTCTGACAGTAGCAGAAAAGGTGTGGATTCAGACACATGCACCATCCGACAGCATCACTGCTGTATTTTTAGCAAACACCATCAATTCACACTGAAGCAGATGAAAAGAGCAGTTACTGACTTCTTGTTAATCATTAATTAGGTAACTTCTGATAAGTAAACAACCCTTTGGAAGTCGGACTTGTTCACATAAGTACAGATTTATGGAGAGATAGCGTCTTTTTTTCTTTTGCTTTCTCTTGATTTGACTTTTTATCTGTTTGGTAGCACAATTTGTTGTTCTTGGACTTGTTTCTAGTTACTGTCATATTTTCCTGCGCTTTTCCTTTCCGAAAAGCACTTTCAAACTCTGGTAATGACTCCCGCTGTTCTCGCAGGTTGTTCCAAAACCCAGAGATTGCAAAACAACATTCAGGTTCGTGCAGGCGCTCGGCCCCACAAAAAACATCTAGACAAAGTATTGTGACACATCCCTCGTGGCAACTGTTAACTCCAGACATTCCCTGGATAGAAAAAAAAAAAAAAAAAAAAAAAAAAAAAAAAAAGGACATTTGTGACACAAATATTTTCTCGATCTGAGATCACCGAAAGATGCAGAAAGGTGCTCGTCTTGTTGTTTGTGTGTGACTGCGAGGAAGGGGGAAGGAGGTGAGGGTGTCTGTGAGGCTGTAACTGCTGCTGTAAAGCTCCGGCTGTGGCAAAGTGGCACGCGGTGAGGTCTGGATGCCAAGAGATATTAGTGGGTGATATGCGAGAGGACCTCCCGCCTCCCTGTTGATAAATTATGGAGCATCATGACAGGAACAGTTTAGCCCAGCCAGCATGACGAGCAAGTTTAGACCCGCGATCACAACCCTCGTAGTCACGGCTTACTCAACAGCTCAGCCGCCGCTGTCCAGGTTAGACGTGGTGTATGCTGCGCATGTCTGAGTTGTTTGTAAAGTACCTGTGTGCGTCTGCCTGTGGGCCTCCAGAGCATCCTCGGAGGAGAACGTCGCTCCACACTGATCACACACCAGCGCCTCTGCAGGAGCTGCAGACGAAACAAAAATCAAATTCATAAGCAGGTCAGACACGAACACAACTACGTTGCGTTAATATATGCGTTTATAATTGTAGAGCCTATCATTTAATTTGGCATTTAAAGACAAAAAAAAAAGAGGAAGAGAGAGAGAGAGAGAGAGAGAGGGGGACAAACAAAAGGCAAGCAGGTGGAGAAGTCACCAAAGAGCCGTGTGCTTTTCAGATGTTAACACACAGAGTCACAACGCAGAGCACGAAGGAGCGCCGTAAAAAAAAAAAAAAAAAACACAACTGGGGGACAAACCAAAGCACCAGACTGGGTGCGATGGCCCTCCTTCTTCAAGAGACCAAAAAAAAAAAAAAAAAAAAAGAGAAAGAGAGGCGAGCTGAAGAGTTTTATTTACCGTGGCCTGTTATCAGTCTCTGAACAGTGAGCAGGCTGTCTGCCTGAGAGGCCACAGAAGGACTGGGTGTTCTCTGTACAGCAGACGCTTCCCGCCTGCGGCACATCCCTTTATCAAAAAAACACACTTCAGAGTCAACACCCCGAATCCCATCGCAGACACTGTAACTACACTTCCCAGCTCACCTCTGGAATGCCCTTGTCTATTGTGATGAAGACATGAAAGAGACAAGTATGCACACTGCTTGCAGAAACGTTCAGCCCTTGTTGTGCACTCACCTCACACCTGCACAGACAGACACATAGGACACACACACACACACACACACACACACACACACACACACACACACACACACTCTGTCTCTCTCTCTCTCTCACAGCTGTTTGGATGTGGGTTGGCTCTCACAGAGATGTAAATCGGTTGCAGATCCATACTGGCCCAGGGCTCATTCACTGATCTATTTTCTGCTCAGCTGGCTTTAAATGAAGTTAAAATGACTCATTAAAACACCCACAAGCTTTGGGAACTCTGAGCGCTGCAGCCTAAATGTGGTCCTCTTTCAACTCTTACGATGCCTCCATGCACAGACACTGAGCCACTGTTCCCAGCGCTGCACGCAGGCAACACAAAAAAGCCCCGATCTGTTCAGTTCTAAAAACAACAGTTTCTGAAAACAAACTCTTTCTGCTTTGGAAGGTTTTGAGTTTTGTTACACGGCACAAAAATAAAACTCGGGAGTAGTCTTGTACGGTAGTAAGCAGCGTTGTAGATGCTGATGTTGTGTGACGCTGTCCAGTGTGCTGTGTTGTGTTGTGTGAGATTGTGTGATAAGGGAAGAGGAGAACATAGTGCATTGTCTTGTGCAGTCAAAGGCACGGAGTGTGCTCTCATCCATAAACCATCAAACTGTCTCCAGACGCGGCTGCAATCGTCCTCCATCAAAACACTTTGTCTGGCATACCAAAATAAGAGCCAGCATCGAGCTGAATACCAAATCAGCCCATTAGAGCGGTGGAGCACTCGCTCCTTAGCAACCAGCGGGATCTGAGGCTGCTATACCGAAATACACAGCGACAAAGAAATGAGATCCACGTCTCTCTTTTTTGTAGTATTACGGTCTGACACGTCGGGATGGGGAGAGGTTATGCAAAAAAAAATCAAATTAGGTTAAAGGCGCTGCTGTCTCGGATTGAAAAAAATCAAAGCGTGTTGTGGAGGTCTAAAGAGCGATGCCAGACAATATGCGTGTTTAGGGTGACGCCGAGGAAAAAAAAAAAAAAGAGGGGACGACTCAGGTGAAGTTTAAAAGAAGCAGATTCTCTGTCGTCTGTCAGCAGTCTGTCACTCCCCCAACAATCCTCAGAGAGCAGGCGGAGGGAGGACAGGGACTTCGCCTTGTCTCTACACATATTCCAACTGAGGTTTCTGTTTTAGTTTCATTTTTATTCCCCCCCCCCACCCACCCACCCCTCCCCCCTCCCCCCATCCCTCCCTCCTCTTTCTCTATTTTGGATAAAGTAGCTGGGAGAGCAGTCAGGTCTGATTAAGTCTGCATTTGGGTACAGTGTGTTCCTGGACACACATCTGCGAGCGAGCCATCACACACGCTTCGGAACACTGGCAGAACACCCAGGCCTGCCGGCAGCTGATGATGTCATCACTCAGAAGGGGCAGAGCTGGCGAGCTGCCAGAGTCTCCGGAAAAAAAATAAAATAAATAAAATACACAGAAAGGACTCAAACGGAGGGAGACTAGAGAGAGAGAGAGAGTAAGGGAGAGGTACACAGACCGAAGCATGGAACGGAAAGCATGATCCAAGTATTCGGAGCAGCACTGACTGCTATGGGAAGAAGAGTGTGTGGAGGGGGGGGGGGGGGGGGAGGGGGATGGACAGGTGCATCTGAAAGGCTGCACTGCTCCATCATGAGCGTTGATCAGCTCTGTGATATAATAATGTGCGAGTTTACGAAGTACCTGTGTGAGACAGCATGTGCATCCTGAGCCGCATGCTGTCCTGGAAGTGTTTGCCACAGTATTCGCAGCCATTTCCCTTCTCCTCGGTATGCAGCCGCCTGTGGAAAAAAAGAGACACACACACACACACACACACACACACACACACACACACACTAATGTGAGCGATGTTAGCGCAGACGACGACGGAGCGGCGGGCGCACACGTGACGATAATAAAAGTGCGGTCTCCCAAACCTAGAAGCATCATTGTCCTCGCAACAAGAGGAGCGTGTTTTAATTCCGGCAAAGAATCCCTCGTTGTGTGCAACATCATTAGTGCAAGAGGCCCTTGGAGTTGTGAATCACAACGCATGAATGCTGGAAGAGCACAGACAATAGGATATCTGGCTAATTTCAGAGTGCAGACATACGCGGTTGTCCCCCTCCTCCCCCACCACCTCCCACACACACACACACACACACACACACACACACACCCCTCCACCCGCCAGCACTGCAACACACTGGGCACGCACACAGACACACATGCACTCTCTCCTGCATCGGCATTGAAAAGGAGGGAAGGAGATGATTCGCTGGAGTTCCGCCGGCAGCCAAACCTATCATATCATATCACACACATCCAAGCATGCAAGGCATCTGTACAGCTATCCTTACATCACCCCGCTAACAGCGCAGAAAACGGCCTAAAAAGATGTGCGGTTAGACACACTCTGTAGTCAAAATAAACGAGTGCTAGGATGTAATTTAACACACATGAAACCAGCATCGACGCACCGACGAAAAGTGAATCATTTTGGCGCTCCGGCTCAGAAACGCACACCGGCTTGTTTTCTTTGCCTTTTTTTTTTTTATTATTATTATTATTTGCTCGAAGTTTTAAGATTTGACCGACTTCTAATGATAATGCTTTTTATTTCGGGTGGTCTGTTGGTCAGACGGTCTGAGGTGTGAACAATGTCTTTCTTTTTTTTTTTTTTTTTCTCTCACCGCTGTCAGCTGTTCAATAAAAAAGCATGAATTAAAAACAGAGCGTCCTGGCGGCCCAGGGGTTTGAGGAGCTGACCATGAAATCAAAATGTTTCCAGTTTCAGTCCAACTGGGGGTCATTGTTGCAACTCCTATTCACTTAACTCACCATCTGTTTCCCCTCATTTCACCCAATCAAGTCACTGATACAATAGATAAAAAAAAATATCTGAAGTTAATTAACCTAGGAATAATAGGACAACATGAACTGCCTCTAATTAAAAGGCTCAATCGCCCTATAATTGGAGTTATTAGCTGATGCTTTGTGATCTTTAAATTCACTGAAATACTGTAGTTATAATTTAAAATTGCATGACCTATTCACACACACACACACAAAAAAAATGCATATTTCTCATTTTTGGAATGAAATTTCCTTTATTTCCAAACCAGGTCTAGTTTCTGTAGTTTCACTCTAAACTTGGCCAGGAGATACAACCCGATCCACAGTAGAAAATGTCAGTCTGCAGACCAGGTGGATGCTCAGTGACCTGGTTACAGACCCACAGCAACTTCTTTAAATCCTCAAGCTGAGCCACCAAAGCGGCTCTTTTAAAACCTGCAGACGTGCGCCTGTCTCCGTGAGTAAGCAGCGCGCATCACTAAAAAGATCCCACGGGATGCTCCGTTTCAACGGAGCTCCGGAGCGGCGCGAGGCTGAAATGTCAGCCACGGGCGCCGGCCGGGAAAACGCTGTGATCCTAATCACGGTTCAGCTGCGTTGTTCCCCACTCCGCGCTCCCGGATCGTCTCGTTTCTAATGATCAGCGGTGAGTCAAATGCTGCCGAGCACGCACAATTACCAACATCTGCAGTCGCAGTTAATGAGAGCTGTCGTCGAGCTGGTTTTTGTGTGCACGGTGACAAAACACGAACGGATGAGCTCGGAAATAAAAAAAACAAACACAGGTTAAAAAAAAAAAAAAAAAAACTAAAAAAACAACAACAACAACAACAACAGAGCGAGTGGTGGAGCAGAAGTTAGCCATCATCTTGGTGAGGCGTCCAGTCCTCTCTCCCCCCCCCTCCCCCCCGCCCCTCCTCCCCTCCCCGCCCGAGAGGCTCCTCTCTGCCGATGTGCAGGAATGCATCTCAAACAGCCCGGGAGACGACACAACAAACCATCAGACAGAATTTAGGAGAACAAGGTTTTGTAAATAACAGGGTCATGTGACACCAAGGCCTTCTCATATCAAACTCCTCGCGAAGACCCGATTCAAAACTTGCCCACACGTCTCACTGTTAGGACACGAGAGCAGGTGTCCCTGAGAATAAATTAACATATTTGCTGTTGCCGCCTGCAGCCTCTCACTCGCACGGAACATCAGCATCAAGGGAAAAAAGTCCCAAAGACAAACCAACAGGTGAATTCAAGAGACACGTGTCATCATGCTGCACAATCAAACATCCGTCCCTTATGAAAACGTGTTGTCTATTCGGCAGAGCCTTCCTCAGAATATAAACTATGAAGTCTTTTTTTTTTAATTAAAAATTTGGTCCTTTTTGTTTTGTTACTTCGAGTAGATTTAAAATACAAAAGGAGGCGTTGACGGCTGTTTGGTGCGGTTACCTGTGCTGCTCCACGGCCTGCCGGCTGTGCAGCTGAAGCCCACACTCGCCACAGCACTGCTGGCCTTGAGCCGGGCCCTCGTGCCTGATCCCTGCTGCGAACTGGCCCAGCCTGCTCAGGAGCTCCCTGTGCAGCAGGCCCTGGTGCAGCAGGCCGCTGTAGGCCCTGGGGTCCAGCGCCACACCCAGGGACGGGGCCACCGACACGGACACCGGCACGCCCTCCCTCGTGTGGTTGGCGGCCACGGAGTACAGGGAGGCCAGGTGTTTGTCGGCGATCCCGGGAAAACAGTCCAGAGGGCTCCCCGCCGCTGGCCCTCCCTCGTCGGGGCCCGTGTGCAGCTCTCGAGCGCTGGTGATCACGCTGCCTCTCAGGGGCGTCCCCGGGCCCTCGTCTTTGGGCTGCTCCGACACGCTGCCCTCCCCGGCGCTGGAGGATCTGCCCTCGTAGCCGTTGGCATCGTCCACCTGCATGTGCTCTGATTTGATGCTCGCGGCCGGATCCAGGGACGAGTCCCGGGAAAGCTCTGCGCCGCGCTGCTGAGCCTGCTGGGAACTCTCCATGTCGACCTCGGCGTCCAGCTTGGGGCTCGATCCGGGAGCCGCGTCGGCCTCCGGCCCGGGAGAGCTCCTCTCCGTCATGTGGTACAGCGCCAGGTGGTGTAGAGCCGTGGGGGTGGTGGGGTTGGATCCGTCCTGTATGGAATGCTTCTTGGACATCAACACGTGCCTCCAGTGCCGGGCCCGGCCGTGGTCACCGTGGTCTCCGGAGCTGTGATTCCTCACCGCCGCCTCCTCGCTCTCCTCCGCCTGGATGGTCTCCAGCACCTTCAGGCACTGCTCCTCCAGGTACTCGATCTCCAGGATCTCGGCGGCGTACAGCAGGTCGTCCAGGTCCTCGGCCGTGGCCTGCAGCGAGGCGGTGTAGGCGTACTCCAGGATCTGCTGGAAGGTCTTGGGCGACAGGAAGTCCAGGGCGTAGCGCAGGCTGCTGCGGTGGAACAGGATCTCGAACATTTTGCTGGTGCAGGCCAGGACGGTGCGGTGCGCCGGGAACTCCTGGCCGTCCACCGTGATGATGACGTCACACAGGGTGCCGGTCAGACGCATCTGGTTGGCCCGCTGCAGGAGCGTGCTGGAGTGAGTGGGATTGTGGAGCTGGAGAACACCCATGTTTGTCAGACCCGTATCCACTCGGACCTTCACTGAGCCCGCGCATGAGGTGTGGCTTCAGCTGGTGGTAGGTCTGAGGTTTGGGTGGAGGAGGAGGAGGAGGAGTGTAGTGAAGGGGGGGGGGGGCATAAAGGATGATTAGAGCGTGTTTCACTTCTAATATGATGTAAAAGGCAGTTCATCACACTCCAGTGAACACTTTTATCCTCGCTCAATCAAAAGTAATATTTCTAAAATATTATGAAATAAGATTTTTTTTTTTTTTTTTTTTTTTTTTTTATATTAAATAGAACCCCAGCGTGATTTCTTCAGGATTTTTAATTTTTTAAATTTTTCTTTTTTTAATTTTATTTTTTGATGCACCCGACATGTTTATGCATTTTAATTAAGAGCCAACAGCAGACAACAGGTCGATACGCGCAAAGCAACAGTTTCCATTGCAGGTGATTAGTCTGAGGTCTCGGTGAAATCGGTCACGTCGCCGTAATAACGTCTGCATACTGAGAGGTGACGGTTCAATTTGTCAAGCTGCACACACACACACACACACACACACACACACACACACACAGATCCGTGCCCTCAACAGGTAGGCCGGCTATTATCACGCGCCTTTCAGGGCTGATTAGTTAATTTAGGCTGCGCACGTTCGTGATTAGATGCGTTAAAGACAATTAAGCCGCTCTGCTAAAAAAACCCCAAAAAAACCCCACCTCCAATAAGTTATCAAACTATCACTATGACGGACGCGTGAGGACGAAGCGCACTCCAGCCTCGCGCACAGGTTTTTTTTTTGTTGTTGTTTTTTTTTCTGGACTCCATTTGAATAGCTGTGTGACTGTCTAAACGATGGTTGAGCTGTGTGTGATGTTTGCTATTGTGGGACCGCTGAGCAGCACCTCGAGGGGATGCTGACAGGCTGCATCCTCAACTAACCGCAACATCAGAGCGCATCAGGTGCACACGCGCGCGTGCAAAAAAAAAAAAAATAAAAAAAATAAAAATCCCCCCCCCCCCCCCCCAAAAAAAAAAAAAAATCCACCTTTATTATCCAAACACGTTGCGACACTGCGCGCTTATTTTACCGTCTGCACGGTTGTTTGAGACAACCCTGAATAAAAGAGGCAATTCCTGTGAAAACAGCCCGGTGGATATGACGGTGACCCGAACAGGCTGATTCAGTCGGAGCGCAATCAAGTTTGTAAAATCCCAAATCAGACTGCGGACCAACTTGGGTCGATTTCCACATGTGAAAGGAAATGACCAGGAGCCGCCACAGAGCCGGAATAATTCTAAATATGAATAATTAAAATAAGTCTGAGAGAGAAAAGTAGTTCACCGGAGCGGAATGAGCTGGTTGAAACCCTGTGCCGGGCTGAGATGGAGAGAGGCGGCTGTCAGAGTGTCTCTTACCTCCGTCTCCTAACGTCCTCCGTGGTTTATCCAGGCAACATCATGCTTACACATTTCACAGTACCCGCTCCAAACTCAGTCCTGCTCCAAGTAAGCAAATCATCACCCAGCAGCGACGGTCAAACCAGCAGGGGGAAAACCCACACTTCCGGCCACGGCTTTCACAATAAAATCCATCCCGAGAAACCACGTGTTGAAAAAGGGAGAGGCGTGAAGGATTGCGCGTGGTTAGGGGTCAGGATTTAAGAGAAAGTGGAAGGTCACAGTAAAAACAAATAATTACAGTGTATTGCAACTAAATTAAAGAAATGAGCGAAGCGTTTTTTGTTTTGTTTTTTTGGAATACATTTCGTTTAAAAGAACATGTTCATGGTCAGATTAAGACATTTTTGACTAAACTAAAGTTCATTTCTATTTGATGAAGTTACCAGAGATCTGATCAATACCTTTTGTTGTGGACAGTGTTGTAAATAAAAAGAAAAACATGTCCATGTCTTTGTTGATTTTTGCCAGAAGGAATAACGCTGCAAACATAGCATTGAATTAGGAATCATAAAGGTGAGCAGTGATTTTAATTTCCATATTCTTAAATCTCTGAAGCACATTTTTAGCAGTTCCCGCTTCTTGTTTAGATGCATATTTTTTAAACGAGGTTCCCAGTCAAATGTCAAATCCCTGACTTTTCCCTGAGTTAAAAAGCTGAATTTCTGTGATCTATAATGAACAAAAAACTGGCTGAACTTTACAATTAGCTGTAAAATTTACCTGTTTCTGGAATGTTTGCGTTTATTAGCAGCTGCAATAAAAAAGCATCTTGAACTGATTGTTGATGAGCGGAAAGGACATAAAACACGTACAAAATACGAGTAACGTGGAATCACGGGATAAAAAAAAATATTACATTTTGAACTCAAATTGAAACAACAAATACAAACACATTTCCCCGATATTTCATGACTGGGACAAAAAAGTGATCACATCTCCTGACCTTCCACGTCTGAAAAAGACCTTTTAATAACCCAGGAATTCCATGACCAGTGGGAATCCTGTCTAAAGTAATTACAGCTGCTTCCTATAGCCGAGTACAAAAATCTCCGCTGCAGGAAAAAGTTTCTTGTCAAGTCTTTAATTCGAATCCTAAATCTGCTGCAGCTTCGTTTTAAGACAATGGTCCGATTTCTGGATTTCTTCTATTTCTTGTAGATAATAGAAAGGTTGAGCACATTAAACTTAGAGAGCTCTCTTTGAAGTCAGTAAAAATGTGGGAATGGCTCTTCTGTGTGCAAAAGCTGGGGGGAGGGGAGCAAGAGTGACATAACTCACAACTTGTGTTTGACTGGAGGACATGAGATGTTACAACAGAGCCTGTATTCCTTAACTGCAGTTGATCCAATCCATGACATCTCAACAGATGAATGCTTGATAGAAACAGGCCCACAGACACCGAGACCGTGGCAACCCGGTGATTTAGAGCTCTAAGATCCATGCGGGCCACATTGTTTGAATCCAACCGAGGTCTTTTGATGCATGTCGTCCTTTGCTCTCTTTGTTTCCAGAGAGCTACATAAGGGGAAAAAATACCACTAAAATACGGCGGTCAAAGGCCACCTAAAGCCTCAAAGGGTACAATGTATAATTAGCTTAAAAACCCTTCAACATTTGGTTGTTTATTCATGAAAGTCAAAAAAATACCGGAATTGGCAAGTAAAACAATCATGTGTTACCTTTTATTCTGTCGCATGCAGCAGTGAAATACACAACCCTGTCGGGACGCTGTGTAAACTGTAAATAAAAACAGAAGGTGATGATTTGCAAACAACGTAAACCCACACTGATCATGTTTCCATCTGGTTTCTTCTTTGGAGAGTTTTAACCTGCATTTGTGGATGCAGCGATGAACTGTGTTCACCGACGATGGTTTTCAGAAGTGTTCCTGAGCCCGTGCAGTGATTTCCACTCCAGAATAGTGTCTGTATATAATGCAGTGCTGCCTGAAGGCCCGAAGATCACCACCATCCAATATTGGTTTTCAGCCTCGTTCCTTGCGTACGGAGATTTCTCCAGATTCTCTGAATCTTTTCATGAATTTATGAACCGCAGATGATAAAATCCCCACATTCTTTGTGTTATGTTGAGGAACATTATTTATCATTTTTGCACTATTTTCCCACACAGTCTTTCACAGAGTGGTGAACCTCTCTCCGTTTTCACTGTTGAGAGACTCTGCTTCTCTGAAATGCTCTTTTTATACCCAATAATATTATCTGATCTGTTGCCAGTTAACATAATTAGTTGTGAGATGTTCCACTGGGTGTTTTTTTTTTTTTTTTTTAAACAATATACAACTTTTCCAGTCTTTTGTTGACCCCGTCTCAACTTTCTTGAAATGAGTTACTGCTATTAAATTCAAAATGAGCATATATTTTTCACAAATCAATAACATTTCTCAGTTTCAGCATGGTCTATTTTCAATTAAATATCAGTGTGGAGGGTGTAACAATATCGGTTATATGATTTGCAAATCATCACATTGTTTTATTTACATTTTACACAGCGTCGCAAATGGGTTTGTATAACTAACTGCATCTCCTCAAGCTTGACGTTTCCATTTCATGCAGCTTTACACTTCTACTGAACTACAGATCATAGAGAAATGTTACATTATTTACTCTACTAGAGTTATTTAAAACTTGCAGAATAATATTTTGCATACAAAATATAAGATCTACTTATATAAAACTGTTAAATGAATTCAATACCGGAAATTAGCTCCACCTGGATGAGCTGCATCACTTAAATGCTCCTTAACTGTTATTCTATTATTAATTGTTGCTTCTGCCTGCATCATACTTTAAACACATGTTGACGATTTTGAATGTAGAATTTGTAGTTTTAATTGAATTCATCTTTAGTGGATGGAAGGATGTTTATGCCGTAGATTGCAAAGATGGAAGTGCAGAGTGCTGAAATAAAAATGAAATGGGAGATGAAATTGATCACTTCGTATAGTTCAAAGTTGTTGACGGTATGTTAAACAACCTGCTTAAATGTTTGTTTGTTTTTCTACAATGACGGACAACTAATTCAAATGTTTCCAAGGGTGACGGCAACATGGCAAGTTACTGATGCTAAAAAGTAGTGTAACATTTTAAGCTTAGAAAAATATACATACCCAAAATGATATGCAGGCTACAGGTTAGGCCTTTTACATGTGAAGGTCGAAACAAATAGATTTTATATAAAAGTAACCTTCCGAACTCCCACCGTGAGTAAATACAGCTAAAGATCCACAGGAAATGGTCTTGTGTGGTGCTGGCTCACACACCCAGTCTGCTGACCTCTATTATTGGGATGCTGCACAGTGTGGTAAACAACAGTAGACATTTCTGTAGAATTGCCACATTGTGAATACAAACACAACAACTCCTGCACTATCGCTTTCGCTCATCCCTTCTCGTTTACCATTTTACTTTGAAGGTCCCGTCGCCTAACTTCCTGTGTCACCGCGTCTGCCCGCTGCTGACTTGACCGGCTGCAAAGCATCACCGGGGCGACGTCACGGCTGCTCGTCTCTTCATCAGGGCTGCAATCAGAGACATCTACAGGGCATCTGAACTAGTGACGGGCTGCGGGGGGTGAGGAGCACTTTGTTGTCCTGAAATAAGAAGCAGACACTGATTAATTCACGGCAGCCCCGTGGGCACCAGGGCTCCTCCACAGAAACATGAAAATGAGGCGAGAGAGGACTGGTCGGCCCGGTGGGGTGACTGAAACCGGACGCCGTGCCGGGTCAGTGTGGTTGTTGACACAGCACCGGTCTGCAGGTTCATGTCACACCAGGAATGCCACAGATCAAAATATCAAGTCCTCATTGGTACATAGTTCTTTGACATCCGAGCCTGGAAGTATCAACTTTACTCCTGCACAAACACGCCTTGTGTAACCACGTGTTTACTTTGGTTTCCATCTGTCTGGACAAGTGGCCCAAAGCCATCTCCAGCCCCTACGCAACCTGTTTGCACCGTAACCTTTCAGTACATACAAGTCCTGAGCTTCTATGACATAGCAAAACAATGAGGCACTCCAAATAACAGGAGTTTACTGCCATCTACTGTCCAAAGTATGTCATTGCATGCGCTGAGTCTTTAAAAAAAAAAAAAAAAAAAAAAAGGAAGAGGAAGAAAAAGTAAATGAAAGTAATGACAAAATGGGCCAGGACAAAATTAGATTCGGAAACCATTTTTTTATTTTGTAAATGGGTTAGCACTCAGACTGTACACAACAGATATTTTCTGAGTTTGACCCAATAAAACCAAAAAAAAAAAAAAAAAAAAAGGAGCGTCCAGAGCCGAGGGAGCAGGGTGGTCTTGGTAGCAGGCGGAGCAGCAAACAGCTCCTCTGTTTCCTTGTGTTCAGTTCTCTTGACGTTACATCTGTTATCTAAAGCTTTAAAAAGAAAGTTTTGATCTTCTCGTCTCAGGCGGACCACCCTGCTTCCTTCCAACAGGATCCTCAAGCAGTTGCTGAGTGATTGTTGTACAAAAAAAGACAAAAAAACAAACAAACAAACAAAAATTCCACAGTACAGAACACTGGAGTAACAAGTGGAGGGAGGCGGAGAGATTGAAATAAAAACAATGTGTAATTATGACAGAACAAGCCCCCAAAGGTAACACTCATGAAAAAAGAACTATTTTTGTCCCATACAAACACGGGCACGTGTTTCGGCCCTGTAGTTACACATTATGAAGTACTGACTGAGTTCATGCCGAGGCTCAACACACCTTCCTTCACTATAGCTGGCGATATATAGTGCGGTGACCCGAGACGGACAGTTGTATACACTACACGCGTTATAATGACCACAGTAGTCCATTTATTGTACTTTTCTTCTAATAATACACCAAATAAAAATAAAATAAAAAAAAAAAAGAGAACAGGATTAAACCTCTCACGACGAAGCTATGCAGATTATCATAGAAACCGATGACGAGACAGTCTACTGACACACAGGCACGGTGCACAAGCTCGCAGGCAGGAATGGAAAAGAAATCTTTGTAGTATTTAAATAGTACAAAAATGCTTTTTAAGAGTTTTTTTTGTTGTTTTTTTTTGCTTCAAACGCAGAACTCAAGCTATGAAGCCAGACCTTTGACCTGCGTACACGTGAGGAAGGGAAGTGTAGTTGTTGCCCCCCCCCCCCCAAACAGGTACGTGGTGTATATTTAGCTCGAGATCAGAAGGACATTCGTTTGATCCGCGGCTCTTCAACCTTTTGGCTGAGAATCATTAACTCTTTAAAAAAAAAAAAAAAAAAAAAAATTTATACATAAATTTTGTCTCTGTGAATGTTTGTGTTCAATGAGTTGCCTTTTTTTCCTTTTCTTTTTTTTTTTTAATCAAATATATTTCATTAATGAGTATTTTTAACTAGCACTGTGGTAAGGCAGTGACAGACTGAATAAATTTGATCCCAAAATGCTCCAAATCCGATCCCATCATACACACTGTCGGCGTGTTTTTTTGGCCTTCTGTGTCAGTCTCTCTCCCCCTGCAGCTGGCTGTGGGTTAATCCTGTTTTTTTTTTATAACCGTAACCAATACGGTTATAATCCAAACATTGAACTCGGGCCTGTCTTTAATCATTGCCAGCGTATCAGAGATGAAACATCCCTGTAACAGACAAAAAGTGAAACAATAAAACCTTGTAAACAGAACTTTTACAACCACTTGCAGGTCAGACATGCAGAACAAG
Organism: Embiotoca jacksoni; assembly: GCF_022577435.1. Lineage (NCBI taxonomy): Eukaryota > Metazoa > Chordata > Actinopteri > Embiotocidae > Embiotoca > Embiotoca jacksoni. The sequence goes on along the minus strand of NW_027185274.1, from coordinate 17,314,759 downwards.
CTATTTAATGAGACTAGCCCACAAATGAAATCAGATTTTTTAAAAAATGCAAACAGCTTTACATTTGAACAGTAGAACATTAAAATAATAAAAATATTTTCTATATATAGTCCGTTTTTTTTTTTTTTTTTTTAACATTTCTCAATAATCCAATATTTTTGCACAATTGCAGTTCAAACTATAAGCACAATATAAAGTCTAATTTCACATATTTACCAAGCAATCATTAAAATGAGAGATTGTTCTGAATCATCCTGACTGGTTAAATAAAATAAGAATAAAAAAATAAAATAAATCTCTTATGACCTAAAGGTAAATTCCGTGGGTGTAGTAAACATTTCAGAAATTAAAGCACAGGCGCAGTGCGCTCTAACCAATCGACACGCGGGTGGTGTTTGGAATATGTAGTTAAGGGCACTGGAAATGAAAACTCCTGCAGTGTTTCTCGCTCGCTGACGCTGCAAAAAAATGTTTTTTTTTGGGGGGGGGGGGGGAAACGGGCTGAGGTTGTTTTTTTTTTTTTTCCTCCCCGGCCCATCATGCTTTGCTCTCGGTGGTGTTTGTCTGTGTGAGGCTGTTGTGATCTGCAGCGATCAAGGTGTTTGGTAAGGCCGCCTCCTCCAGTTTGCCCTTCTCATCGGGAAAAATCTTCCTGCAACGGAAAATAATAATAAAAAAAAAAAAAAAAAAGAAAGTTGAAAGTTAGAAATCCGGACGACTCGTGAAAACAAATGTCAGCAAACAAACAGTTTGAACCATTTATTCTCAATGACATCTTCACCCCAATATGTAAGAAGACGCTGTGTGTTTAGAGGTCATCTTACATATGTCTTCACCACCTTGACAACAGTCAGATAAAAGAAACAAAGAGATAATGACATACATAGTTCATCCTGGTATACCTACACTAAAACACTGAATCACTTTAGTTCTCCTTCAGAGAGCCTGTGACAGGACAGCAGATAAGCTCCGGGCTTTCAGTTTGAGATCTCCAAGTTCCTCATAAAGCACTTAAGTTTCTACGTGGGTCCGTCAGCTCTTCTCTTCAGCACCACAGTCCAACCTATGGTCTCTTTTTGGAGGAGCTGCAGAGTTGGCGAGGACTTCGGCGACACTCGTAGTTACACCCCGAGACGGAAAACGCTGTGATGATGATGGAAGGCCCGTCTCAGACATGGGATATGAAACGCTGCTGTTAAAGTGACGGCGTTTGCGCGGCTGCTTGTTGCTGCTCGGTTTGTGGCGCAGCGGTGGAGGTCAAAAGTAAAGAAAAGGAATCGGTCTTTACAACAGATTTTGCCACTGAAGCCTCAAATGAATGACCATTTTGAGCACAAGGGACAATCCAATGATATACTTTCCTACTAATTTCATTTTTGGGGAAGAATTCTGTTGTCTGTTATAAAATGTCTGACGAGGAAAACAAATAAAATGACATTAAACTGAGTCTCTCCTCCAGATCTACCTTCACATTTTTAGAAGTGTTTTTTTCTGGATATTTGACAGTGAGACTGCAGGTCTGAATATTGTTGTTGTTTTAAGAGCTTTTCTTTTTTAAGTATTTCAAGGGTGCGTTGAACCATGACTCAACCACTAATCAGCGATTATTTTCCTGACTAATTGTTTAGTCTATAAAATGTCAAACCTGTTTACTAACACCCGAGGTGATGTCATTAATTTGCTTGTTTTCCCACAACATTTAAAAACCTAAAAATATTCAGTTTACCATCAAATATGAAACTAAAATCACGTAAACTAATATTTTATTGCAGGTAGACCAAAGACAACATATTAATTGTTGAAACTGAGAAATGTAATTGTTTTCTAAAAAAAAAAAAAAATACGCTTATTTTGAATTTGATGCCAGCACGTCTTAAAAAAAAGTTGGGATAAGATGTAGTATTAAACTATCGCTCCGCCTGTTTTTTTTTTTAATTGTGGCATAAAATGGACAGAAAAAGACAATTTAATAGTTATTTGCAAGTATTTGTATGATAATTATCAACACAAATTCTTGATTGTGACAGCCAGAGTTTGAAGTTTTACAGAACTCGTGCGAGGCTCGAACCGGTGATCTCTTTAAAGACTCCGCCGTTTATTTAGACGCGAGATCGACGTGGAAAATTACCATTATGTAACGAGCTGCATGTCTGAAAAGGGGCTCAACTACAAACGTTTGTGGTGAATGTTGCAAAAGTAAAGACCCCACAGTGGAGAAAGTGCTCCGCACAGGAAGTACAAAAAGCAAAGCCGTCATATCGCTCCTCTAACCGCATGGTTGTGCTGCTAATTATCCCAGTGTCATTACCACAGTCTATCCATTACAATATGTCATATATTGTGTGGTCAATGGCAAGATGCGGTGGTGAATGAATGGGCGTACAAGTTACATACTCACACACAAACACACACACAGATAAACCTCTAGAGGGAGCCGTACTCATCGTTGACAGGAGGAGCGGTCTCGGCCAGAGTCTCTGACGCCTCCAGAACTGGGCCTGAGGGGGGGGCGGTCTGCTCCGTCTCCGTTGGGCAGAGAGGGGGCGGCGGGCGGGCCGTCTAAGCTAATGAGGTCTTCGCCGGGCAGGGAGTGTGTTTCTGTCCCGTTTGTCAGCTCTAACTCCAAATTGGGGTTTCTGGGTCCTACGTCGGGGGTCCGGCAGTCGTACGTGTCTGGCGCCGAACCGAAGGGGTCGTTTAGAACCGGCGCCTCGAGACCCGCGGGGACGGCAGTGATGGGTAACGGAGAGGGAACGCCTGCAACTAGAGAAGCGTGTTTCCCAGCATCCCGGTGCATCACCAAGGGGGAACTGGTTGCAACGGCTTTGGCAGTGGGAATGTTATTGTCTGTGCCGAAGGCAGTAAGGCTGCATCCACTGGAATCAGTAGGTTTGGAGTCGGGCTCTGGTTTCGGAGGGGCACTTGTTACTGGTGTCTCTGTGTTTAAGGCTACGGTGTTGGGCTGTGGGGGAAGCTTGGCGACCGGCGGGCGCGGAGCGGGTTTCCTGGTGGCTAGATTGGGAGAGGACGATGGAGAAGACGACGCGAGGGGGGAAACGGGGGGGCTTCCTTTAGCGTTCAGAGCGGCAAGTTTAGGGGAGTGTCGACGCTTCGGTGGTATCGGCGTCCCGGATTTTTGAGGCTTAGGCTTGGGTTCGGATTCGGGTTCAGGTTCGGGGGTGCTAGGAGGAGCGGTGGGTTTCTCCGGTTCTTCTGGCGGGTTACTCGCGCGGCGCTCTATTAACGGGGCCATTTTAGCTTCGACGGCGGACGAGGAGACGAGGGGAGCGGGCGGGGCCGTGGTGGACTCCGGGGTCGGGGCCGGAGCCGGGAGAGCGGTGGGCGAGGGTTCGTTGGCCGGGGTGGACAGGCTACAAGTGAGGGTGGTGGTCTCGCTAGAGGGGCTGTCCAGAGCGAGGTCAATAGTCGCGGTGGCCGTGTCGGAGTTGGTGGCTACGGAGGAGAGGGTGTCCAGTGCCAGAGGAGCAGTGTAACGCGCCAGCCTGAGAGAGCAGGGAGAGAACAGAGACACACAGACTAGACACCAGGGTGACTGTGACAGAGGGTGGGGGGGGGGGGGTGGTCCGGTCATGGACAGCATGCAGAAGGGTTAGTTGGCTTTAAACAAAAATTCACACAAACATCGACAAAGCAACTCAAAATAAAACGCCAGCAACTGTTAAAGTCTAGTGAAAGAAAAAAGAAAGGAGAAAAAGAAGGCATCATGCTGTGAGTGGACATTCAAGGATACGTCCCATACACACACCAACATGGAGCACACCGACGAGGAAAACTAATGTGCTAAAAGAGGCACCAGCCTTCCTGCAGGAAACTACAGCACCACGCAGAACCACCCACAAGGGTTAAACAGTACCAGTGACAATCTCATAGGGCTAATTGTTCCTGATGTGAGATGGCTCGCTGAGGTCGTCCAATGGCTTTATGAGTTGACCACACTCGAGAGGACAAAAGTCTTTCTGTGTCTTGGACTGGTATTGCTTCAACCTTCATATAACGAGACAGAAATTCTCCAAAGGTCGGAGAGGAAACACAAAGTACAGTAATCCCCCTGGAAGGGAATAAAAAACAGAAAAGCAACACGGTCCAGTGGACTCCACTCAAGAATGGTCGGGAACTTTTACCAAATATCAAGGGTCAATTTTCGTTCTGGCCGAATAACAGGTATTCTTTAAAGTGGAGTGCAATGTACGACAGCTAAAAAAGACTTGGGCGTGTAAAAAAAAAAAAAAAAAAGGCCGTGTGCTGTTGGTCAGCTTCTACTCACTCTGGCTCCGTGAGAGGTGTCATTTCATTGGGTTCCATCGGCCCCGCTGCGTTGTGATTGGCTGTGCACTCGTCCTCTGTTCTGACTTCCACGATGGGCTCTTTGGACTCGTCTTTGCTGGAGGACGGAGACAACAAGCTCAGTAACACGGCAGCAGCTTTGCAGCGGCTTTTCTTTGTAACCCGATGAGCGGTAAAAGCAGAAAATATGTCTACTGTGAATGGATCAACTCAATCTCTGAAAATTGGAGTGAAGAAATCCATGCGGTTGTGTATTTGTGAAACTGGCAGCATTAAAAGTAACACAAATCAATACACAATGCAACATCTCACTTCAACCGATACAAAATGCTTTTATGTGCACATTAGATTATTCATTTGATGCTTCACACACACGCACACACAACATCAACTCTTACAAACTTCATCTCATTTATGGGCCCATTTTATTGATTCATGTATTCTCCCCGATGCTTAGATACAGACTAAGTGGACCATAATGCACTGCAGCGTAAGAGACTTTTATTTCACTGAAAAGGCAATTTATTGTTATCAATGAAAAATTATTCCGCTGACATCTATTTGTGTATAAGCCTTGAAAATAAAACCTTCAGCTAAAACTCTTAATCATCTTAGATACCAGGACCTGAATGGCCTTCTGGGAAATGTAGGCAGTTGCTAATTAAAGCCAAAGTACTTAAGTTGAGGTAGACTTAGGCAAAATGTAAGCCACAATAAAACAGATTAGAACAACTTAATTTGAAAAAAAAATAACATCTTTAACACCCTTTTTTTTTTTTAAGGTAAATATCTCACTCTTTAGCTGATTAATGCTCCATTTTTTTTTTTACACCAGCTAGTTGCTATAGATCATATACAAATAAAGTTTATTATTATTAATATTATTATTATTATTATATACGATCAAATGGGACGGGTGAGCTCGTGGTTACAGCACGGGGAGTCGTGCTCACCGTATGATTGTCGTTGAAGTGGTTAAGTCGTGAGAACACCGCTGCAAAGCAACGGCAGCCTGTTGAGCAACGACGGCGTCTAGAAGCTACACAGGCCAATTTTAGCAAGCTAGCAGGCGGGGTAGCGTAATGCAGGGCACGCAAGACATGACGACGGAGGGAGAAGATCAGGCTGTAGGAACGCCAGCATTTTCCTGACGCATTATTTCTCATTAGCTTAAGGTCCAAGGAAACTCTTCTTGTGTACGCGGTAAATACGAGCCCATTTGAACGCCGCAACAGCGTTTCTGAGCTCTTTCACGGACGCCTGGTCTTCAGCGATAAACGCGACACTGAACCAGAGCAGCAAAGATGCGGGCTGCGAAACGAAAACAATGAGCTAAAGGATGCTAAAAAACAACAACAACAACAACAACAACCGCATACTAAAGCTGAGGGATAACTGTAGCGTCCAATAATTGTGATAATCCTTTCTAGGTTTGTCAGAAGAGGCAAAAGCTTTCACATCACAAACCTTCATCGGATCCATTATCTGAACAAAAATATTGATTAAAAACAAACGCAGCAACATCTCTTCAACCTAAAATGCAGCGTGTACGGTATAAACCTCAAAACTGCATCTGAATTTCAACCCGACAGTTTGAAGCAACACGTATGCAAAATGTGGCCTCCGAAACTCACACGAAGGCCGCCTTGCCCTCCTCCAGGTTGTGCCCTTTGGTCCCCGTGCCCGACTTTCCGCAGAGACACATGATGAGGCCACACTTGTTGACAAAGTAGCAGGAGACATCCACGGCCAGCAGCAGGGCCACAAACCCGACGACGAGGATGCCGGACCAGAACACGACGCCCATGGGGAGCTGGGCGTTGTCACCCACGTCTGCCGGACAAAGAGACAGGAAAAGGGAGAGCGCTGAACTAGTGCAGGGGAACGCTTTGAAAGAAACGGCTGCAGAAAGTGCTGCTACGCTACCGCAACCACAAATACTGCCATAGAACGAAAACAACTCACCTGCTGTGAGCACTGACACCTTCTCGGTGTTTTCAGCGTGATTTTACGTTGAAGCCGTGCGTTCAATTATTCATATCACTTCATTTTAAATAAGGCGTGTTGTGGAATTCATAACAAACGTGTATATATATATATATATATATATATATATATATATATATATATATATATATATATACAACCCTTTTATTTGGTATTAGAAAGAAGAGCAAACCAAAGCGTACAGTGTGCTGCTAGTTACCCACACATGCAGGATATTTTGTGGACAAAAAAAACAACATAAAATGAATGTCAGGTTTTTTCCACAAAAAGCTGTGACGTATCTTCACTTTTTTCTTTTTGTAAAATCCATTTTAATTCTGTCAGAAGATTGCACAACTCTACAATTTCTTTCTGTTACATATATTACATGAATTTAACTCGGTAATTAACAGGTAATCAAGGTCTACTAGATACTAAAATGCAGCTGAGTGAAGCACCCTCCAATTATAAATGTATAAAAACAACTATAGAATTCTCAGTGACATTTGATAAACATTACATGCATAAGAAATATCTGGACATCTGTCTTAGTAATCTGCACAAAAATAAGTCTCCTCATGATAATTCTGTACGCAGCTGGTCAATCGGTGGCAGTAGAAACATTACAAACATTTATTTCTCAGTTAGCTGTTTCTTTTTCTCAATGATGTAAACGTTAATGTTACAAACCTTTACAGGAAATATGCATAATTCTGTGAGCCATTAAAGGATATGATACAGTGTTTATATGTAAACGGACAGGTCCAGTATTCAGCCTTCACTCCAGTCTAAGAGCTATTTTTAATTTTTTTTTCTCCATATTTCTATTTTTCATCACTGTAAATCTGTTGTCTGATGACAAGCTGTGCCAACGCTGAGCGGAGTGAATCTGTAAGAGGCGGAGGGTTTCCACTGCCTTTGGTTCAACAGCTCTGTCTGGGCTGTTCTGAAGCAACATGGCACCCTTTTTCTCAGCGGCAACAGAAGACGTGTCTGTCGCGGGCCGAGTCCGTTTTTTTTTTTTTTTTAAGGAGTGAACGCGTCCAGAGAGAGACAGCCAGGCCAGAGGGGGGGGGAAAAAAAAGGCGAGAGCTCTCCTCTACAGTTCTGGTGTGAATTTCCCCCAACGAAAAACTACGAGAGCAGCAGGAGCACAGTGATGAGGGACAGGATGAGTGATACCAAAGTGCATGTCACAGATGAGCAGCCCTGAGTGGCTGTTGAGGTGAGGACAGCACAAACCCAGACCACACCAAAATGCACACAGGTCGGGACGGAAATGTTCACGTGGTCCACCACAGCAATGTCCGGGACCAGGCAAGAGAGCAGGAACATTGAGAGACGAGAGTGGGGGGAGGGGGGGGGGGAGCAAAGAGAGAGAGGAAGGGGGAGAGAGACAATAGAGGGTGGGGAGAGGAGGGGGGGGGGGATGAAGGGGAAACAAAGAGGAAAACAAAGAGAAGGGTGGGGAAAACAGAGGAAGAGAGAAAGTGAAAATGTGTCAGGTCTGAAAAACCAAAAGTGAAAATAAAAAAAGAAGAAACTAATTTGTCGTATTAAAGGGAGGAAAAAAAAAAAATACAGCAACACATCAAAGCAAAAAGCACAGAGGCACAGAGAGGGAGAGCTACACCATGTTCGCTGACTCAGTGGTGGGTGAGTGGACGATGCTTCAGTTGAGAATTAGTGGAGAATGAAGAAGAAGAAGAAGAAAAAAAAAGTGAGCGGGAAGATGTAATGACCTGCCGTGACGTCGAGCACCTGAAGGGAAGCAGGCAGGCCGAGTGGCTTGTTTGGTTAGTGAAAAAGCCTTCAGTTGCGGTTAAGACCTCCATGTACAGTAGGTGTTAATGAAAAGTGGTTATTAAGGGTCATTTTAAAGAATCAGACTATCCTCCTAAACTGCTATTTATTTACAGCAATCAAACTACAGTCGTTGGGAGGAAGTCGTTCCACTCTCTGTGGAAAGTGTCTCAGTTCTGCGAGCACAAACTCAAACTCATTTAGCGCTGTCAAAACTTTTAAGTCAGAAAATTCAGCTGGAAAATCATTTCTGGCTCGCCGCCGACCAGGAAATCTTTTTTTTTTTTTTTTCTCCGCTAGATTTATTTAGTTGTCATTCACCTTTCAGAGCTGCAGAGGTTTAAAAATAGAATGTGACTCTCTGGTGTTTCAGCTTTGAGTTTGGCTCCTCAGCTTTCTGGCTGATTAGTTCCAGTTAAGGAGGGATTTTTTTTTTTTTTAATTTTTTTAATTTTTTTGGGGGGGGTACCTGGGATGGCCTCTGGCTCCGAGGTCGTCCTGAAGGACATGGTGGCCGGCTGGGACTTGCCCTTCTGATTCTCTGCCACCACGTAGACGTTGTACTCAGTGTCCCAGTCCAGCCCGCTGAGGACCAGGTAGTCGCTGCCGCTGGGCATCCGGATCTCTGGTTTCCACAGCGACGCCTGAATCTACGGACACACGCACGGATGTACAGTACATGCATACTTTAATTCATCATTCATGCGTCCAGGAGCTCACACATACAACTGAGGTTTAAAAGAAAGTACAATGTCAAAGTTCAAAGGTCGGGGGTAATAGTGGGTTAACAACAGAAGGATAACTAAAACTAACCCATCAATAAATAAATCGATGAATATAAAAAAAAAAAGTACCAATGAGGGGAAAAATTCAAAAAGTGCTGCAAAATAACTTCGCACACAGTAAACACAATTCCTTAAAGTCCTGTAAATCCTGACACAGTTAACGTAAAGGGTTGAGGGAATCAGGAATTCAGTGTTCAGCCTATGAAACAACTATAAAAAAAAAAATAATAATAATTTAAAAAAAAATTCTCATATTCAATGATCGACTGATGATCATCGCTCGGTTGATACGGAGTAAGAGTTTCATACTCACTGGTTTATAACGGATGAGATAATGTAAGATGGGGGAGCCGCCGTCGTCCTGCTTCATCCAGCTCACTTTGAGTGAGTTGCCTTTAGGTTGAACCGCCCCTTCGAGTTTGGGAGGATTGGGATTCCCTGCAGACACAAGAGAGCAAGACGAGAAGTTATTCAAAGGCTCATTTCGAAGATTCGGAGAACTAGAAGGTTATTTTGTCGGAGGAGTCAGTTCTGTCAGTGGATCTTTAAACGTGTGGAGAAAATTAAAAAGTGAACCTTCATCAGATGTTTAAAAAAGTTTGAAACTCTCCTCCTCGTTGTGTTTTCAGGTCCTGTGACCTTCCTCATCCGCTCGCCGCCAGACGGTAAAGTCTGACTAATTAGAAAATGACACAGCCGCCCGCTGATCTGCTTCATCCGAGTGACGTTCAGTTGGCGTAAACGATGCTGACTGACATCCTCGCAGTGTCAAGAGCCCTCTGGGTAAAGGCCTATTTCCCACCGACGTACATGTTTATGTAGATTTGTGTTTCACAGGATCATGAAGGGTTTCGTCTGTGCAGATAACCACGAGGTGAAGTTCTAGCAGATCACTTATGATACACTGAGCGATGTTTTGTCCTTAAACTCACAACGTTATATTATATATATATACACATACATATATACATATATATATATATTTATTTATTTTTATTTTTTATACCTGTCAGTCTCTGACAGGTGGATTTCCTGGTTTTATTTCAGGGTACATATCTGTCAGTTCAGCTGTCTGGTGTCGTTGCTACGTGGATGTCCAACTTTATAAACTTAATTTTTCTATCTTTGTGTTTGGGAGGTCAGTGCCTGAATGCCTCAGAGATTTATGCAGTTATATTTCACGTCAGAGCCGAACGCAAGTTTGCTTGGTGTCTTTCGAACTTAAACTCAGGCGCCATTTTCCTCCCTAAAAAACAACAAGTCCGAATAACTGACATAAGATATTTCTTAAAGTACGCAGCTTGTCAACTTTCCAACAGATCAAACAAAGTCCTCCATTGTTGTGTGGCCTTACATTTTAACTATTGAAACTCACTGTATTCTTCTTTAAGAAGCTTTAGCACCTACAATTAACATACAAATCATTTATAATTCTGCTGCATGAATGCTGGCAACAAAAATATTTTACGGATATTGTTTGTACATGTGAAACATTTGGTGTCTCTGGTTTAAAACTGAAACTAACAGGGTTCCCACTCCAAATCAAACTTGCTGACTTTCACCAACTAAAAAGCTGAAACTCGGTGACCTATAATGAACAGAAAAACAAGCTGTTGTTGTGCTGAGCAGACGAGAAACAGACACATTATGTGCAGCCTCATAAATACACTGAGCCTTGTGCAAAAAACCCATTTCAATGTTTATTTTTATCACTCGGTCTTTGAAGTCATCATTTCGTAGCCAAAGTTCTTAAAAATGGACATTTTCCTGCATGTTTGCCTTCCTAAGCAGCTACGAGAAAACACATATTTACTGAAGTGTTGCAACTTGTTGATGAACTGAATAATAATAACTAATCAGGCAGTACAGGAAACACGGGAAATAATGCAATATTACGATAACTGGAAACTAAAATGTAAAACATGGAAACGAAATTCCCTGATATTCCAGGAGTTGGCTCAAAAAACAATCAATTCCATCTGGAAAAGAGTTTTAAAATTCCCTGATATTCCATGACATTCACTGACCCGTGGGAACCCTGAACTAATGATTATGTAAATGATAAATGATCATAATGTCGAAGAAATGTTTGACAACTGTAGAAATGTCTGTCTGAGGCTCGTCTTCGTACATCTTGTTTTGTCCAGAATCTTAACTTTCATAGATAATGAAGAAAACATTTATGTTTCCGGAGATGGAACAATACCAGAACGGATGCTGATGAGTTTTCTCTCCGTCGGATCACCATTGCAGCTCTAAAAGTTGCAGGAACTTACTGACAGGTGACGTGTACAGTGGTTAGTGTTCATCTTAAGGCCTTTAAAACTCACTCCATGTTAGTTGATTTAAGCAGTAGTGCATTGAATCCAAGCTGAGGTTAACCATGAAAAACAGGATGGGGAATTTCATGTCTATATTAGCAGCAGATCTCAGCATGAATAGTAAAAGTTTCTGATTGAAAACCAGAGCGAGAAGCTGGAAGAAGGAGTGTTTGGGTGGATCGGCGGGAGGATACTGACCATAATTCCCCCTGTGATTAGAGGAAAGTATGTTTATTACACACTTGATTGATAGTCACACATCCTATAAGTAAAGAGATGACATCCCCCAGGTGACAGGCTATCAATACCAGTGACGCTGATATTAAACACTCCTGACTGGTACATAATACCACGAAGACAGCTCTGGCTCTCGCTCATTTATCCTGCTGAGGGCAAACGTCTACATGACTGATTAATGTGTTACGTGACTGCGTCGAAGCAAATAAAGTGCCGTTTAATTGTGGGCTTCTTTGGTTAAAGAAGGAATCTGCTCTCAGGCGTCTGAAGCAGGAAGTTACCTTCTTCGGAGTGGAGGGAACCATCGGGCACCATGCAAGTCAAATACCAGGCACAGACACATGAAAGGACACGTGTGAGTGGTTGGGAGAGGAAGAAGAACAGAAACGACATAACAGACAACAGAACACAGGTAGACTGGAGACTAAAACATACAATGAATCCCGACAAAGCTACACAAACACTCACTGATAAACCGCTGAGGAATCCTTCAGCTTGGTTTGTCAAAGTGAAAAGTGCAGCAGACGTCTAACAGCTCCATCCTCTCCACATTAGGGACTTTACAATTTGCAAAGCAGCTGAATAATCAATGGCGACTGCTGTAATCCAAATGTAAACATTCCCAAACGCCAAGCAAAGGAGATAAAGCCAGAAGGGAAACGTGCAGCTTTTCAAAAGCAGAGATTTTTTTGGACTTCGATTCATCTCTCTGTCACTAAGTCAATTAATGTATAAGCTGCAAATCAAAATGACATTAATATTTGGGATAAATTAGATGGAAACTCGTGGGATGTAAGCGAAATAGAATCTAATCTATGGAGCAGATGATCAGGACATACAAGGTCACAGCTTCTACAAGAACTACACACTTGTTGCTTTAAAGTTTCTACAAACGCTGATCTAATCTAATGCAAATTTTCTATCGTCCCCACTACACAACAAACCTGTGTCTTCGGGGAAAAAATGAAAAATGCCGTCTAGGGACACGAAAGAGAAGAAAGGCAATCAGAATCGTCTGTCCGCACAAATGACCACCTGAATCTGTGTAACAACGTGTCGCTGGAGAAATTATGGAGGAGTCGTTTCTGGCCGACTGCTCCAGAGAAAGGAGGGAAAAACAAAGCATTTTACTAAACGATTGACAAAAGAGACAGAGACAGAAAACATTCAACCGAAAGGCTTTTTAAATACACAGTTTACAAGGACGGCAGGAGGGGAAATATGGTTTTGGAGCAAAGTCCTTCTAGATATTCTGATTAGTCTATAATTAATAAATGAATCCACCTTTGGTTTGCTTTCTTATATCGGGATTTCTTTATACCTTTGTGGTGTCATGATAAAGATCTATAAGCATATTAAAACATACAACTCATTAGCGGCAGAAGAGATGAATCACTTACTTTTGTGAGTGTGGCCTGATGGATACAACACACAGATGAGCAAATGGATGAAAGAAATGTGTGATTAAAACTCTAAAATTAAAAAAAAAAATCATGAAACCATAAACAAGAGTAGTGATTCTCCAAAAAGCACACACACACACACACACACACACACACACACACACACACACACACACACACACACACACACACACACACACACACACACACACACACACCCCAACCAACAGAGGGCGCTACAAACTAAATAATGGGTTTAAGGTGGTCTGCAGGACTGATGTATTCAGAGGCAAGAAATCACACTGCATGGTCAAGTGCAATATGACATAAGGAGCCTGAAACAATGCTGTAAAATGAAATTTTAAGCAGCCGTGTAGGTGAATGTCAGTGATGAAATCAGTGTGTAACTCCATGTTTAAAATAGCTAGCTGCTTTTTAAAACAGTTATTCCAAAAGACAAAAATGTTTCATGAATTGTTAGATTTCAAGATTTCCCTCCATAAAAAAACAACAACCAACAGTTAGTTCCTGCAGACACAAGGACGACGGACTGAGTGAAACGACTCAATGGGAAGCTTTTGTAACGTTGTCCAAACACTCTGAGGGCTTCAAACACTCCACTCTCCCCCGAGTGTTCACAGATAATAGTGCTGTGAGGACAGAGGTCAGACAGGTCGGATAAAAGCTGTACAGTGTTCTGCAAACAGTGCAACATGGGCCACTTACGGACAGGCTCGGTCTTAAAGAACTCGGCGGGGCTGCTTTCCCCTTCGCCCTTTCCGTTGATGGCCGACATCTTCACTTCGTAGCCCGTCTCCGGCTTCAGAGTCGTTATCGTCACCTCACCGACGGAGCCTGTTACAATATCAGAGGCAGCGCGATCCCCGTTGAGAACACCTCGATAACTTTGATGAGCGCTAACGCAAACAAAATCCTCTGTTTCAACAATACAGGCATAATTAATTCAATCGCAAGCAAACACTGATTAGATCAACGATGTTTGATCAACTGAGGCATCTGTTTAGAGATGATCTAAAACTGGACAAACACAGAAATAAAAATAGCAGCTGAGTTGAATTATCTCCAAGTGTCAACTTCAATGTACAGATCACTTTAGAGAAGAGGAAGACGTTCTACATATCATTACTGCTGGTCATTTCATCCCTAAATATTTATATTATTGTTGCTATTATGTTCAAATATTCATTTCCATTTTTTTTTTCTAAACAGCTTGTTTCTTGTTATTCTTTTTTCAAAGAAAGTATTTCGTTCAGTTTTTCAATTTCTTGGGCATGAATTTAAAAAACTTCTGCACGAACATTTTCTTAAGTTAAAAGGGACCATTTAATGTGGAAATATCACATTATTGAAATGGATACCTCCCCAGTATTTGTTTATCTAAATATCTGAAGTCACACACAAAATGAAAAATGTTAAATGGTCTCCACTTGTATCTCGCTTCATCACCATAGCGGTCTCAAAGCGCTTTACACCATTTCCCATTCCCTCACTAATGGAGCCGAGCTGCCGTGCGAGGTGCTCGCCATCGGGAGCAAGTGGTGGTTCAGTGTCTTGCCCAAGGACACTTCGGCATGTGGACAGGAGGAGCCGGGGATCGAACCGCCAACCTCTCGATTCGTGAGCAACACGCGCTACCAGCTGAGCGACGGCCGCCCAAATTATATCAAAATATAATAAAGATATTCAGTTCCACATCACTACCCAACATAACTATTTCTTTTAGCTTTGACTTCGAAAATGTTTGAAATCTTTCTTCTTTACAAAACAACAACAACAAAAAACCGTGACATAATTTCTGTTTTGTTGTGCGTATTTACCATCTTGGACCTCGAAGACTCTGTCCACCCAGCCGCCGCGGCCCTGCATCCTCCACTCAGCTCTGTACCTCAGGACAGGAACTCCTCCGGTGGACTCGGGCTCCTCGAACTGGATCTGCGCCGTGGTGGAGAAGGGCTTCACCGCACCCATGGACGGAGCCGAGGGCACCTCTGTGAAGGGAGTATCATTACCACACAAGCTGTGAGACGCCAGCCCTGTGATACTCCGCTGCTCCCTACAGCAACAGGCTGAGCTCACAGCTCCTAACAGCTGTGAAATGCATCTAAAGAAACTGCTTCATCTTCGCAAGAAATCTCTGACTCACCACAGTAAAGCCGTCGATGCTGCGAGCGGCTAGAAAAACAACAATATTTAAGCTTCTAAAACCACTTGATTCAAGCACAAGCTGTTCCCAAGACAACCTCGATGATAAGTGTACAAAGACGAGCAGTGAAAACGGCTCGATTGGACCAAAGACTTCAGATGCATTCAAACAGGCTGCAGCCAGCCGACCTCTTATTTCACTATGATGTAAATATGTTACAACTGTGAACAGCAGCGATAAAAGAATATGTGGAAACGAGTTGAACGACTTTTGGTTAAATTAGAAACTGAATGGAGAATTAGCTTTTCATTTACATTCCCTCACTTCTCATTTAATTATTGGGGTTCACCTATGAATAATCTCTCAATTTAAATACAATGACACGACTTAAACTATTTGACCTGCTGAGGTTGTGTGTGTCCGTGTGCTGGCTGCTGCTCTGAATTCACACACTCTGGTGTGAGCGCACTTCTGTATCATATCACTTTGATCTTGGAAATGAAAAAGTCTGGCTGCAATTACTCTGGTTGTCCATGTTGTGATCTGAGTGAAGAATGTGGTGTTCTCAATTCATTTAGGTCTGACTGTGGCTGAAGAGCGGCATTGTCTCCCAGCTCTCTGATCCATTTGTCTAACGGCTGAGTGTACGTCCTGTTATACAGGCTGGTATTAATCTGAAGTCACAAAAGGAAGCTGGAACTTTGATAAATTGTCTTTTATCTTGCACTACACACTGTCAAATGGTTTATATTTCTACCAAGTGTAAAGCTTAGATGCAGAACAGCCAGAGGGGAAGGAGCCTTAAATGATCTTGTGTTGGTTGCACTGCTATTGCATCTAAATCTATCATCCCTCTAAACAAACAGTGCTCTGAGTAATCTCACATTGTTTCAGATGTTTTGCTCTAATGTGTTTTGAATATGGTTGAAAATACAGGTCCTGAAGTAAAAACATGTTTTTTTTCATTGCTCCCAGTTTGTGTGCTGGAATGAAATTTAGCATGTACTACTGATTATTTATTTTTAATGTGCAGCGTTTTAAGCACTTATTGAATCCTGTTCAACACGAATAACATGCATGACTTTTCGTATTATCAATAGTCCTTTAAAGTTTGATTATATTGAAAAAAAAAAAAAAAAGAAACAGGCGCGCACACACTGCAAAGTAAAAAGGGGATTATGGATCGCAGCTTCATCCCTCACCGGCCTGAATGAGCAGGAACTCCTTGGACTCCGTGCCCATCTCGTTTGAGGCGGTGCAGTTGTAGCTTCCAAAGTCATTTTCAGACTCCGGGTTTATCTGGAGGGGTGAAAAAACAAAAAACAAAAACAAAGCAGTAAATATATGAAGGGCAGTGTAACAAAGCAGATGAGCAAACTTGTGTGTCAAACAGGAGGAAGGTGACCTTCCAGCGGGTCCATTAGAGTAGCCTATTTTTATTTTGTTGCTGTGAGCTTTCCTTCTGCTCAATTATTCATCTGATTTTTTTTTTTTTCCTACAATGTAGCTTAAAGAAAACCCTTCAGTTCAAGTCCATGCTCATGAAATCTTGATGTGCATATGTGTGTGTTTGTGTGGACCGTGTTTCACGGTGTAAATGGCGGCTTGACACCAGGGTTTGTGTACCTGCAGGTAGCTGGCGGAGGGAGTCCTGAAGACCTTCACGTTGCTGGTGTTTGAGTTGGGGAGCTGCAGTCCGTCTCTCAGCCACACGATGGACACGTCGCTGGGATGAGCCTTGACGTCGCAGCTGATGTTCACGGGGTTGCCCTCCCAGGTGTACACCGCCACCGTGCCGTGGATCTTTGGGGGATCTAGGAAAATTAAAAACGCCATTTGACACAAACGTCCTGCCAAAAACCATCCCGGACTGTGTTTAGCACGTCAGTGAGAATAGTTGGCTGACGGGCGATGCTGTGCTCGTTTAGCGGGCCTAAACACTCCTATCGGGAGAGAAGGAGATCTACTCACAGCGGACCTCCAGATACACCATCTGAGCGTCCTCCCCGATGGCGCTGCGTGCCGTGCAGAGGTACTGACCGCCGTCCGTGTACTTGACATCCTTCAGAGTGAGGGAAGACACACGAGCGTCGCTCCTCACTACGACATTTCCATCCAGGCTCTAAACGGCAGCAGAAAATAGCTCGGTTTAGGTCAGGTCGGTTATTTTTAATCGTTATATCACATGTATATATATATATATATATAGAGAGAGAGAGAGAGAGAGAGAGAGAGAGAGATGAATTCAGCAGAAAGATGGAAAATAAACTCGAGAGCGCCTGCATTTAATCAACAGAACCGTACATGATGAAACGGGAACACTGTGCTCGGTGAAGATGTGGAAACATAAGGACACAGTCGACAGTGCAGGGGAGCTTATCAATAATTGATGTCCGAAGGCACCAGAAAGCATCCAGAGCTTTTCACACGAAGGGTTTACCAACTTGTGAAATATGCTGATGCATGACAGTAGCCTGCACTTCTCCACTGAAGACACTTGACTTGGTGTCACCGCACACAAGCACATCTAAGCGGAATACAATTTGTATTTAATTACTTGTGGTTAACTTGGCTTTCGATGCCATCGCACTGCTCTCTGGACCTATATTCTGCACATGCCCCAGTTTTAGCGACGACGGGCACATGCAGAGTCACAGCAGCGTGTAAAACCAACAGCCAGCCGGCTAATGAGATGATGAAACCACCTTCCTCCTCAGGACACACCTGGTTTCATTCACTTGATATGCAGAGCTACAACATGCCAGCATTTGCAGCTTCCTGACCTTCAGGGTCAACAACTCTGTGTTGTTGTGGTTGTTGTTGTCATGCGACACTAAACTGTGAGAGTGTAAAGTTTCAGAAAGGAAAACTCTCTCTCAAACTCTCTTCAAAGAACAATTTTTCCACGACAGGATATTACTAATTAAATCATTTCATACATTATTTTCTTACCACAAATGACTGGGCTGAACCTCAAATTAACATTTTAGTGAGACTGCTAATGACACAGCAAATGTCATCTGGAGGAACACAAACTCACTATATCTCAGACTAATTCAAATTTAATTTATGGATGTGGGACATGCAAATGTTTCTATAGTGGGCTTTGGAGTTTTGTGTGAATTGTTTCTCTGACAAGGTGCTGCAGAGCTGAGCAGCTAAGTCTGAGTTGCTTTTATGGCTTTGATCCAAGCTGCAGGCGAAACAATGGCTGAATGCTTTTACACATATTGAATTAGGGCCCAGTCTGGGAAGCCATGTAAGAAAAAACCCCTGTTAGTCTGTATTCAAATTCAATAGACAAAGCATGTCTGGGGCATTCATTATGCATGGCGGGTAGCAGGACCAGGGAGGCACTTACATAACACACTACCCTTTTATTCTGACCCCTGCCCAGAAAGCAGCCTCTCTCAACCCTTGTGCTACTGTGCTACTGTTTCCGAGTCCTGCATCTGTGCACCATGCCACACTACGTATGAGCAGGAAGTCCGTTGAAGAGAGCGAGCGTAGAGTCTTTTCATTTTGTGATTTTGCTTTTTTTGGAAGGTAGCATCAAAATGTCTCCAGAGCCAGAAGAACATATGAAGTTTCTGAGGGGCTGTAGCCGCTCATGTTTTATATGAAGTCTATAAAGAATCACATCATCAACCAGAGGAAATTTATGTGTTCACTGTAATACAATATTGTGCCTCATGCATGTTTTATAACAATAGCTTTTCAGAAAGAATTCACAATGCACCAGCGTGGTTGTTTATTGGAAATATCCTTGATCATTCTTAGCTCACGTCCCCTCATCTGGCAAAAAGATATAAAACTACTTAGCGTGTCTGTGTGAAGTAAAAAAAAAAAGAAAAAAAAAAGAAAACGGAAAATAACAAGGACTTTCCGATGTCGGCCGTAGACTGACAGTGGAGCTCTTTAACACGTTATTCTGCTGCAGAAAAGACACCGAGTGAACATCGGAGCTTAAAACCGACGACATGTTCAACTCATGTCTCACCAAATTCAAACTGGGCCGGCATACAAATGCATCGTCCCCTCCGTGACTTGTCACATGAACACGCAGCTGCCTGCACATTTGCGGCAAACATGCTCAGCATGCTCACGCAGCTCCGTGCTCACGCTCCTCCGATGCGCGATTCATAGTTAGACATCTCACAGAGAGACGTACACTGATTAATTCAGAGCGCAGGTGAGCCTTAAAACCATATATTAAAGTACAATCAGCTCATCGCTAATCTACATGTTCATTGCGTAATATTTCAGCCGTACTTTTAATATAAGCACGTACAGACAGCAGAGACAGAAAATCTCCAATTTACCACTTTGACGACGACTTCTTGACAAACGAAGAAACCGGTGCAACCATGTGTGAATCACTTTTACACAATCCTGGTAATTATTGTCAGCGTGTGCCTGATGAGAAAGGCTCTTCCTCACCTCCCGTAGTGATGAGTGCGTGATGAGATACATTTATTCAGAACTTTTTGCAGGTGTGACTATAATGAACGCATATCGGTTCACGAATGATAATTAAATATTGACAGCTGACACGATTACACATCGATTGTTGAAAACAGTGAATAAAAAAATAATTGAATAAAAAGGAAAAGGCCGACTCTGGTTGTGCAGTGCTCCCTGCAGTTAAAAAACAGAAAAGGCTTTTTGAGGAAACAAATGGACTAAAAATAATTTTTTTGTTGGTAAATGGTGCAAAAGCAAAAATAGAAATGGCAACCCTCATGTGATCCTGCACTTAGAACAAAGAATGACTGGTTGTCAATGGGAGAAAACCTGAATCTGAATCTAAAATAAATCTAAAGTATTTCTCACCAATTTTCTCACATATGTAAAACACATTTGTGATGAAGAGAAAAAGATGACGTGGGCAGCTCTTTCTTTTGCCAATTTTCACCTTCTTTCAGGAGTGGCGCCTCCATACGGCACAAAGGCAGCTTTTATTTCCTCTTGCATACCTACATGTTCAGCCATCTTCAGTCCAACACAAACTATATGGCTGTCAAAAATAGACTTTGAAGTTATCGTCAAGATCTGCCAAGGGATGTGTGGAGATGCAGGTGGGAGGACAGAAGGATGCGAGAAGTGTTTTACTTCAACTAAATCAATGCTTGGAGAAGACAGGTGAAAGAAAATTGCATATAACTACAGAATCATGCAAAATCACACGTTCAAATTCTAACGGGACTGAAAAATAAACCACACAGGCTGAAGAAGTCTCCATCATGTTCTGGAAAAAGTAAAGCAGACAGACACAGGCAGGCAGACTCGCACCGGCCTGTTGTGCTACTGCGTCGCTGCTACTCTGCCTGACCCGTGTTTGATCAAGAATTTTGATCCGCGTCTGTCCAGAATTGAACCAGACTCCCCTGACATGAAAGATGGATGGGTGTAGGAAAATGTCATGCATTTAGAATACCTTGTGCTGCTCAGGCCGAGTCCACGATGCCTGCAGAAGACAGAGAGACAACAAACAAAGGGCACAGCAATTCTTACAAGGCAATCTTTATCCAGGGCAGAGCTGGGCTGCTGCACATCGCATGCAAGTATTAACTCTCCAGTTTATTTCCACAGTACCTGATCTAAATGTCTGCGGCTACAATGAGGAGTCTGCTTTGGTTTTTCTTGTGAGGCGAGGTCTATTACGTGACAGCAGGTGTTTGTTTTTTCTTTAAAAAGGTACATTTTGGGGGGGGATTGTTTTTATGGTGCGTTATTTTCTGTACCGCACAGCGGAACAATAGAGTCTGTCGGCATCACGATAGCGCAAACGTTTGCCGATAAGAAGGTTATTGGTTTATCAGGAAGGGGTGACTCCATTACACTGCAACAACAGAGATATGCCGGCCTCCTTCGGCAAAAAGAAATGCAGCAATTATCGACTCGCGATCAGTTTGTGAGGCTTGAAGCGATGATGAGGTTGGAAAAGCCGATTAAACAGAATTTACTCTCCAACTGTTGTCTTTGTACGTTTATTTTGAAAAGACTTGGGTACATTAAATAAATCAACAGTTCATCAATCAGGTCTTTGAACAACACTTGCTGTGTTTCCTAATAAGCAATAAAGTGTTTAAATAAGTTTTGTTGCAGCTCTTTCTTCACCCCAAATAAATCTCTGCCTACAGGCGGCCTGTGTTGTGTGCTCTGCTTTAAATGTTAATGCTCGACTGCAGTCTCAAATTAAGTAATTTGTTATGGTTTGATCGAAATTCAACAGCCAAAAAAAAAACAACCAATGGGATAAAAGCAAACCAATTTGGTTAGTTTTCACCCCAAAACAGTCAAGATGGGTTGAATGTTTTATCTAAATGCTGGGTTAATTCTCCCACATGAATTGGTTAAATATTCTATCCAAATGTTGGTTCATTTGACTTCATTAATACCCAACCCGCTATAAAATAACCCAGAAAAATGGCCCAACAGGCCCAAACCCAGCGTTCAGGTAGAAAGAAATAACCCAGCACCTTTTAGTGTGAAGGCTAAAAGACACAAAAATGGGATTTGCATGAATTCTGAATTTTAAATCTTTAAAAAACAATATTGATGTGCCAAAGAGCCACAAACTGACCACAATAATAGAATCTAAATTACAACTATGCCTGCTGTTGTCCAGTGTTTTAAGTAATTATTTCTCAGGTAGAGTTCTTACATCAATGCATGGCAGTTGTCCATCCACACATTTACATAAAACCATATTAAACATTATTATAGTCTATTATTCATTAAACAATAAAAGCCTATCTGATCCTTTGTTTGAGATAAATGCGAGTTTAAAAGTTACTCGTGTTGTATTATGAGTTATTGAGGAAATAAAATCACCTCTATGCAGATAAACAAGGGATAATCATCATCGTCAGGTTCGTGTAAAACTCTCAAATACAGTGAAACATCCGAGTGGAGACAGAATGTTTTCACGTCATGGCAGAGCGAATCAAAAGCTCTGCGTAACAAATACTTTAAACTGTAGTGGACAGCATGCTACAGCACGTCAAATCACAAAGACACCGAAAAGCCCAACCCGACCAGACAGAAAGTTTTGATGACAGCATGCTCGGTGGATTTCATGACGCCGAGGAGAAAATGTTAAGCAATGACGATGGGATGTGATGGGCCGACAAAGCTGGAAAGTACAAGCGAAATGATAAAGCAATTTCATCAGGTGCAACGGCAAGTAAATGGAAGCAATCTGCCGGGACAATAGTAGGGAGAACACAAGACAATCAAACCATCAACGTTGACATCTTAAATCAGCCCTACAGTATCCGCTGAGAAAGGCCATCCGGCGTGTTTGATTACTTTTGAGCTTTACTATAGTTAAATACCTAAAATCACATACGAACATTCATCATCCTTTAAGATGGAAATAAGCAAAATGGGAACGGTAAAAAAAAAAAGAGGCGACAGCAAAATCCTTGGCTGCTGTTGTGCTGAGCAGACTAGAAGCAGTAGTGTTTCTGTTAAAAAAAAATTAAAAAAAAAACAACAAAAAAAACGCACTTCATCTTTATTTATGTTTTGAGGGAGTTCCACACTGAACTTTCTGACGGTTGTAGTCGTCTTCGCATGTGTCGCCATGTTTGCACCGGGATGTCTAATTACCGGGACATCTTTACCAGCAAACCTCCAGAACCCTGGAAGCAGCGTGTTCTTCTTCTGCCTGTTATTTAATGGCGGCTGGCAGGCAGCTTGTAGGGCGCATTACCGTCACCTTCTGACGGGAGTAACGCATTACAGCTAGGTGCCGGTACAAACAGGGGAAATGAGGAAGAACGATTATCGATTTTGTAGATTATAACGACTATTCAAATATTTCAAAATTCGTGCCTCATTCATACTAGCTACATACGTGGAAAATATTATATTTTGATAAATGGCAACTGGAATTTTAACATGCAAACAAAATTCCCTGTTATTCCATGACTTGTCCAAAATAAATGATCAAATTCCCTGAATTTCCCTGTCTGGAAAAGAGTTTTTTTAAATTCCCTGACCCGTGTTGTTAAGAGATTAAAACGCAAAGGTTTCTATACGAGTGTAAATCCATTCTGAAGAGTATAGTGAGCCCCCTGTCACAGTGAAACAGGCACTATATCATTACAAACAGCAGTTGGCGGCACATTATTACAGTGCTGAGAGAGACCAGTAGCCCAATTAAAACAAGCAACCTAACAGTGTGGAACATCCCCACCTCGTACACACTCACTGCCTCTGCAGTAAGAGAGCTGACAAGTAGCACTGTCATATCTGTGACAGGTGTTTGTTGAAGACAAAAGGACAGTGAAGAACAGCAGATGCGAGAATTCAAAACAGGAGACACCAGAACGTGATCACGTCTCCGAGCAGAACGTGAAGAACAATACGGTGATGTTCCCCTGGGACTTATCATTTTTTCCCGCCCATTGTTATTCACCTCCATAGAGAATTATCCCTCCTCTTTGTTCCGACATGAATGGTAATGTCAGCGTAAAGAGGGCACCGCAGAGAATAAGGTGGCGCGCTAAGACAAATACACTAAACACATAAATATACAGAACCCTGTCGGTATTTTATTGTCTGCGTGATGCCAGACTGGAAACTGCACATGCATATTAACAGCTGAGCTGAGGAATCTCTGGAACACGTCTTGACGAGCCTTTCACTGACGTCACACCACCACTTCGCGACTGGAGGCGTGCTGTAAATAAGTAAGCCTTTTGTGTTCGGAGTAAACTGTGCCCTCACTCTGTCTCTCTGTGTTGCATTGCAACTCTTAAAGCCTGCCTACACCGCAGACACGCAACATGAATTACAATTGTTCTTTAAGCATCTCACTACTTAAACAATAATCACACCGTTCTTTTCTTTTACTTTTAATTGGCAATCTGAACGTTAGTCAGAGCGCGCCTGAAAACAGATTTGTCCTTAAACTTGAATTTATTACTCAAACGCACAGATTACGCACATGAAACGCCGACACCCAATCAACCACACACTTTAATGTGCTTTTAACTTTTTATAATTACTCCTTTTTGCCAACATCCTCCCTCTGTGTTGTTCAGAATATTTCCAGATAATTACAGCCGGGAAAAGTCTTCATCCAACAGAATGTTTAATATGTATTCAAATAAGCAAAAACATTCATTATGATGATAATGGACAAAAGCGCGGCTAAATAGTTCATTTACATTTTTTCAGTTATTAAACAGAAGTACTTATCAGCAGCGACTTGGAGGAAATGCATTCAAAGGACTGAGAGAAGCAAACGCCACATGTAAAGTTGATTTAAGTAGTGAAATAAAAATATAAAGAGTTCATTTTAAATAGATGTATAAACAGAAACTATCCCCTGATGAGCACAAGTCTGAATATGAGAACTAACTCGAAGCAGGCAGACGCCCACAAGTCTACAGTGTTTGTTCAACACTCTCCTTTTATCCCGTCTTTTTCATGTACAGTACCGCTGCTTTCAATTGTATAAATACAGTAATCTTCCTCAATCCTGACATTGTGCTCCCCTTTCACTAGCGGTTATCAGACGGCGCTTTTGTTTGCCGACGCTTAACACTTTGAGTGGGAGGTTATTCAGAGCGAATTAAGTTGCTCTTCATGTCAACCTTTAAAACCCCCGAAAGACCACGGCAGGATGGCGGCGGATCCAAACCGAGACAGGCTACAATTTTTGTAGCATCAAAGAGACAAAGCATGGCTAATCTGCGACAGCATATTTAAGCCCCAGCACAGCCCGTCCTGGTTGCTCGCATGATTGAACGGTATCGAAACGTCCTCTCTAATCCTGAACATTATACTGCAGTTCACTATATCCAGCTGCTGCGTTACAAAGATCACAGTCTCCACACGGAAAGTGAAACGCGATTATAAACTTGACCCCTGTGCTCTGTTCTTTTCATCTCCTCGTGTTTAATAGTAATTTTTTTTTTTTATCAGAAAAGTCTCCTTTAAAGTAACTGAGAGGCTTAATATGATGAAAGTGTCACTGTTGGCTTTAAAGCTACACTGTGCAGTTTTTAACCACTAATGGCCCCAACGGTGTGTGTGTGTGTGTGTGCGCGCACACGCTTGAAGACACACGCACCCATTTAGGCATGCAGATGACAGTATATACATGGCTGTTATTCCGTTGATCCCATAGACTGTATATTAAGTGTTCATAGCTTCCGGGTCTGAAAAATGAGTGCCTTAAGCTGCAATACCACCGAGTGCCAATAGAGGTTGGCTCTTAAAAGCCTGCGGCTCCACAGACTCCCATTAAACTTCTCTCATCAAACACAAAGTTAATAAAATGTCTCCACCAGTTATCTCTGTGTTGTTAGCTAAAATCGCTTCCAGTTTTCTGGAGGTTCATCTGAAAATAATCTGTAATTAATTCGAAAATAAGCTTCAGAAATCTGTGGGTTTTTTTTTGGGACGTGTCTGTTTTAATTGACCAGCCTGTGGTGCAGTCAGGTTAGAGCTACTGCTCGCTCCCGCCAGCTCATCTAATTATGGTCACTCCAAACCGCTAGCAAGATGGCATCGGCTAATATCCGAACTCGAGGCGCCATAACGGCAGATCACAAACCAACAGGTGACGTCACCGTTGGTTGCCGCTTCGTTGATCCGTAGGTGGCAGTAACACGGCAACAAAACCAAGAAAATATGGCTGTAAACCACACACGCTTTCAGAAAAAGCGGCCTTTGAATAATTTTACGAGGAAGGAGATGCACTCAACGCATTCGTGAGACCTTCAGGTGACACAATGCGTTTGGGTGACAAGCACTCAATGGGAACAGAAACTCCCCAGCGCACCTTCGACGACCCCTAAAGGGTCCTGCAAGGCTGTTTTTTGTTTTGTTTTATGAGCGCCGAAGAAACATAAAGACGTAAATGTCTTCTGACACTTTTCAAAGTTTGCATTTATTCGTGTTGAACCACGACAATAACGTACAGCTTCTCTTCAATGCAAAATGTTAATCAATCCACTTTTTAAAGCAGAATATTCTGTGAGTAGTTGCAGTTAAAGTGCAACTGTTTGTCTTACTGTACAGCAAAGATGACAAAAATGCTTATTTAACAGACTGCCAGTGTATTCCTGTCACATAGAACTACCAGATAAACTTATAACATATAAAAGTCACTGAGAGTGCGTATGAATAAAGAACTGAATGAGTAAAACTAATCTTTTTGTGAACAGAGGGTTCTGCATGAACGTCCATGTTCAGTCCTTCATTTCATATAACTAATGCTATTCAATGAGAAATGAAAGGGAGACAGAGACCTGAAAGCATGCTTAAATAAACTTCTATTCACGACCATCACACATCCTAATAGGCACAATACAGATCTGTACTGGTTTTCTGACCAATGTCAAACTCTCATATCATTATATCAAATGGAAACCGGCTTCCCTTGACATCCTTTTCATATTTTAAATTCACCATGTCCACTCCACATGAATGCTGTTACACTTATTACACATCCTTGATGAAATGCAGCTGTTGTGATGAATGCGGGCAGCGTGACGGACGGACACCAGACGAGCAGACAGAACAAGACAAATAAAAACAATTAGCAGCAGTTTCCTCATGCGTTCATTGAAGACCCACCACACAAATCATTCCCCGATAATAAATAAACTGAAGAAAAAAAAATCTACAGGATTCAATGAGGCTGCTAATCATTTCTTTAAAGATGGCTGTGAAGAGATGCCACAGATCAAGGAGCATACTGCCAACTACAGTACAAAACACACTGCCATGACCGACGGTGAAGCGCGACATAAAAAATGAGGGTGTATTGTCGTTTCCTGTCTTTTTTTGTTTGTTTTTAGAATCCTTTGTGTGTCATTTCCTCTGTTCTGCACCATTAGTCAGTCTTCACACCTCCACTTTGGCATGGCAGGAAATCACTGTTGGCATATAATGGTGAAACTGTAGGTTGTCGGGCTCTGAGTGTTTTTCTAACCCACTGAGGAGCCTCTTTTTATGCTATTATGACAGACAGAAGTATAAATCTAGCACCTGGAAAACATGTTCTACAAAATAATGGTAGCCTTTCGTTGGAAGTCGTTCCTGTGAACAGGTCTGAAGTATAAACTGTTTGGAGGCAGTGCGTCCACTTGTGTCAGTGTGCCCTGCCTGTGTGGGTGTTTGGAAATGCAAGGGGGGGAGGGGAGACACAGGCCTGTCGTGACGTGCGTCATATCGTGGTCGTGTGTTTTGCACTTGAGAGGCTCCACTCCAAATGTATTTTGAAATATCAAACAGTCTGTATGCCTGACAGGTGGCTGCTAAGTTAAATTTTTTTGTGGAGAGCAGTAGCTGCAGCCTGCTTGAAATCATAGCAGTTCTGACAGTTGGAAAAATGCCCATTAAATCTCTTCTTGCAGTATAATCCACCTCTCCACTGGCCACCTGTATGATCAGTGTTTTTCACACTCGTATTTTCATTTTTGTCTGTAGGGGGTGAGTGTTTGATACTCAAAAGATAGACTTTAGGTGGAGCGCACTCCTCCCCTCAGTTTTCAAGAGATGCCGACATAAATGTTAGACAATCTACTGCATTATGGAGATGACAGACAGACTGAGCCGGGCTTGAATCCAGGCAACCTCATGCTGTGATGGAAAGATTGAAATGATCAGGCAACAGCGACACAGAAATGGAGCTTCACTTTTATTAAGATATTAACCACATTTTCATCTGATCTCGTGAGATGAGCTTCACACACTTTCTAACACGAGATCAGTGAAGTTTTCCAGCTGTATTTGGAAAGCATGCAGCAGTCAAATCAATTTCATAAACTCTGATGAGATCGTTCCTTGGGGTTTTATTTTTCAAAAAGCAGCTGGGAAAAATTTCAATGAAAAGGGATGATTTGATTTCAGTGGGACTTTTCTGGGGAGGATATCTAGAGGCGTACTTTGTGACGCTACTTCAGTACATTTCTGTGCCACACAGATTTCATACCTGATAGATCCTGTTTAGATGTGCCTGTAGGAAGAAAATGTAGCGCATGTAATGGACAGGCTCCAAAGTTTTGCGATGAAATAAAAGTATATCTCTGAAGCATTTTCCCCCTCATTACCGCTCAACTATAGCAAGACACAAAAACCTTGGAGAACAAGGCCAGGAGATGCACAAGAATACCAATCAGGTATTCATTATTTCTGATGGTTTGCACATGGGAAAATGTGGAATATATTACAGAGGGAACGTACAGGTGTGTCAGGATGTAATGAAAAGTAAAACGCTGGCTCTGAAGCGCCACAGCGCCAAAACAAAGTTACAAGATGGCAGCAGAATATCCCCTCATAAAAATTATATAAATTATAACACTTAATATAAAAACTTTTCAATCACTGGCATGAGCAGAATAATGGCAAAAGTGATTGAAAATGCCAAACAAACACTTGATCGTTCAAGTGTTCATTTTAGCAAATACGATATGAAGCAGACAAAGTTTAATTATGGCCTTCATTTCCATGCTTATCCTGGGAATGTTATAATTGGGTTTCTTGTGCTGATTTTCCTGACATTTGGGAAAACTCAAGTCAAATCTGAGTCTACTCTATATTACCGGCTGAGTATCTCTGAGCTAATTACATGAGATCCGTTGGGGCACCTCAGAGGAGCTGCTAATTTGGGCTAAATAATCAGCACAACACAAACCTTGTTGAGGCTGTTTTGCAACTGAAGTGCACAAGTCCCCCACCTGCACATGATCAATACACCACTTGAATTTAGTTTAGGGGTATTCAATTCTTCTCCTCGAGGCATCGGTGTCCTGCAGGTTCCGGTTCCTCCCTGGTGATTACGACTCATTGTGTCCCAATTTAACGTCGCATACAAATGCAATACAAGACAGGCTACATGTATGTAAGAAATGTCTGTTGTCATTTTGTACACACAGGAATACTTAAAGGATATACGAGATAAAGTGGTACCCGTGTCACAATTATATAACTAATTGGACATATTTCAAACTGCAAAAAAAAAAAAAATGTTTTAGGAAAATCATTTTCTGTGCGGTGACCCAGTGTTTCCCACACGTGGGCGGGCCGCTCGGGTATGTTGGGTGATCCATTTCAGCACTTCTTATTCATTTATTTTTAATCTGTCAGAGAACGACCCTATCAACGCGATTGATAAACAAGTTGACAGTCTCCCCTCGCTCTCCTTCAGCTGTGTGTGCTCTGCACCGCGTCAATGGAGGTTAAGCACACAGAGATCAAAGGCCAGAAACTAGCGCAACTATCAATGACTGCAAAACGCAGCAGAGACTCTCGCAGCGAGCTGAAAAGAAAAGGGAGCTCATAAATTAGGGAAATAAAATAAATACAATACAAACACTAGTGTCACCAGAGACATTACAATACCATTGTCCTTAATTTTTTTCCCGTGTGCAATTACGTTACTTTTTTTCAACCCAGTGTGTACTAGTTATATAAAAACATAAAGGTTCGAATTTATAGCTTTACAGCTAGTATGCAACGGGGCCACAGACGATGAGCATCCATTGCATCAGGTGTGGCTCATTAAATACAGGAGGAAAAATGCATGCAGGACACCGGCCCTCGAAGGACCAGCATTGAGATACTCGGTTATTAACCTTTTAATCCATACGGATTTGATTATTTTACCTGCTCTCCTTCTGTGAAGACGTGCTCGCCGTAGCTCCAGTTGATGGTGGGAGTCGGATCTCCTGACGCCTCGCAAGTCAGAGT
Source organism: Embiotoca jacksoni (assembly GCF_022577435.1). Taxonomy (NCBI): domain Eukaryota; kingdom Metazoa; phylum Chordata; class Actinopteri; family Embiotocidae; genus Embiotoca; species Embiotoca jacksoni. The sequence goes on along the minus strand of NW_027185274.1, from coordinate 17,285,037 downwards.
CACCTGCTCCTCCATCTCCGAGATGATCTGGTTTACGGTGTATGTGATCTTAGGTTTGACTGTAAAACACAAACTCAGTCATCCCAACTTCTCCGGCATAACTAGACAGCCAGGTGCTTTGGCAGCACGAGAACAATAAGTAACAGAGCGACGCTGTGGATTTGGGGTGAGTTCAAAGGGAGGATGAGTAGTTGACGGGTTTGGAGAATTTGTATGGCATCATTTTTTTTTTTTTTTTAAACGGTATTTAAGCTTCCCCAGTTCCCGCAGTGGTGAAGTTGTGATAACTATGCGTGGCTCCCAAAGTAATTTGTGCATTCATTTATTTAGCCTATCTCAAAGGAGCCGGCCCGCATTTTTGTTTACATTTGAAGGAAACTGTCGCGTTTCAGCACACCTCTGAGTTAACCTGAAAGCACAGCAGGGTGCCACAACATGACAGGAGCAGAGCGAAGCAAATTGAAGTGCTACTTCTGAAGCATGTGACTGAGCATTACTCTGTACTCTCCTCTTTTTCATTTCACTCCATGAAGGAGAAGTATTAAGCAATACATTTGATAAATGGAAGCCTTTTTAGCGTAGGGAATATCATTTAAATTTTGCACAAAAACCAACTGCAGCCTTGTTTTAAACTGCTGTTATTTCAATTGTTAATTTTTACATGAACAAAGGAACAACTGTGTTGCCGTGTTATGCTTTCGCAGCGGCGCTAGGCACAGTGGGAAGCATTATATTTTCAGGGTGTCCATTCGTCACGGCCTTTTGAATGCGATATCTCAAGAACACCCCGAGGGAATTTCTTCAAATTTGGCAGAAATGTTCACAAGAATGAGCTGATTCGGTTTTGGTGGTGAAAGGGCACTGCGGCCTCATGTCTCGCCCATAAGTCTGTCCTTGTGAATGCATTATCTCAGGATTGCCTTCACAGAATTTCTTCAAATTTGGCATAAACATTCACTTGGACACGGGGATGAACTGATCAAATTTTGTGGCCAAAGGTCAGAGGTCACAAAACACATTTGTGGCCATGAATCCACAATTCATTCATTCACTTATTAAATAGGATTTGTCTGTTTGGTGGAGGCAGACAACCTGGAGGCGGTGATTCTAGTCATTTCTTAATTCGGGAATGAACATGTAACTATTTATATTTACAGCCATGGATGTCACAAGACAATCAGTAGGCTTGGAATCAGAGCTGATATTTTGTAAACAGACTGTATAAGCTCTGTAAACCCTGATAATTACAACATTGGAATACAGCACTGTGATTGAAAGGACCTTGAACAACACAAACTAATTAAATTCTCCTTCAACTTTGCAGCCACGACTAAAATATAGTACTTCATATTTTATGTGTTCTGAGGTCTTGAGCACTCAAAGCAATTAGTTCAACTCATTTTAGTGTAACCCAGTTTAAAAGCTCTGAAAACATTTTCTCAATCAGATTCATTGAGGTTGTACATGAACCCAAAGTCTTCTTCTAAAGACAGACCAGTTTTAGTTATTTCACATTTAAATGACAAATTAATTTGTTCTTTATATCTGTGTTCTTCTCACTGATTTAATTGTTTTTGTGTTTGCTGTAGGTTAAACTTCAATCCAAATGATCAAAAACAACACACAGAATCTGCATGAAGCTGGGGTTTTTACTTTTAAAGTCTTGATGAATAAACATATGATCTTCTTTTTGTTTTTACATTACCATTATTGATAAATGTTGTAGAAACATACAAAACTTTAAAGGTGTACACTGTGCCGCCGTCTCATGTTATAAAAATAAATCTTCAGTCAAACACAGTATTGACATGAACTAAATACTGAAGAAATCAGGATCAGCAAAATGTGAACAATGATAGTTAAAATCCCACTTTACAGTTTTTATATGCAGAAATTGACTTTCACAAAGAAACTTGTGATCGTGGCTTTTTCCACATCGATCTAAGGCAGCCAGAGCTTTGTGAGTGTGAGAACATTTTTGAAGTAATGAGGTAAACAGTGTGCTTTGAAAGCTGTTGAGTCATTTTATGGTAATTGTGTACTCGTAATGGATGCTTCGTTTTCTTTTTTAGCAAAATAAACAGCATCAGATAATTCAATGTAGATTTCTCTATTTTTTCCACCATGATGAAATGAAGTGATACTATGATGGGGACTGAAACTATGAGAACAACCTCTGAGGCAAAAAAAAACCAAAGAAAACTTCAAAGAGTTCAGCTGAGCTCATCCCACTTGGCCAGTTCTCTAAATCCTTAAGCTCCATCCCGACATGAAACAGTGACAACCCACACTGAAACAACACCTTATCTTGTATGCCTTAGAAAACACACACAAAACCCGACTATTGTTCTTTCCCCACCTACATGCTCATATACTTCATGCCCACACACTTGGAGCAGTTTTTTATTACCACTTTAGCTAATGTATGTATTGTATGTCAACATTCAGCCTTACCAAACACTCGCAGACTGAGTTCCTCATCACTTTCCCCAGCCTTGTTCCTGGCAATGCAGGTATAATCTCCTTCATCCAGTTTGGCAACATCCATTAATGTCATTTCTGAGCCATCTTCATTAAAGCTGTACTTCTCTCCTGCCTCCAGGTCCACTCCATTCCTGCAGAATACACAAGTGTCAAACACTGCATTAGTCTTTTCCTGCACCATTTTACAAGATCCTTTTTTTTTTTTTTTTTTTTTAAACAAGAGATCAAAGCTGAAAATCACAGTGCAAAATATGTTTTTGTTAAATGAGGGTAGTAATGTTTTTCTTTTTGCAGGCCGTTTGACATTTGGTGTTTACGGTCGATTTTAACACAAATGTCTAGTTTATCTTCATTTTATTCCAGGAGAGTAAAACTTGTTTGTCACCACTGCAGCCCTATAAAGGACAGAGGGGTTTCTCTTCGATCTGACCTGACTGACTGGGATCACTTGTTCTTGTTCTTTAACAGCAGAAGTATAAAAATGATTGCGAGGCTAACAAAATGCAGAAAAACAAGGCCAACAATTGCTCCTGGGCGGTTTGGACTTCACGACCCCCATTCTTGTTGTCTGCGGAGTGAACCGCTGTCTTGGAAACAAGAAGAACAGGAACAGTTTAACAAAGCAGGAGCCTATCAATGGCCCTATTCGAATACACTGAATAGCGTGGCCTTTGTTGCTACAATGGTGCTCAGGTTTCACTGTTTACATGCACCTTTGATACCCTGTGATTAAGTGTCCTATTGCAATGAATAAATCAGCATATCTCTAATAACTAAGTGTCTTGTGTGCGGGTAGAACAGAGCACCAACACTTTGACCCTCAGTTTGACAGAGAGTAAACTGTTGCACATATCCCAACACCATTACTACGGCAGGTGTGATACTGCATAGATATTTCACAAGTATCTAAATGTCTGTAATGTGATTTTATCCCATTAATGACAACATCATCCCTCTTATTTTGACGAGCTCCGGATGGGATATGCAGTACACTAAAGAATTATATAATACTAAATAATATAATATTTTGACAAGAAAATGAACAACCAGGTTGAAATGTCAGTTTTTTTATGCTCAGCATATTTATTCTGTTTACCATTTACTATTCATGATTATGTAATATTCTTGCCATACTTACATGATTATACAAATAAGTCAAACTACGCTATTAAAGCTGCAAATTACTTAGAGTAAATATATATTTGTCATGCAATCCTGCTGCATTTCAGAAAGCTATGGCAACAATGGAACAGAAATATAACAGGTTACAGTTATGCTTATTTATTTCTTTGTGATGATGCTGTGAAATAAGCCACTTGAGAAAAGAAATACTATCAAAAAGGAAAATCTAAAGATGTAGAACCCATGTTCACTTATTTTAGCCCTGTGTCATTAGTCTGTTTCTCTACTGAAGCTACGTGCCAACAATCATTTGCCTTTTTTGCAATAATGGGCATTACAAAGTGTAACCCTAGTTCTTAGGTGCACTCGCAACACTGTGTGCTATTGAGTGAAACGTTGGTGTACCACTCGGTCACTCTGCCATTCAGTTCAATTCCAACTCAAATATCTCAACTGATTCAGATGACGTTTTGTTTTGGTTCAGACCAAAATGTATCGATGAGTATTGGACGGATCGCCATGAAATTTGCTGTACGTTAAAGTCACCCTCAGGATGAACGTCATCTGGTGATGTCATTGAGTCAAAACTTCAATTTGTCCAATACTTTGATTTATGACAAAATGTATGCAAAACTAAAGACATTCAGAGCATCAAATGTACTTTTACCAAATATTAGCACACGAAACAGGCTGAACTCAGCTGGTAAACATTAAACCTTCTAAACATCAGCATATTAGCATCGTCATTGTGAGTATGCTTGCAATTAAGCTAAAACACCACTGTGTATTCACGCCTGTTATTACATTTCATTTAGCTGACCCAAAGCGACTTACAACACACCGATGGTACACCATTGGGAGCAATTTTAGGGTTCAGTGTCTTGCTCAAGGACACTTAGGCATGTGGACAGGAGGAGCTTGAATCGAGCCACCAACCTTCCGATTAGTGTGCAACCCAATCTACCGACTGAGCTACAGCCTCCCTGTGTATATCCTGCTGGCATTACTAGTCTATTTCGATCCCTTATGCCAAAATAATCATTTATATGCTGATCTAATCAAGGTTAGGCTTACGTTACCCACCTGTTAGTTTAATAAACCGTTAGCCTCTGGGGCTTCTAGACACCATCCATGTTGCTGTTGCCTGGCAACAGTGTTTTTAAGACTTATCCACTTGAACGGCAAGCATGCGGTGCACGCAACTTCCCATGTTGTGACCACGAGCTCATGAGTTCCATTTGAACGCAGCAAATATTCCTTTACATGCAACAGCAATCACTTTCTCACTAGATGAAGGATCATGTTCTCGGTGTATATATTGTCAGGTCTAACTGCGGGTGACTTGAATAACAACTGATTATTAGGACAATGCACTGATATCCAAGAGATATTTAAAATGCTGAAAGCGTTCTACTCTCCAACTAGCAGAGTCTTACCTTGTCCAGGTCACCATGGGTTCAGGATAGCCATCCACAGCACAAGTCAACATGGCAGGCTGCCCAACATCTGCTGTGGCATTTACCTCAGACTGCCATATCCTGATGGTCGGAAGCACTGACACACAGAGAGGTATATAAATCATGGAACATACAGGCAGACTGCCACACGGATACAAAGAGACGTACAGTAGCAGGAGGAACAACAAGAAACGGAAGCAGTGGAATATTCAGAACACTTATTTCGGGCACACTCATGAGCCAGCCTCAGAAGTTCCAGGAAACAGACTTCATTAGCATGGAACATCTTTGATTCACGGTTGCTCTGGGCAACAGTTTCCACATTAATGCTGAGCTTGGCCGCCTCTAAGGATGTGTGGCTTATTTAAGCGTCATGGGACACCTGCCGCACAAAATCATGCACTCAAACACGCATTAAAAAGGGAAATAGCGGAAGGGAGAGAAGGTTGCTAACCATTCACAACGACCTTGATGATGCGCAGATCTATCTCGCCGCGGGCCATGAGGAGACCCTCGCAGGTGTACAAGCCCTCGTCTGTCTTCTTTATGCCGCGGATCTGAAGGTGATTATTGCTCAGTACCTTAAACCGAACTGCAAGGAAGCAGAAGAGATATGCATCATCAGGTGAGCAAGCATTTGTTGTGCTAACAAGAAAAGAGAAACCTTTGTCCGAATTAACTGACCAATAAAAGATTATGATGAGCTTTATGCAATATTTATTAGTCTGATAGATAGTGCTGCAACATTTCTAAAATCATGTTATTTCCACTTTTTCATATCAGTATATCCAGCACGTCCTTCACCAGCTCCAGAAAACGAAAACGAAGCCCACATGAACTCCTTCAGTTTGAGATGAAATGTGAAGCGAATAAATTCAATCATGTAATAATCCAAAATACTATTACAACCCACACATGAGCGTGTTATTATTATTTTTCACTGAGTATTACCAGTACTACCGTACACAATATTATATTGCTCAGTGTCAAGGGTGAATAACAGAGAGTCAATTGTATTTTCAAATTCAAAACCAAATTAATGTTTCCTGTGGAAGCGTGGGGGTAAACCCCGGAGAAGAACGGTAACAAAAGCAGAGCACGAGCAATATTCAAGTCTTACTGCAAGTAAATCTGCATGTACATTATTATGCAGCCTTTCTGTCCTCTCATTCTAACAATGTTCACTACAGTTTCATTAAATAACTAATATTTCCAATTTGCCTTTTAGGCTGAACTTTTTTCTTTTTAAATGCTCTGCTTCAGCTGTTAACTCTTTAATACTACGATGATATTATTACATATTGATCACACTCTGACCATTTTTACGCACCAGACAGTGTAACCATCTTCACGACTTAGACACTGTACAACAAAAATGATCAATTTATAGACATTTAATGAACAACACTCTGCAAACAACAGCATAAATGAAACATAATTGTCCTAATTCGGCCTCATTATTCAACATCATGTAGCTAGATTTGTTAAACTAGAAATGATGTGTCAGATTAAATGATAGCAGCTGAGACCGAGATAGAAATCCCTGTGCTGTTCACGCAAATCTTACCATCCTTCTCCATCTGTATTTTCGTGCCTTTGTACTTCCAGAGGACGGTGGGTGGAGGTGAACTGACGACATCGCAGACGATGTTGGCGTTGTCGCCTTCATTAAACTCTTGTGGTGAGGGTGCGTTTGTGAAAGTGATTTTTTCTGCAATAAAAGAAAAAAAAAATTTCACTCCCTGATGTAATTAGTCTCGTCAAAACGCCCTTCGCTTTGTGTTCCTGTTAAGTAAAATACACTTCTATTCACAGCATCTTTGAAGCATGTGTTCCGAAATAGCGCTCGACAAGCAACAGAGTATATTCAAAATGACACGAGTCATTTTTATCCCAATAACTCACAATTTAAAAGCAAAAAAAAAGGTTGAAACTGCAACAATGAATATCAGTTTTACCAATCAAGGCTCTTTTCAGCTTTGAAAAATCCAATTCTGAACTACTTTACAATCAAAGGCTTACTATCACTCCGAATGAGCTCCCATGACTCCCCCAATGGTGTCAGTTACCAGAACTGAAGCAGCCATTTCTAAAACTAATTGGCTAATGGAATATGTTGGGAGCTCTATTCAACATGGAACCAAGCCCTACCGTTACTGGACAGACTCGACTTACAGAATCGCATTCAACTTTCCGGCCGTGAAACTATCTCATCAGGGCTGAACATATGAACACGTAGAGATTATCTTCTTGCAATGACAGGTAAAAGTTTTACTGTAAAACCTGCTCCTGTATATGGTATGATTTATGTTCTTTGCAGGGGGTGACACTGCACTATGTATGGAAACTGCTGCATTTTGCTGCTTTCCATTCCTTCAGATGGCAGAAGTTGGCATGTGTATGACTATGATGACAACGGGAGTAGCTTGCTGCCGGTGGAAGTTTGGGACTTGAAGAGACTGCCGCGGGCCGCTTTCATGAGCTGCTATACTTTTTAAAACGGTTACATTTATTCCTACATTTACTAAGCCAAAAAAATAAAGCTGCAATCTTACTTTGTAAAATCCTGTACAAAATACAATATCCTGATTTAAATATGCAGTGTCTTCACAGGGAATCACTTCAAAAAGACCAAGAATAGGCACTGAAGTAGCAGAAAAGTTCTGTTTGGAAAATATTTTTTTTTTCTCTGATGGGACACTGTTGCTTGACATTCATGGAAAATAAAAGCCATTACTCACAAGAACTGCACAACAGACAGGATCATTAAGCAGCTCTCTAATGGTCTTCCGACCATTTATTGAACAGATGAAAAATCCATCCTCACTTGAAAAGAAAAAGAGTAATGTGTTGCCCTTGAGCAGTCAATAAAATGGTATGACTTGAATAAACAGGATTCTTCTACACTGTTTAGACTCAATAATTTAGACAGCGTACTGTTAAAAAAAAAAAAAAACTTACGGAAGATTTTCACTTTGACGGTTGACTCCACTTGCTGGTCACCGTTGGTAGCGACACACTTGTATGTCCCAGCGTTGTCAGTCCCAGCTTTGTACAGTGTGAGGGTGGAGGATGACTCATCGTTACGGGTTACCGTTATGTCTGGTCTATTCGGCTCTATCCTGTCCCCACTCGGTCCAAACCAGTCTATGTGCTTAGCAACGCCTACAACTAAGAGCAGAGACACAGCAGAGCAGCATGTAAGAAAACAGGTATCCATAATGTCCTCATTTCACATCTGTGAAGTCAGCCGCTGCCCACAGACTGAATACTGTGGGTGTTTCACACTCCTATATAGACGGAAGCCAGCAGTTTATGCATTTTAGCTGTCTGCAGAAACCAAATGAAAAAATGAAAGCTAATAATAATCCCCCAAAAATGTTTTTGGTCTCAACATGAAGGAAAACCGAAAAAAAAAAAAGGAAAAAAAAGGACATCAAATAACATATCATTGGCAAAGATAATGAATTAATGAAACTGAAAACCAGAACATTTTGGCTACATACATATGTGATACACATACTGGACCTTTGGGTAACCAGGATACCACTTTGTGAAGTGATGTAGTTTTACAATTAAACCCTTGAAGAACACAACGTGTGGTTGACGAAGTGGTTTATATAATTCTATTGTTTTTTCACGCACTGCGAATCATTTATCTATAATTATATCTCTGCAGTGTGCACAAATAGAGCTCACATGCCAGCTTGAAACAGATGGGAAAAAAAAAACAATTTTTGAGAAGACCTTTTCCACATTTCATTTTTTAAGTTGATTTTTATATATGAACAAATTATTGTATTTAGATCTTTTTGTGTGATCACTTTATGGAACATCTTTACAAAAACGTCAAAAATGTCAGTGTAAAACCGAAAACATGGTGCAGGTTTAAAAGGTAAAAAAAAGTAGAATAAACATACCTTCGCACATGAAGAACTTGGACTCTCCGAGGCTAATCTCGCCGTGAGTTGGTATGATCTGCACTTCCAGTGAAACTGCAACAGAAAAAAAAGGCACAAAACATGATCAGAAACAACATACAAAGCGAAGCACTGATTAAGAAAGCTTTTCTAATTATTGGAAACCTCCAGGACTGAGAGTCTTCTTGCAGTTGCACTCACAGTTTTTATTGTCACAAGGAGACTTACATATTTCTATTTGAATATTTACCACACACTGGAAGTTGGTGTGAAACAAATCATTCATTCATTTTTTGATTTTAGTTAACAGTTGGTACAAGTAATGAACAATGTAGCTTTTATTTTATTTTTTCTCATTTCCTGCACATCGCCCTGCAGCAGCTCCAATATCCAATGCCTGTAGGTGATGAAACGCACATCTCTAAACATATATCAATATATTTACTGCCACTGAAAAGGCAGCAGGGAACAAGAAATCTCTGCAAAAGGAATGTACACGCACATCAAGACACTGACGATGCCATTTTGGTCAAGCAGCCCTATTAGAGAAAAGTTGGACATTTCCTATTGCTCTCTCGCCTGCAGTCTTCCTGTTCCTTCAAGAGAAATAACATCAAGCCAGCACTTTAATTACGCTGTTGAAATTCAGTTGCTGCTACTAAGGAGACTATTCTCTCAGCATCTTTTAAGATAAATTATTTTTAAAATGCTTAGAAATCATTCTGTCTGGTGAGAAGGAAATACAATGCAGCGTGTACCTCAGCGTGTTCCTGCTTTTTGATGAGCGGATGACAAAGACAGACTTTTATTATATTATATGGACACGGCTGTGCTTAATTAGAAACAGAGCGTCACTTGTTTTCCTGTCGAACGTCCCAAAGGGGGCAGTCGGGGCTCTAGCGGGTGACTAAGCAGTGTGACTAAATGGGCCTGAGTGAGGCTGAGTGAATGTGAATGCACTACAGCGGTTGTCAGGGCGAGAGGGGGAACATAGGCCGCTAACTTCTGATATGTTGATGGCAGACGGAATATTCACATTTGAGCGTCTGGAACTGGTGAATTTTGGATATTTTTGCCTGAAAATTACTTGAATAACAGATCAGCTATTGATAATTGTTCTGCTGATCGATAAATCACTTAAGCTCTTGAACTTTCAACCTCGAAATCTTGCATACAAGATGAAATTATTGATACTGTAAAGAATAAACCTGAAAAACAAACGAGTGTTTAAGATGTTTTCCAGAGACTGTGATCCAACCAGACCAGAAGTGTCAGGTACAAATCACTGCACTGTGTCTGCTGTCATTTGAGTCAATTTAACACCAAGCTCAAAGCACTATAATTGACATTTATTCAGTTGTTTGAAAATTTTATTTATTTAAATGAGCCAACCGTTTCATTTTATCATCAGAATTTGATGTTCAAAGTGATGGAACATCAAACGCAGACATCAACACCGTTTTCGACAGCCTACTAACACAAAACAATGTTAAGATAATTTATGGATCAGTTAATGGATTTTGTTTTAATTGGGCCGAGAAAAAAAGTTTATACTCATTTAGTCAAACATAGACAACTCATCTACAGGGGAGGTATGCTGCTGCTGAACATAAGTCAAGAGGTGTTTACTTGTATGGCCCGTTATCACGTCCAATGTATGAAAGGGTTTTACATCGAAAATAGTTTCCAAACCAGACAGAGATATATCAGTAAAGACAGCTTCAGAAACACGCTAAACACATAAATAATGTCTTAAGCCAGAGTGGAGAGTAGCAGCTTTCTAAGAAACGATAAATGCAACCATTTTCAACTCCGCAGGAAAATTAAAAAAAAAAAACAGGGGTTCAGCACGAATGTGGTAAAACCATATAAGAAGACCAGTTGAGTAAAAGTAAAGTCAGAGTAAAGGTTGAGTGAAATAATTCCCACAAAAGTCACAGCTACACTTCCATCACTACCATCTACTAGTGTTAATTAGTGAAATATTGCGGTTCTTTGTACCCCTGAAATCTAAAGCAGAGCTTTTTGGTCCGACTCTTATGCCCTATGACATTTTAGCTGGGAAGAGACATTAACAGAACTGTGAAAAATGAAGTCCCATAATCATCTCAGGATTAACTTTAATATGTCAGAAATGCAGAGGCTTCCGAATCATCCATAATAAATTCCTGACATAGCTTTGTGTTCGAGGAGCAAATTAAAAGCAAAAGCAAGTGACTTCTAATGTTTATTACGACTATGAATTGTCCACCAGTCAGCTATAAAAATTTAAATGACTGGGAGTTAAAGTATAATACAACAGCCCAGGGATAAATCCTCCCTTCATGATCTTTATAACAGTTAGTTGTAATTCAATCTGGAGGTAGATAGGTGTTGATTTATTTCAACGGTTATTTTAGAGGCTGTGATTTCTGCTGCCGATGGACTTCAGCAGGTTATACGGAGAGCTGTCTGTAATATTTTTGGACCCTCCCATTTAAATAAAGAGTGTTGACAGCACAGCACATGTTGGTAAAGTTGAATCAACACTTCACACAAATTATAACCCTCATGATGGTAGGATCTACTGCTATTGCCAGAATCCTAAATAGCTCCCAATGGCATGGATGCTCTGTCCGAGTCTGTGAATGGGAAGCAATTAAAAAAAAAAGAATACAAAAAAAAAAAGAATATACACACAAGTGCAAACCATTTGCCATTTATCAGACTTTCTTTAATTGGGCACAGCCGCCGTACTGGAAAATGAGTCTGCAGTATATTTCCTACATAAATGAAGGAACAGGTAATATAAATTGTTAACTGTTAAACTCTTAACATGGGAGATTTTTCATACGGTTATTACATACTTTCATATGACTGCATCAATTGGATGCATTATACCAACGTCATGAAGTCAGAAAGCAGCGAGCCCGATTCTAAAACCTGTCAGTGTACCTCACATCACTGCTTTTCCCATTAAAACCAACAATGCAAAACCGTTTTCATATCCTCCGAGCAAGCCGACATGCTGAGGGAGGACCGCCCCATATCATCTTCCATCTCCCCCTCCCCAAATGTTTCTTCCCTCATTAGAGGATTACAATACAAACAACAAGACACCTGCACACTCTGAGAGTTTTCCAAATTTAATTATCCTGTAGGCCCGGCACTAATTGGGTCTTTCACAATGAAGGCAGAGCCATGGCACCTCTTTGCTGAGTTATGACGACAGGGTAATTGCTCTACCACCAACAGCTCACTTCTTCAAATATGAAAGAGGCTAATAAGCTATTGTAATTCAAGACTTGTTAAAGGGAAAAATCCCTCTCAAATCAGGGGGTGTTCACGTTACAAGACAAACGTGTGGTCCAAAAATTTTAATCTGCATGTGTATCCCTGGTGATATGTCCATTTCAAAACCAAGTAAAGCTGCTTGGGGATCTCCACATCATAGACGTTAAAGGAGGACGCACTGTAGATAAGAAAAGTGTAAGTGGAAAATACAGTAAGACACTACTTTTAAACTTAATCCATTAAAAATGGCTTTTTCAAAGAGGAAAAGCAATTTTGCCTGTAGCACAAATTTCAAGTATGGTATCCTGATAAATGTGATAAACTGGTACCCCTGAAACCAACCCAGCATGCCGCGAGCAGGGTTCAGGGTGTGTGTTAGTCGGTCAGTCCGCCACCGTGGTCCATACCTTAACGACTGCTGGGTAAATTGTCATGGAATTATGCTCAGAGGATGAATCCCACGGACTACTTCCTGTACTCTAAATCTAGTGCCACCAGCAGGTTATAACTTATCCGGTGGAAAATCTCCACACGAAGGATTGGCGCAAAAGGTATTTTTGTCAGCGGGCAGGCAGAAAAAAAACTGTTTTTATCTATTGATCCATCCATCCATTTTTTGCCACTTATCCGAGGTCTGTTGCAGTGACAGCAGGTTGCACACGTTAGCCCAGACTTCCCTCTCTCCAGCTACGTTTTCTAGCTCCTTATGGGGGATCCCAAAGTCTTTCCAGGCCAGATGAGATATATAATTCCTCCACCGTGTTCTGGGGTGTACCCCGAGCTCTCCTCCCAGTTGGACATGCCCAGAACACCTCAGATGGGAAGTGCCCTGAAGGTATCGTAATCAGATGCCCGAACTACCTTAAGTGGCTCCTTTCAATGCAAATGAGCAACAGCTCTACTCCGGATGTCAACACTCCTCACCTTTATCTCTAAGGCTGAGCCCGGCCACCCTGGAAAGGGAGGAGGAAACTCATTTCAGCCAGACTGAGAGAGATTCAAAACACCCTGACGGAAGGCACTCGTCAGAGCTCGCCTCGACTAGGGAGACATGGACAGCCTCTAGGAGACGAACGTGGGAGGGGAGCTCAAAGACGAGGATCTAGTGGCCGGACTTTGGTTCAAGGCGGAGCACAGGGACGACATGGAGCCATCACCCTGTGGGCCCAACACCTGCAGGTACAAGTTAACGGGATGGGGGTCTTTGCAAGCCAGGTGGCAGGCCGGGTTGGGGTGCCGATCCCTGGTGGCGTAGACCGGCTCCAGGGACGTGGAATCTGACATTTTTCTTTTGGGTCATTTCTTTCCTGTAGCACTGCATTCGTAGCGTTCAGTGAAGAACGTCCCTCACCGACTTTGGATTGCCATTAAATTTAGCGCAGATATTGTTAGTGATCCTTTAACATTTCATATAACACCACCATCAGATCCAAAGTTGTATATCTCCAATACGTTGGTTTATGAATAATAGATGAGAAGCGTATAACAGTCCCATCAACCTCGGCTTTAATTTTTCCGTCTTTTAAATGTTGACTTAATAAAGGTGTACAACAATGTGATGAGTCACAGAAGCTAAGCTTTAAAACAAGTGAACAAGCAGTGTCAGCATGCTGACACACTAAACTAATATGTTGAACATGCTAAACCTTGTGCTTGCTTAATATCAGTATGTTAGCATCGTCACAGTGAGCTTGTTAGCATGCTTTTTTTTAAGCATTTAACTCGATCAGTGCTGTGCAAAAGTAAGTACAGTCCCACAAAGCCATTAACATGGCGAGACACTTGGTCTTTCTGCTTAAGTATTTGACAAATAATTAATTACTCATATGTCAATCAATACTCAGGGTGTGTCAGTGACTCTGCTGAGCTCAGTTAAGAAAGCATTGCTGTTTCCCCATGTCATTCCTGATATTTATCTACTACTACTTCATTCTTTACTATTTTTTTATTTATCAATTCCAAAACGGCTTTGCACAAAGAATAATATACATTTTCATATTTTAAAACAAAATTCACTGATGCATAAAAGCAAAAACCTATATAAGTATATTTTCACATCTATTATTTATTGTAGTATTGGAAATATTAAACTTAAAACTATACTGCTCAGGCTGTGAACTGCTAATCATCGAACTGCAGAAGAGTGTTCAAAGAAAGAAGACTCAAAGTGTGGCTGGTGTGTATTAAAACTGGAACACCTAGAAATGAGGAAAGAGGAAGATGGCCTGAAGAGCATGAGGAGGTGCTACGTGCCACTAATTGGCAAACCTAACCTCAGGCGCGTAAAACTTGCATACAAACAGGAGTAACATATCCAAACCTGTGTTTAGTTCGCGAGACCTACAGAGACATTCACTTTTCAAGCAGATAGCCTAAGCGTGACCTAGTTGTGGGCAAACATGAATCTCCCTGCAGTTGAACTTTTTATAGCTTTGATAAAAATATTTATGATAATTTCCCCAATGGGGAGGGTCCCATCAAAATCAACCTGCCTACTATTCCTACTAATTAAACCGGGAAAGAAAGGTAGCAATGCAAGTCAAAAATTTCACTTCAATAATTACATTTTCGATCAAAGAAGATGGACTCAAGAAATTCGACACATTGCCAATAATGGATGCAGAATATGCAGGTCAGCTGCCAAAAAAATGGACTAAGGAAATCGGAGATGGAAAACTAGCCTTATTTCCATGAAAAAAAAAAAAAATAAACCTGACATGATATATGAGCAGTGCAAGACAAAATTACACCACAATACTAAAAGAAATCCCACCAGTGATAAATCTAGTTGTTGGTCTGTTGTTTTTCTGCGTCAAAGTAGGAAAGCACAAAGCAATTCTGAATGCAACATAGGAACTGTAGCTCTGACATTAGCAGTTTATTTGTGATGTAACAATTACTTTAGCTGTGGGCAATGTCACATTTGGATGCAGGCTGATTGTCACTATAGAAGACAGCTTGCAGTGTCAATAATTCATGTCTCTGTAGTTCATTAAAAAAAAAAAACACACAAAAAAACCTTAGCGTTAGTAGTCTTCGAGCAATCTCATTAAATTTATAGTAACATGGAGAAAAATATTACATTATCATAGGTAGTATATCATTTATTACAGTCGATGTCTCTGCTGCTTCTGGATGCAGATCACAGCAGGATGCAGTAAAATGAAAAAAAAGGTGTGCATCATTTATCTGTCTATAACTGTTCTTTAGCAGCAGAAGTGACTGAACGGTTCCCAGTGGACACCGTGCAGTAGTCTGTGTGCATCTATTTAAGCATCATGCTCTTAAATTCCTCTGCACAACCATGAGGCATTGTACTACACTACTTGACACCAGCACGTGCACATGTGCTTGCACGTGCATGGGTGTGTTTGTGTTGTGTCTGTGTGTGTAATGATGGTGGGGGAATGGGAGGTATTTCATGAATGGAAATGATGTACATTAATGTGCTTGGGCTGCAGCAATCAGTGGTCACAGTTGGAGGACCTTAAATAGTCTCATGGAGCCGAAACCATCCTTTCCAGCTTGGGTTATATCTTACACGTAAATTCCCCACAGGAATACACTGTTATTTTGGAATTAACAGATAAGATATGAAGGGCGAGGGATGCCAGGTAAAGGGGAATTTTTGCCAAGCCGGGTCTTTCTCCTCTTGCTTCTGGAGTTATCTCGAAACACCTCGGGTGCTGTGGTGCTGTTGTAGTAAACCTCGACTCAAGCTGTGACTCGCCTCGCCTGCCATGTAGGATTAAGCTCATTATCTATTCTGCTGATGTGAAACAAACACGCGCATTCACAACCAGTTAAACCTTAAGCCTGCCAAATTGACAGTCACAGTTAAAAACCGCCGCTCATTATCTGTGATCTAAAACAAACAAAAGATCGGATCTGTCCTTCAAATGAACACAACACAAGATATTGGAGTAAACTATACATATTTATATTTTGGCCAAGGTAACGGCAGTATTGAAACAATGAAGGGGTTTCTCCAAATTTACATACGCCGAAAATAAATTCTATCGAAACCTGCCTCTTAGAAGACAAACTGTTTTTTACTCAGCAGGAATAAAACTGCTACCGTATTCATTTACTGCATTAAGAGCTTTTAGTGTCATGTAGATTATAGGGCTACTGAAATAACAAAGTGTGTGCTAAAATGAATGAAAGCAGAAACATGAACACGTATGTGAAACCAGTGCTCCACTATCAAAACAGCTTTTAACTGGTAGAGTCGAAACAAATGGAAAGCCAATGACTGCAAATGTCTGTGGGAAGGAAGTGCCTCAGTAACGGTGGAAAATCTACACGCAGCGAGAAACTAACAGGGAAGCATTTCATTCAGAACAAACAAACCTAGTTTTGTCTTGAAGTGACAATACATACCATCAGTCCTTGCATTCAGGACCTCCTAGCTTTAATGAAGAAGTGAGTATTTGCTTGCTGCTCATGCCTCTCAACCGCAGTTATACTCATTTCTAGCAGTTGCTATGGAAACGTGTTTCCCAGCTCCCCTCTCCCCTTATTTTGACATCACAGCTCCTCCTCCTCCTCATCCTCCTCTTTATGGCTGTCTGGACGCAGCAGTGCAGACTCGAAGAAGTGACTGTTAACACTGATGAGGCTGTCAAAACAATGCACATTTTAAACCGATCACCGTTACTGCCTTCTGTGGCTGGGCCATTGGTGATACGATACTCCAATGTCTTCACCAGTTAATCACATTCTGTATATAGGGATGGGTCATGATTTTCAAATATTCGAATAGTCATTCAGATATTTAAAAAAAATTATATATGTGCAACTATCCTGCCTTATTTCCCCAATTCCTACCGGCACATGGTTGTAATGCGTTACTCTTGTCAGAAGGTGGCGGTAAAAGCTGTCTGTCAGTTGCCATTACACAACATGGGGAGAAGAACACCATTCTACAAGAAAGGCAACCAACAGTGACGTCACCCGTCGGTTTGTGAACGGCCGTTAGGACGCCTCGAGTCTGGAATGTGTCCGGCGCCATTGGGAGCAGTTTGGAGCAGGAAGTGACCATATTTGGATGAGCTGGGGGGAGGAGCCAGCAGTGGATCTGACTGATCTGATTGGAAACCCGGCATTACAACATCCCATCCACCGATAGCTGTAACCTGACTGAACGACATAGCCTTATTTTCTAATTAATGATGGATTATTTTCAGATGGACCTCCAGAAAACTAATAAGAAGGAGCGACTTTAGCCAACAACATCGAGATAACTGCTGGGGAAAGTTTATTGACTGAGAATTTTATGAGAGAAGTTGAATGGGAGTCTATGGTGCCGAAGGCTTTTTGGCGCCGACCTCTAGTGGCACCCGGTGGTATCGCAGCTTAAGGCACTTCTGCATCTGCCTCATTTTTCAGAGTCGGATACTACGTCCACTTTTACATAGTCTTTGGCTACCAGGCAGATAGGCGAGCAAAATTGTGTGGCGCGGGGAGATTATGTGCCGCGGTGTGAACACGAGAAACATGCAAAGACGATCGCAGCCGTCAAAACTTTCTGTGTGGAACTACTTCAAAACATAAAGATGAGGTGCAGACCAAACTCTGCAGGTAGAGCTAGCTTATAAGTGTACCATAGATATGCACAGTCATTGAAGTGAAGCACCGGGCAACGATCCATCAACAGATCAATAATCAATGGCCAGACAAAGTAAGTTTGATGTTGGGCGTGCAGCACAAACAACTACGGTCTTCTCAAAGACGAAGCTAAAAACACACTTCTTTGCAGATTTGCCTGGAGGCGTGAGGGAAAGGTGTATTAGTATATAGACAAAAGTTATGAAGTCAACCCTCTATACAGTTGTATTCAATGAATTTTAACTATTCATCTGAAACTCATCTGGTGCTGGTCTTATAATTATAGCCCCAAGCTGCGGCTTCAATATCTGCGAGGCTTCAGACATTACATTTGGGCATTACTTTTTAACCATAAGACTGCATAACAGATGGCCAGCAGCTCACACTAAATCTGTGCATTATCTTTAAAAAAAAAAAAAAAATTTAAAAATGGAACCACTAGCAGAGAAACTCTGCTTCTTAATAATATGTATTTCAAAGCTCTCAGTCCAAATTACCCTTGTAATATTTAAATCTTAATCCCAAATCTTATTTCTGTGGCATTTATAACACTAAAGTAGGCTTAGAACATAATTTATGTGTACTTAGATCCTTTTCATAAGTTTTAACTGATTGATTAAGATATAAAAATATTCTGCAAGCCCAGTCCGCAGATAACAGGGTTTATTTTATGGCAGCAGAATGACGGGCAACATGTTGGAAAAACGAGGGCGTAAAATAGCACTTGAAAGACTGACGTAATGGTCATACTTATGAGTTATATAATAGGGCAACACACATTAGAATAAGAGGGCAAGGCAAGAGAAGCTGAGCTGCCAGAGTGGAGATGATTCAGGTTCCTAACGGTTGTTAAAGAGTGTCTGTTTGAAGGTGCTTGGCTGTGATAATGACGCATCATAAAATGTGCCACATTTCGTGCCACACTACTTTTATCATATTGTCATCGGGCCAAAAAGATCTCTTTATTCTCATGCGCTACGACAGGATTCAACTAAAACATTAATATTTCTAGATTATCTGTATAAATATGAATGAGAAATTACATGTACCCCATATAAAAAGTGTGCCAAACATTTTTCTTGGGTTTTCAAAACTGACCTCTGCAACATTAAGATGCCTGTATTAGTCACTGCAATGCAGGATTATAATACATTTAAAGACAAACATGGCATAAAGTGGAGCGCAGTGCATCAATTTGATCAACTGGAGAACTTATTTTTCCAGTTTAGCCAGTTGCACATGAATGTAACATGCTACCACGACTGGCATTTCCAAAATGCATTTTACAGAGAACAGAGAAGAACAAATAAAATACAATGAGATGTTTAAGTCAAACAATGAGTCAAACCACTAAAAATATGAGGTGAAACGATTTCTTTCTAATGCCTCTTTGAGCTACATTGCTCTGCCTCTCTGTGCTCGAGATCACGCGTGACTCGATGAGCTACGGTGCACTCCACTTCAGTGGCCGACAGAATCTGCCCTCATTCAGGCAATTTAGTGCGAGTGCCCCTCAGCATCTGCCTCAGCTGTGCGGCACATAACAAAAGCCTAGGGAGGCGGAGAGCTGAGCGTCTGTGACCCATCATACCATGCTGTGTGCTCCTGTAATGAGTCAGTATTCAGGGGAAAACAAGGCCACACAGAAATATAGACATTGGGCTGCCAGGGACACTTAAACTATGGGGGGAACGAAGCTTCTGGATAATCACAGGGAGGAGTTTAATGTGGCTTATTGAATAATTGTAACAATTCGGAGGCAAAAAAAAAAAAAAAAAAAAAAAAATCCCAAAACAATTCAGAACAAAGAATGTTTTGTGGTCTACGACACACATATAATGTCCTGCCCTGAATTTAGAATTATGGCTAAAAGCCAGCTTAGGGCTCTAGCGGTGCTGTACAACCTGTGCGGGGATAGCAGTCTGTCACTATGTCTAAAAAAGACATGCATAATCCGTGAAATGGAAATATTCTTGGAGGCTGAAATCGGAGGACCCTGCAAAGGTTCTTTTTTTTTTTTTTTTTTCATTTTCGGCTTGAATCCTGGGTGGCAGCTACATGCAAGAATAGAGAGTCTGTGTGGCATGAACAATGACTGAAATGTTAACATCTCTGCAAACACAATGAATCACCACAGTCTGTCACAAAAGACAAACCTGCTCATTCCTCCAGATTAATCATTACAGTGGGTCCCAAGTGACTTCCCTGTTAGTGCTAGTCACGACACGCTCCCATGAAAACAGCAACAACAAAAAAAGCCCACAAAGCAGCCGCCCCGCTACTTGCTTGAAAGCTTTTTAAGGTTTAGCGGAATATAACGCACTGAGACTGTGCTAACTGGGCAGACTTCCATGCATTTCTAATAATTACTGTACCAGCAAAGAGGGGGACTGGGAGGGCAGGAGGGCAGGAGGACTGGAGGGGAGGGAGCCAAAATCACCACTCAGCCACAAGATGCCTGTGACTACACAGAACCCCGAAGCCTGGCACGCTGCACACTGCTCTCTCTGTGTGTCCATTCAGAAGGCAGACAAGCTGGGACGAGCCGGATAAGGCTGCCTGCGACGCCACCAGGAAGAGGATCAATAGGAGGGAATGCACCATTTCGGATACGGCCAGACAGAGACAGGGGCAGGGCGGAGAGGCAGAGCTGCACTTGAGTACTCATTATGTTGTGTAGGATGACACAGTGTGTGCAGCCACTTCTGAAGTTATCTATGAATGGCAGGAGAACGACGCGAACCCTCCCCCTCCCCCCACGCCCCCTCCGGAGATGAGGGCGGATCACACTGTAATTGGATTAAAGCACTAATGAAAATAAAAACTAGCATTAGCCCGTCTCCATCAAGGTTACAGAGCTGAGGAGGATAATCATGTGAGCACACCAAGAGCGCGGGGTGGGGGACACACACGACATCCCATGACCAGATACATATTGGACAATGTTGACCGTGGGCATCTTTTCCCCCCCCTCGCTTGCTGGCATGGAAACAGTTGGCTGCAGCCGAGCATTTTTGGACATCACCCACCAGCCGTCAATCACATGAGGATGTTCCGCCTTCCATACTAACGGAGTCCGAAACACCTGCCAAGTATCAAATGCCAGTAAAAATCTGTCTTTGCCAGTAAATAAACAAGAGTCACCCACCACAGTGGCCAAGATGATGATGCCCAGCTGGCCTTTTCCTGTCCTCAGATTATATCCCCGCTGACCACGATAGACTTTCTCCGACCACGACCCAATCAAACCAAAGCAAAACAGTGGCTCTGTATCAAACAGGTCTCTGATCAACGGTCTCCACAAAAACACTGCCAAACTAATATTTACCATACGATTACAATGGTTAACCAGCCAAACGCTGGTTTAAAGAAAACCACACAAAGACAGCCAGTATGATTAAATACAGAAAGAAGTTAGTTGAAAGATCCGTCGTGGAGCTCAGTAATCAAGTTAGAAATGACAGCTGCTATCTGCGCCCCTCATTACTAAATTTTTCACAACGTTCCTGACTTTACAGAACATGAAACAGCACTGAAAGTGAGTAAGTAGTGTTACAGTCATCTCATCAAAGAGACAGATAATTAAAAAAAAAAAAAAGACAGAAAAAGCATGACAGGCGCTGTAGAAAGAGACAGCCTTGACCTAATCAGTGACATTTTAAATGGGTAATTATCATAAACACTTGAACACTTTCAGTGTTCATTAAGTAAAAGACAAATGTATAGTCTGTTTATCAGGTTTTTCTGGTGGCAGTTAAAAAAAAAAAAAAAAAAAAAAAAAATTATATTAAAGTTGAGGGAATGCAACACGATGTTTCCTCCCGTTATAGGATCTATATACATTGGATCGCTCCCTATCTTTCTAACCAGACAGCTACCTCTGAATGAAAGCCTTCAGTTTGGTTAAATCTATCCGATGAGTCCGTGAAGTACATCTCCCTGCAGGCCTCTCGCTCACGTAATCAAAATAAAAACCCCATGATCGCAACACAAGAGTCATCTATGCACAAGACGCAGCCTCATTTATTTTATCCCATTTAAAATTGAACGTACTTTACTCCCCTCAGGGAATTTGCCCTCTGAATGTGACCCATCCTAATGCAATTATGAGGGCTGTGCAACCACACTGGAGGGGGCCTTGGTGGACCAAGTGCAGCCCTGAGGCCAATACCATGGTCAGGGGCAATAGCAGGTATAGCTTAATAACTAATGTGCATGTCTGTGGGCTTGGAAACCAGCCAGAGGAAACGCATGGCAACAGGAGAAGAGCGTGAAAACCGTGCTGTTTACTGTGAGGCAAGAGTGAGAAATATCTTTAAAGAAGAAAACATTGGTGAAAAAAATACTTTACGTGTTTTTAATATTTGAGCACCAATATTTTATTGCTTGTAACCATAAATTGGAAATAGCCTACTGCGCCCTCTGACAAGGACATGCTTGATACTCCAGCAGCATGTTTGTGTTATTCAAGGCCATCACTGATGTCCCTCATTAATCCACGCCACATCTAATTGTGCTAAGCCATAACAATGGGAGATTTGCATTCTTAAGCAATAGTGCCAAGCTCCTCCAAAATATTTCCAGTTGCTGACTAATCGGTGCTGCTGACAAAGCTGGAACGTGTCAAGTTGTTGTTGTTGTTGTTTGTTTTTCAGACAATCTATACAGGTTTAGTAACAGATTGTTTTATTTACTGTAAATGTGGCTTCGATTTAGGCAGAAAGGACGTTATGGTCAGTGAACTTCATGAAGTCCACGGTTTCGTGTTATCTTTCAGTCAACCAAGTCTCTATAACACAACTGCTGTGATTCAGATATTTAGCACTTTTTCTGAGACAACAAATTCATATTCTACTCATCGACCAGATGACCAGTGACTCATGAACAACCTGTTGCTACACCTGCTAAGGGAATCTGTTCATGTTTACTGTTAGCACGTAATGCCAAGTGCTCCTTTCTCTGAAAATTCAACGCATTAATGCACGTTAAAGAAATCTCTCAGAAAAACACTCCACTGCACTTGATTTAACACCACATACAGTTATCTGCCTGAAAGAACAACAAAGGAAGGAATTTCTTTTTCCACTTGAAAACAATTTTGTTTTCATTTCCAGCATTCTCGTCATAGATATCGGTATCAAAGAGCAAAGCAGGCCCAGGGTTGTGTTTTGCATTCTTTGAGACAGACTGACGAGGTGTGGTCGTTCTTCCCAACAGCTCCACTGAGGGTGACAGATGGCACGGAGGCACCTTATGACACACACACACACACACACACACACACACACACACACACACACACACACACACACACACACACACACACACAATTGGCTAATCAGAGGCTGGAGTGTAAAAATAGACCCAGGGACATCATTAGCCTCCAGAGAGTCGAGTACTCTATTTCTTAGGACTGGGATCTCTGGAGACATCTACTGAGAGGGAAGAGACCCACTGCCATTAATCCAGGCACTTAGAAAACTGGTTTATGGTGAATTAGACAGGGTTAAGCCCTTTTCTGCTTTCATGCCTGCTCATCATACATGTAGGACTCTCAACACGTTCTAGCTTCGGCTAAGTGGAATGGACTCATTTCAATGTTAGTGGGCGTATATTTGTCTTGAAGGTCAAAATAATCTTGACTGGTTTTTGAAGTGCGGTGCATATACTGATATGTTGTTGGTGGATCTCATGTGTTTGACCTTCAAATTACACCGACCAGTCAAGGTATCTGATTGCTACAGATTCATCTTCCCTTAAAATTCATGAAATTCAGTGAGTCAGAGCTAAGACATTACACACTGCGCATTTCATTGACTGTTCTGTTACAAATCCTGTAAGCTGCACTATTGGAATACATTTGTCAGGAGTAAAAAGCATGAAGTCAGAAATTCAAGTAATTTCTAATCTTTTTTTTTTTTCCAGAAATTGTCTTTCTTCTAAAGAGGAGAAGGGATTCAGAGGAATTCACTTTTCATGTATCATTGGTTTACAAATTCTAGAACACAATTTAACATGTAACACGACAGATGACATTTTCAAAAACCGAAAATGTTGAACTTGTACGAGGCTCCCTTCCAGGTCGAATAGAAGATTCATCTGAGGGGGAAAAAGGAACGGCAAGCAAAAAAACAAAGCCTGGAAATTCATAGAAAATTAGGACTCAGTGGGTTGACCTTGACATCAGAGAAAGCTGCTGACACCAACACTCTTGTATAATCATTTACTAAAAACGAATTGTGAGTATATTCAATCAAGCCATCACCTGTTTGCAACAAGTGTAGAGTTTCCTTCAGGAGACCGCATAAGATCATGTGTGCAGTCTCTCTGTGGCACTGTGAAAACAAATTATTTTATTACTACCCCCTGAATTCATGCCTAATACCAAAATTTTAGAGCAACAGCTCAAAGCGAGGGGGCAGGGCGGTGTGAGGGGCAGTAGCCAGTGGCTACACATTTTTCACGGTTACTGCACCTCTCTGCAAGAAAGAACTCTGCAAGTATTAGTAGACCGATGGCGAAGGGACCCAGTCACAGCCTATCAAAGGTGCATGTAAAGTGATTAACCAGGGGTAGGATAGGGTAGCAACTGTCCTCAGGGTTATTTAAACAAGATCTTTTTGAGGAACCAGCAAACTAACCACAGATGCCCACAGTATTTTTGGAATGGTAGGAAAAAATGTCACCCTATCATTGAATAAATATCCCAGAACCTCAAGGTATACAGCAGCTCCCACGGTGCAGCCCTCCACTTACAATTTCTCATGTTGCAGAAGAATTTCAACACCGTGTTCCCCCATGCTAATTTCCTAATTAAGTTCTGAGAAAATGTGGATGAAAACAGGGCTACCTGTTGTGAACAACACATTAAATTACCATGATTCAGACAGATACTGCAATCCAATTGAAATCAATCTTTTTTTCACCAAAATAATATTATACTCAATTGTGATATGCAGCAATTTTAAGAAAAGAGATTTACATGATGAGGGAAGCACCTTAGTGTGACTGTATGTGTTGGACATCTTGTGTACATAGACAGAAAACATACAGTATATCACTATACTGACAATCACAACATTTATTCCCAGCAGTCAGGTGTTAAATCACTGAGATCAGGACACCAAGTACAATATCAACAGGAACCAGAAGTGCACTCAGAGAGCGCATACTTCTGCTGAGGCTGATAGTCCACTCTTCTATGCAAATCTGCAAGTACAACCACTTTATATGACTGGATATGTTTCAAAAACTATTAGAATGATTGTAAGAATGAAGGTTCTCCTCTATGAGACCACAGTCCCTGCATCCACTGCAAGTACATGTACTGTATATACCAGAGGATTACTGAAGTTGTATTTCTAGAATGATCAATGTTTTGTCACTTTTGAACCTGACTTCCTTCTACTGGATTCAAAAGATGTATGACATTTAGTAGGCTAAAGTTGAATGGGTTGTTTCTTGGTACATGCTACACCCCTCCGCCAGGTTCAGTGTTTCCCCTACCATTGTTTTGGGAGAGGCTGGGCCGGCCCGCTAACATTACAGCAAACATACTGCTGAGAAGAGTGATAAGCATGAATGAAATAAAACCTTTTAAAGTCAATGCAACACACAATATGACAGAAATAGTTGATTATCTATCTGCCGCTCCTTTTAAAACCATACACCAGAAAGCCTGTGTGAATAATTTTTTCCATTATGCTCAAACTAACCAATGCTCTGAATGTCATAACAAGTGATGTCAAACATCCTTAATGCTCCGGTATGGTGGCTTACAACAGTATTCTGACCCTGTTCAGTCAAAATGTGTTTTAACTGTGTGTTACTGAGGCCACTCAGGCAGAGAAAGCAGCCATGCGCTGTCGGAAGGTAGAGAGCAGTCCTTCACAGGAATATCCCCGCTCTCCACTAATGGTGGTTGTTGTGAAGAAATCTCCAGTGGGTGTATGTGCGCAAGCCACTAGTACCACGGAGGATACAGTGGATAATTACTGTTTTCTAACAGCAGCACAGGCACAGATTTATGTTTTTTTTTAGATTAGGATTCACTGTAATCATGTTTTATTACTCAAATTTTTTTTTTTTAAAAACATGCTTTACACAATGCATTTTATTTGTCACAGTTCTTCGGTATGTCTATAGCTTGAGAAGGACTAGAAACCAGAAGAATGGTATATTACCATGGTAACCTGCCTGGGTTTGGTTGAGTAAATAAACAGTATTTTACTGCTTTGTAAATATTTTGACCACCACCTAGAATACAAGTATTTGAACTGTTTTAAACTGCAGCTGCAGAAGAATGATGAAATACTTTGTAGTATTTAAGACACTAGTAAAACGATGAAGGTAATCTGTTCATCCAGACATTGAGATGAGGGATCGCCATTTTTAAGAAAAACTACTATTCGAAATTCGCATTAAACTATGAATTTTTAATCGAATATTCACCTGCATTATTTGCACTGCAACTCTTCATTATTTATGTTTTGAAAGAGTTCCACTCCGAACTTTGTGACGGCTGCAGTCGTCTTCGCATGTTTCCCCATGTCCTCACCGGGACATCTTTTACCTGCAAACCTCCGGACTGTGTTCTTCTTCTCTCCATCTTATTTAATGACGGCTGGCAGGAAGCTTTTAGATGCATCGATATTGTAGATTATAACGACTATTCAAATAGTAGAAATTCGTGCCCAATCCCTAGTTGAGATCCCATTTTTAAACATTTCGGGGGTGCATCGATAACCTGGGTCGACACTGGCCTAGTCACTGTGAGTGCTGATGTGGGATACTTTTTTTTATTTTTTTTTAGTTCAGAGGGCTTGTCATCTGCTCTTGCACTCTATGGAAAAGATGCACGACGGGGTTCATGACACATCCGGCTTCTGCTGGCGAAGAAAGGATGACAGCTTTCAGTCAGTGGAATCAGTGAGTCATACTGAGAGATCCTTCAGGGAGGAGCGTGAGAGACATGGTAAAACAGACCCAGGCAGACAAGATGCCAGATTCCCACAAAAAAAGTTAGACTCAGAGATGGCTCTGTATTATAGACATTCTGGGCATTCATTTTCAGTCTGCTCTTTTGAAGAAAAACAGAGTGGTAACCATAATGTATTCACTGAGCATTTGTCAGATTTATAAAATTGCTCATGTTCATTTGTCCTTCATCCTCTTATTTTATTTTATTTTAACTTGGAATAGGCACAATTTTAGATATGAAATGTAACGACATCAGTTTCAATGACAAAACTGCCTGAAAATACTAGACTACGGAGGACTCCAACACTTTGTTGCTTTTTTATTCAGTTGATCTTTGGACCTCGCTATTCAATACTAAATTAGATGTATGAATAAACCTTTACGGCTATCATTTAGTTGTAGTAAGATTATTTTTTTGGTCACATTAATTGAAACATATGCCGCTGTGACGACCAAATTTTCCCACTGTGGGATTAATAAAGTCTAAAATCTTAATCCAAATCTAAATATATACCAAATAGAAAGCTTTGACGAGCTTTGTGGCACAATTCAATTTCAAAAATGGTTTGCTGCACTGCAGCTCTTTGTACTGAAATGAGAACAGTTCTGAATCAAGAATACTTTTGAATTAAGTCGTGACACCAAGAATCTGAATCTATTCATGGGCTTGCCAAAGATTCCCGCCCCAATGATTTATGCAATTGTATGCGTATGCAGGAGATATTTCCCACTTTTCTCCCAAAATTGACCAATTTCCTCCCCACTGGCATCCCTCTGAGTGTCTGCAGGCCGCAGAATGATGTGTGATCATCACTGGCTATTACGATAAAACTTGTTAGTGTTTCTGCACCTGAATAAACTGAGAAAACTGTGCTGATAGTTCTCTACTGCTCTACACTTGGATAGCGTATTGACCCAAATGTAAGCCAACCATTTTTTTCTGGAAATTAGACGTTTGAACAAGACAACCACGTGTCCATGACATTGGATATTCTTTTTGAATAAGGAGAGAGTACCAGAGCATTGCATTATGGGTTGTTTGTACCCAGGCGAAAGTTTTACATTGGTGGCACTGGCACTCAAAATTTTTTATTGAATATTCAAACTGTGTTCTCCTTCACCCTCCACAGCTGGTTGAAAAGCTCGGACACACTTTTACTTCCCCTTTCAACAGATTACAACATTTATTCTTATCATGAAATGCTGATCACAATAAAAATGTACAGCTACTTTCAGTTTATGCAGCTCATTCAGCTCTGCGCCGATCAGAGCCCTGATAGCAGAAACACCGCCATCGCTACGCTAGTTTATTGTTTGCCATTGGCCTGCACACTGGAACTAAAACACAACTGCTGACAAAACCTTCTGTCCTGAACTTACAGTTACCAACACAAGTTTGTTTACCCTTCCACAGACAGCTCTGCTGCCGGCCACCGAGTCCTGACCAGCTCCCTCTCTGTGTGCCACTTAACGGCAACGCTCTGATTTCAACTGGACAGTCTGCAAACCCATTTGGTGGCTGTGCAGACCGGTGACATTTCAGGTGCACCTTGGCGACCAAAACGGATCCTCAAAGCATGTAATTTCAAGTCTGTTTCTGGAAAATCAGCCTAAAAGTGTTTCGTGAGCCGACTTTAACCTGCAGGAGTTCTGAGGACTCGTGTCAGGTGTTTTTGCTGACACAGAGGAAGTAAATTAATAGTGAGTGACAACAAGTTCATAGCTTCTTTCCCTGGAGAAAGGAAACAGCAAGAGAGCCAACAATTACCGTAGCAGTGTCACTGGTGTTGAGGTCAAAATGACTGGCTGGAAAATGCTAACTGTCAGAAAAATTATCGAGGAATTGCCTCGCTGCGCTGACTCGATGGCGACTGAGAAAGTGACCAGCCTACGGACATGCACACACACATATGCTGGCAGGTAGCCAGGTATTAAGAAAGTAACAGTTCAAACTTATGTATTATTACAATAATAATAATAATAATAATAATAATAATCGTAAAAAAAAAAAAAAACTCATTTTCTTTCATTATTTTAAAATTACTATGATTTTGAAGAATATCGTGTATCTGCTCGAGATTAAAAAAAATTTGGCCAGCAGCAAGAGGTTTAACGGCAAATCTGAAAATGTAACAATAGTTCATAAGGGCAGTATGACTTTCACACTGCCATGAACCTTCCCAAACACCATCAGTGGGTTAAATGCAGATTAACTGTTTCACACAGCAGAATCTGAGGCTCGACAATGGCCTGGAATTAATGTCCAGCACACTAAAACAAGGTGTCAAGAAAGACAAACTTGCTATTACATGGTCGATGGCAAACGGTCCAGAAACGGAGGCGTAGTGGTGAGCTGTTACCAAGCCCGATGACATCCAAACATTTCACAACAAATCTAATCCAACAGCTGCACCGGGCCACTGACGAGTTGACCGTGGTACTCCAGTGACCTCTGACTCAGAGAGGGACTCTTCAATCTTTCAGTTACACATTCTGTCCAGTGTGTGTGTGCGTGTGCGTGTGCGTGTGTCCGGCTCAGAAATTACACTCAGAGGTTTGTTCAGCTCTCCAAGATATTGCCAGTTAATGTCAGGAATGCAGTTCTGTAAATAACTACCCAAATTGGTCCTTTATAGCATCAGAAAATTGCTTCCACACCCAAACTTCAGTGGTTGCTTTTGATTGGCTACAGTGTGTGGGATGAGATGGACTGAATCTCTTTATGTGCGTTACACCTTCCTAGTGAAGCTTCTCTGTCAGGGGGGGGGGGGGGGGGGGGGGGGGAAGGTCGTTATGACTTTGAATGTCAGAGGAAATATGTCTGAACATATTCCAGTTAGCAGTTACAAACAGCTCAGTTTGAAGTGACGAGCCCATCAAAGTGTGTGTGGCGAGACGCTCATGTGCCAGCAGGGAGAAGGCAAATGTGGGAGAGATGGTTGAATGTTTCCAAAGCGTTCCTCATTCATTATTCATTGGTATCAATCACAGCAGCCTGGATCACAAAGGTCAAAGGGGATGTTACGTGTCAAAATGATTACACTCATACAATGTTCCACTTTCAATGAGAGGAATCAGCAAAGCATTACAGCAATTGAGAAGATAAAGCAATAATGGTCAATTAGGTTGTACAAACGGCTCTAAAAATAGGTCTAAATATTTCATGTTTAACACAATATGGAAACGGTTATGCTACAAGGAGTTTTCCTCCCAAATTAAAGGAGTTTCCGTGTTAACGTGCAGGCTTCTTTCTATCTTTGGACATGCCCATTACATAATTTGAAATTGCTGTGCATGAATGAGAGTGAAATGAGGTTAATTTCCAGCCCCACTGATATCCCCTTCTAAATTTTCCCTAGAAATCCTGATGCGGAGACATTTGACCATAAAATATAATCAACTCCATAATGATCCTCCCTGTCGCTGTAGGCTAATAAGTCTGCAAAAAGGTGATTATTAAGCAGCATGTTGTCGCGAGTAGGCACATTTTATGAGAAGAAAGAGCTAACCATTTCTATGCAAATTGTGAGAGTCACTTGTGTCCGAGTTCCTTAAAGAATACTCCGCATGCAGTGCTTACCACAGGTAAGGCCTTGCATCAGACAAAACCTGTCACATGTAAAATTGTTAAATGGGCTCAACGACACTTGAGAGGCTGTTATAAAGACTTCTGCCGCCCGGCTAAGGATCGCTCGTCTGTGGGAATCACTGCCTTCATTTCGGAGTGGACCCTTGCATGTTGAATGGATGTGACAGAGCTATAGCTGCTAACGCTCCCCAAGAGAAAGTGTCGTTTTTACCATGATCTAATTAGAGATTAAAAATAAACGCTATTTTTTTTTTTTTTTTTTTTTTTTAACTGAATGGGTGTCATTGCACTACTTCAATACTGGATTATTGTATTGGAGACATTCTGGTTTCTAATCCTAAAACAGTCACAAAAAATATTATTTAATATCATCACTGTAAAAGAAAGAGTGAATCCATCAAATAATTAAGTGATGAGTGATATATATATATATAGTTCGAAATAAGAAAGTAGAAAGAAAATATGAGACGTATTGGAAAAGTAGTACAAAAAAAACTGTTCTAACGTGTCGAAACACATGACGTCTTATGCTACGAATGATAACAGATAAACTCTTAAATGCTCATTTCCAGATACTATCATACTAAATGGTATTTCCAATTTGTAACTGTCAGGCATTATAAAATTAGTCAGCAGATACCCTTTAGAGTTAATCTGCAATAGATCTCTAATCCTCTGAGTACGGGTGGGTGGTGTTTCATCCCCTACTTAAGAAGAATTATTCATCAAGCCATCAGTGACAGAAAGGCGATACCATATCCTTTTTATTTTCTAAGATTAGCTTCTTCAACGGCTCCTCTGAATATTGCTGTTCGTGGAGAGGGGTTGTGAGCGATCTCATCGAGAGACGGGCAAAATCTAAAACGTCTACAATTGGGTCCCTGTTGGATTTTTGTACGCAGGGACCTCATATTAGGCAACATCTAACTTCTCTTTAGTTTTGTGAAGTTGATGAAAATACACTTAAAACTGGAGAAGTGTAGTCAGTGCAGCCCGTTCACAATCTAATCATACGTACCCCAATTTCAGCTAAAAAGTCTGTCTTCTACTTCTTCCACAAATCTGCACTGTACTCGAGGGAGCTGAAAATCTCGTTGCCATTATAGCTCAACTTCCCTTTCTGGCATTGAAATTGAAGTTTCATTGTTTCTTTTTGCATTTTGTAAAAAGTGAACTTTACAAAGGAATAAGTGTTGGCATTCTCCAGATACACGGAGGGTAGATCAAATGGCGGGGATACGAGGCTCGTCGGAAGCTGAAGGCTTTTCTCCAGCAGTACGTTTTGATGTGCAGTTTGGCATCGTCTCTAGTTAGCTGAATGTAGCAGTGAATAAACTCGAGCAGCCAGGGAGTTTAAGTGCCATTAGCGGGCAATGTATTGTCAATTACATCTCATTTGGCTGCTACCGCTGCAATTACCAGCTGCTTTCTCGTCTTAAGGAAGCCAACGTCGTCTCAGATCACGTCCTTTACAACTCCCAGCATGTCTTGGGTGTCGGTAGCGTCACTGGTTCAGCCAGCGGTAGTTTTGATTGGTCGGTCAGGTGCATCTCTAAACAGGTCAAATACATCTCCAGTTAAAAATTGTGCTGGATTTAGCTTCAAATTTTACGACCCCGTTTTAGATTGCCATGCTCCATTAGGCTTTGTTCAGACTGCAGGCGAGTCACATTTGTCTCTCCAATCAGATCTTTAGGACGGACTGTCTGCACTGTTATTCACAAGGGAGCAGATCAGACTTGGTGTGTCCAAACATCACCAACCTATCTGTATGGGTAGCTGTGGTAAAAATATACACTTTCCAACACGGAAGCTGCCCGCACAAAAGTGTCAGCTGACAATATATTTGGGTTTCTGTCTGTGGAGTGTTGCTGTTGTTGTTGTTGTTGTTGTTGTCCTCCACAGCACCAAAGTCTCCGTTCTGTGATAGCTCTGATAGCGGTAGCACAGATTCTGCTCACTCCGTCTCTCTGAAAATGACGTTGTCTCTTGTGTGTCGTGTTGCAAGTGACGCAAGAGATCTACACCGGTTATCTCGGTGTTGTCAGTTAAAGGCACTCCTTCTTATTCGTTTTCAAACCACTTTTAAATGCGTTTTGCAAAAATCCCATTTCATGCGTTTTTATTTTTACTGGCCAACATTCAAAAATCAATTGGGATTCAATCTGGGTATGAAAAAAAGCCCAGATTTGTGCTGTCAGTCTGAACAAGGCTTTAGACACCTTCAGCAGCCTCCCCCCACGATGGATTTTTTTGTTGTTGTTGTTCATAATAGTACAACAAGTTGACGGCAGTACCTCCGCCTGTAGAGGAGCACAACGATGACACATTATGGTGACTGCATAAAAAGAAAGCCTGAAGCACAGCAATCTGAATTTCCCCTGCTCTACGGATGGTGATGCGCCTTACAGGGTTTCAGTAATGAATGCACCATAATGTGCATGGATGCATGAGAAGACACACACACTGCTTCTCTTCACTCTTCACAAAAGAAACTGAGAGCTAAACCCTCGCCAACAGCATGTTGCTTTATCGGGGCGAGATGAGATACTCATTTTCTTAAATTAGACGTACTGTACGATCAAAAAGACTCGGTAAGCTGGAGTTGAGAAGACTCATCTGTGTCTCTTGTAAAGAGGGACACAGCTCCTTCCAGCATGGGAAGTGACAGGATTATAAGATCATTTCCTCTTTCAGGGCCCACATGAGCCTCAGACAAGGCTGTGATGACTTCGTTTGGGTCACAGCAGCCCTGATTTTTTTTCCCTGCTTCTCTCTCTGCCAAATAAGACACAGAAAGGCCAAAAGGAGCCAGGAGGTGCTCTCGGCTCTCTTCAGGGCCGACAAGCAAACAGAGAAATCACTCTATTTGCAAGCAAATAGCCTGGAGAAAAGGTGACACGGGCCTTTGCGCCACTGAAGGGGACCGGTCAAACCTTTGGTAAAAAAAAATAGAGAGAGGAATGAAAACAGCCACATTTAAATGGCTCAAAGTTGTTTCCATCATTGTCAATTTAATCACAAGATAAACTCAGCTGTTTACAAACAGAAAATCTTATCGTGCTTAAAGTAGAACTGGAGCACTCAAAACATACAATTACAGTGTTGGCGTGTTAAGCTGTCTGGCCTTTGACAGTCTGCAACACTCCTTGACTCCTTTTGTCCCGCAAAGCGAAAGCTTTGTGAGACGCCATTAAAAGCCTGAAGGTTTGTCAGTTTAGGGTTACATGTCCGCAGGGAGCCTGTAGTCACAGCGATGGCCTCTTTTTTTTCCCCTTAATTTGATGAAGGGCACATTGCTCTAATTTCCTAACAGAGCTAGGATCTCAGCGTGCTTTCAGATTCGAAGCAGTCTTAGTATGAAGTTATTGCAACTTTTGGGTAAACAGCAGCGTCTGAAGCAGGTTTTCAGTATTCACGTACACCAGCGACAGAAACACAAACCAAGCTCGTGTCCCAGGGCTGTCTGGGCTCTGTGCATTTAACCCGTTTCATACTTTTAAATTACGGCTGATTAACGTCAGTCCTTCATACAATAAGTCAAACCTCACGGGAACAGCATCAGGACTCAACCACCACGGCAGATGCTAATCAGTAAGAAAAGCACTGCTAAGCCCCCAGTGTGAGCCAGCCCTCGGGAGAGGATGTTGATGGATGTTGCTCCTCCAGAGCCTCACAGGGTCACGTGCACGTGTAATGTCATCTTTTTAGCCTCCTTAGGCGGTGAATCTGCTCCGTCCTCTCAGACCCGGATCTGTCTGATCCACTCCCCATCACCAAAGAGTCAAGTAGTCCTGGTGACAACAACCACAGTCTCTCTCTCTCTCTCTCTCCCTAAAATGGGTTTATCACTCACTGTTTCACAGCATTTACATTTTGGGAAATTACTAGTCTGAATAGATGAAGTACTTGAACACTGGACATATAAAAAGCTGATCTACGTCTCCCGGTTCAGTAGTTGTGTGTTTCTTTTACAGTCTGAAACAAATCCTGGTTCAATAAATCTCCTCTAAAGCGCTGCAGTAGCCTGTCAGTAGACACTCTGATGTTGGCAGGTTTAGGTATTTGAGAAGACAAAATAAAAGTAATTGGAGGTGAAAAGAAATGTTCTTGGATGGATTTCTCCGCTGGATCTCCGAGTGTAAGGTTTTAATGCAATTTGTCAGAGTGCTGCTCGACACCAGACGTCAGAAGCCGGTGCGGTTTAGCATAATTCTGAATGTGCACGTTAACATGCATTCGTGTTTGCTGCTTTAATTTTTAAGTGTTCGCACACAAACACATTTTCTGTCCCCGGTGGTTTTAATAGGATGGTGAAATGTGTTTCGCTTAAGTGGTCCGATACAACACTGTGGCAGCTGTGTGTAACACCGAGCCGTGAGCATATGTGCTGTCAAATGTGAGTGGTGTATGCTTGTCCCTGTTCTATATTATTGTAAATGGAACACCTTTTGGGTGTTTTACTTGACAACAGAGGTAAATTAAACATGGTCAATCAGTCGCACAAATGTTAATGAAGAGATTAATCAATAAAGTATAAAAAAAAAATAAGCTGCAGCGCTAATTATATGCTTTTCCACTGTGGCCTCTCTGCAAGGTTAAACATGTTGAGCAGAGATATTGTGAGTCTCATTAGGGGACAAAGTGTAAAGCTCTTCATGCTCAAACGGATGCAGTAATTGTGCAAAGTGATTGCTTGTGGTTCTGTCTGTGACTGAGGAGAAATCGGCATTATTTACAGCAGTGTGTTTTGGACGAGAGAAATCCATTTTGGTGGAGCTCCCGAGTAAATTCGTCATATTGGAAGCACTTCTGCCAGTACACAGGGCCCAGCTTTATTAGGCTGGGGCTGTTGGATTTGCAGCCATTGCTTTTGGCAGTGTTGACTTCCATCCTAATAAAGCTAAGTCAGACGTAAAAAGGTCTGGAGCCCTTTGTGTGTTGCCCTGCGGTCAGCCATGCCTCCATCTTGCTCTGCAAGTGGAGCAGCATGGAGCTACGTCATGATTTCAACCTGACCTGACTGATGATGTAACACCATGAGTAAAACAATCCCACTGTAATGTAGAGAAAACACGTTTTCCTGTTCAAAGGATTCATTCACCAATCTCACATTTTGGAGGACATTTGGAACTCATCTTTTTTTTTTTTTTTAATCTCGCCTAGCTTTTCTTCAATTCTCTCCCTTTTTAACTCCCACAGGCTATATTTCATTTTCTGAAATGATTTCATATTCCAGTTATCAGTTCAAAGAGGATCAATTAATAATGATGTCAGGAGGCTTACCGGGTTCAGTGAGCACACAGCTATCAGGAATGAGAGATGGGAGAGAAAGAGGGTTAATCCTTCCTCGGTAACAGATCGGTCATTAAAACTGCTACCCTACCATGATAATCATCTATACATTAGGATCTCCGGCCATTCGACGACTCCAGGTTTAAAAGTGCCTTTTCTAAAGTGCCATTTCTGACATTTGTGACGATCTTTGCAAACCCTAAAAAGGTCAAATTAGTTAAGAGAAAACCTTTAAATTTTAGCTTCAGTGACGATTATGTGAGAAAGTGATCAGTTAATTAAAGGTAGTCTCCCTCGTTAAAGGTCAGTATGTGGACGACGCGGCTCCGTTATATCTGTATTTAACAAAACAACACATTGTCCAATATTGTGCATAACTGTATATTTAAGCCTACCAAGTTATCATGAATAATATGAACCAAAACCAAACCTCAAATTCTCCACTTTCCTTCCAAATTATGCAATTAACTGGCTGGACTGTGAATTTGCAAGAATACATAAAGAATTAGGACTCAGTTGTTGCAATGAAATATATTGCAATGCTGCAAGCAAAGCAATATGTTGTGATTTTTAGATCTAATTTTAGGAAAATTGTCACAGTATGAAGAACATACCATAAAGAGGATCAATACTGTCACAAAACATATGTTGATACTCAAGCACATCAATATCTTCTTACACCCGAGGGGCTGATATATTGACCAACATAACAAGAAACTGCAGTACAAAAATACCAAAGATATCTCAGAGGACATTTAGAAATGGTGTCACCATTAGGTTACATAGTTTGACAACTATATTGTTCAACTACAAAATGTCCTATTAAGTAAAATTTTAATTACAACTCTTCAAAGTTTTCTCGACCTTCATGACACTTAGGAGCAGTATCCAATCGGGTTTCTTTTCACAGCGTTGTATTTAAGGCAGACAGTCCATTTTTTTTTTAATTAGTTCTGTAATTATAATATTACATGAAAGTAAAGTAGAGTTTTAAGTACAAACACCAAGCCCTCCAACACTACTACAGCACCCAGGCCTTCCTGAGACTGGGAGAAACCCTGATATTGGCAATAAAACAAATACATTTTAGGAATCCTGATCAAAAACAATATTATTACATGATATTTTTGTATTTACAAATATCAATATTAGCTTCTGTCGGGCTATATTCCACAGATGTATAAAGATACTTTATTTGGAGAGACTCAAACCCTGCACATCTCTCAAAGCTTCAGACACGAATATCAGCAAGCAAAAACATAGAAAGATGTTCGCTCTCAAACAGAATAGAGAATTTTTACAGGCTGAAGCTTCTCCGTTTATTCTCGTCACTTTTAGATCACAGGCTATTTACAAGTAGCCCATAATTGACCACGCTATACTACAAGTAACTCAAAGTACATGCATTAAAAAGCAATAAAAAAAAAATTGTTTTTAAAGTGTCAGATCTACTGCAGTGTTCTTACATGAGATTACAGCACATTAGAAAACATAATCCCAATACCTGAGGTCATGCAAACTCTTTTTTTTTTTTACTGAATATTTCCCAATGAACGCAGGAGAGATTGCATTACCATTACAATGCAGTGAGGGCTCCACTCCCACTGCGTTTTCCTCTGCTGCCCGAGGAACACCCCTGCACACATCCGACCGTACATAAAGGATTAAAAGGCTATCCCACGAAAAAAACAAAAAAACAAAACCTAAACCCGAGCGTGGCTAAGAGGACATCAAACGTTAAAGCACCTCACATGTCGAGCCACCGACGTTAATCAAAAATTAAAAAAAAAAAAAAATGGGCGTGCAAATGCTGTTAAAACGCAATTTCACACAAAATCCCCTCAATTGCGTAACGACACATTTCACCAACTTAGAGGATCTGATTTCAAAGCCTTTATCGTGGGCATCTGATTACATAACAGATGATTCAGAGTGGAAGTTGTGCTTTGCTGTGCATCAGCGTGCCAGAGGGACCAAATGATAAAGCACCAAATGTCCCCGATGGACCCTCCGCGGACTTCCACGCCGGCGTCCGTCGTCAACACCGCCGGACCTCGGAGCAGCGTCGGACCTGCACACAGGCGCGGACAGGTGCATGCCAATTGTAGTTTGCGTAACATATCTTTAACGGAGAGGCTGAAAGTCCGGCCAGAGGGCTGTTTGTGTGTGTGTGTGTGTGTGTGTGTGTGTGTACAAATACAAGGAGCATCACTCCCCATCAACAAGAAAACACATCCCATCCAAGCAGGCACCAACGGCCCACATCAACACGACTGCAAACGCAGCAAAAAAAAAAAAAATGTAATACCCACGACATCTTTCTATTCACACAAAATTATCCAGATTAAAACCACGTTCAAAGCTTTGGGAATCACATGTTATTTAAAATGTGCAATAATGCAAAGTCAGCGTACAGGATGGGCAGGCAAAAGAGCAGAGCCCCGCAGAGAGAGAGTGTGTGTGTGTGTGTGTGTATTTATGTGTGTGTGTGTGTGTGGATAATAGCACCGTCACACATTAGCAGAGACGCCGTACTCACAAACAACAGCTCGACAGTAAGCTAATTAGCAAACCGTCGTGGCACCGTAACCAGCGCACCTGCTGGTTCGTGCCTGCGGGCGGAGGAGGCGATGCCCGCGGTCCTCCTCACCGCAATTAAAAAAAAAGGGTGGAAATTAACGGGACGTTCACTCACAGCAGAGCGAAAACATTATAAAAAAAAATAAAGAAAAAAAAAAAAAGGGGGAATCTGGAAGAAAAAAAAAATAAAAACGCGTCCTCGGAGTGAAAGTGTGGGATTTTTTTTTTCTTACCTGTGAAGCCCACGAGAAGCAAGGCTAAAAAAACATCCCTTGACCGGACCATCGCAACTCCCGAGAGCGGTTTTAAACGGCGTAGCAAACGTCAAGTCTCCGCTCGCTCCCCACGGTGTCGCCGCTCGGGTTTCGTGTCCCTCTCTCAGCAACTGTTCATCCTAATCTGTACGGCTGAGCTCGTCGGTGATGAGTGTCGGCGGCGGCGTCGCTGAAGACGAGCAGCGGTCAGAGATTAGCGGTGATGAGCGCCAGTGCTCAGTTCAAAGTCTGACTGACAAGCCGAGCCTGCTCGCACGCGTCGATTACTCCGCGCGGGCGGACTAAAGGACCTGGCGTTAACTAGTGCGCGGGTCTCAAGGGAAAGCGCCGCAATATAGGCTGCATACTTAAGCATTTAAAACAAAAATAATCATAACGTTGTCCCAAGATACACTAACAAAGACACACACACAAAAATATTAATTTAAAATTGTTTTCTGTGAGAAAATATATTTTTAGGCTATATGTTTTATCTTGTCAACATCATTGGTGAACCATCCCCCCTTATATCTATCTATCTATATAGATATACATGTATATATATATATATAGATATATATATATACACACACATCGATAGATCGATAGATAGAATCTATATCTGCAATCAAGCGTTTGCAATAACTTGCAATGAGTCTTTTACAGCTGTGGAGGGATGTTGGCCCACTCATCTTTGCAGAGTTGTTGTAATTCAGCCACATTGGAGGGTTTTCGAGCACCAACCATCTTTTTAAGGTCATGCCACAGCATCTCAATAGGATTCAGGTCAGGACTTTGACGAGGCCACTCCAAAGTCTTCATTTTGTTTTTCTTCAGCCATTCAGAGGTGGACTTGCTGGTGTGTTTTGGATTATTGTCCTGCTGCAGAACCCAAGTTGGCTTCAGCTTGAGGTCACCAACAGATGGCCGGACATTCTCCTTCAGGATTTTTTGGTAGACAGTAGAATTCATGGTTCCATTTAATCACAGCAAGTCTTTCAGGTCCTGAAGCAGCAAAACAGCCCCAGACCGTCACACTACCACCACCATATTTTACTGTTGGTGTGATGTTCTTTTTCTGAAATGCGGTGTTACTTTTACGCCAGATGTAATGGGACACACACCTTCCAAAAAGTTCAACTTTTGTCTCGTCAGTCCACAGAGCATTTTCCCAAAAGTCTTGGGGATCATCAAGATGTTTTCTGGCAAAAATGAGACGAGCCTTAATGTTCTTTTTGCTCAGCGGTGGTTTTGGTCTTGAAACTCTGCCATGCAGGCCATTTTTGCCCAGTCTCTTTCTTATGGTGGAGTCATGAACACTGACCTTAACTGAGGGAAGTGAGGCCTGCAGTTCTTTGGATGTTGTTGTGGGGTCTTTTGTGACCTCTCGGATGAGGTCTTGGGGGTAATTTTGGTCGGCCGTCCACTCCTGGGAAGGTTCACCACGGTTCCATGTTTTCTCCATTTGTGGATAATGGCTCTCACTGTGGTTCGCTGGAGTCCCAAAGCTTAAGAAATGGCTTTAGAACCTTTTCCAGACTGATAGATCTCAATTACTTTCTTTCTCATTTGTTCCTGAATTTCTTTGGATCTCGGCATGATGTCTAGCTTTTGAGGATCTTTTGGTCTACTTCACTTTGGTCTACTTCACTTTGGGCTATTTAAGTGATTTCTTGATTGAGAACGGGTGTGACAGTAATCAGGCCTGGGTGTGGCTAGAGAAATTGAACTCAGGTGTGATAAACCACAGTTAAGTTATCTTTTAACAGGAGGGGGCAAACACTTTTTCACACAGGGCCATGTGTTCTGTTTTTTTTTTTCTCCCTTAATAATAAAAACTTTCATTTAAAAGCTGCATTTTCTGTTTACTTGTGTTATCTTTGACTAATATTTAAATTTGTTTGATGATCTGAAACATTTAAGTGTGACAGACATGCAAAAAAATTGGAAATCAGGAAGGGGGCAAACACTTTTTCACACCACTGTATATATATATGTATATATCTTTTTTTAATTTTATTCATTTTTTTTATTATTATTATTATTATTATTATAGATTACTTAGAAGCTTCTGATAAGATCTACTTTTAAGTGGCCATCAGATATCAAACAATTAATTTATTAGTCATTTTTAAAGCAAAAATGCCAAACATGTTCCTGATGCTGCTTATAATGTGTGAGGATTTGCTGCTTTTGTCAGTTTTATTTGATAGTAAACTGAATTCTTTGGATTCTGGACTCTGGGCTGGACAAAACATGCTATGACACATGGACACCAGGAAATGTCTGTTTATAAATCTTCTACAATTTATACCCAAATTTAACCACTTAGATAAATAATAAATTAAAAAAAATAATCATAGTTGACAGCTGTTGCTGTCAAGTAGTGAAATGTCCCTTTTGACTTGAGCATTATAGGATGTAGCTGCAGACAATCTGGACCAAAATTCATTAATTAGCATCTGACTGTTAACAAACTACCAACATTAATAATCACATAGTCTAATTAAAAAACACCAAGAAATCCTTTTTAATCCTTTTAAATGCTGCCTTATTAAAAAAGTATTATCCCTTAAATTATTTTGCCCCCCATATCTTATTTTTTTTCCCCATATTTATTTGTTGGTTTAACCATCAGTTCTGTTTCCTTAAAACTGTCTCTTGCAGCATGAGAGTTCAAAGGCAGTTCCAAAGCTTTTACCACACTGCCAAGAGGATAATTCTGGTGAGAGAAATATTAAATCCATCTCCATCTACTCTACATTTTTTTTCAACAAATCCTAGAAACAAAGAGGCTTGAGTACAGCCACATCCCTGATAACAAATCTAATGATGAAGAAAATCTTAAAGCAAAGTCAATATTTTAAGTGTAGGTAGGACAAACTGAATGTATTATTTATTCTGCCGCTGAGTTTGCAATTAATGAAAAAAAGTTCTCAATCAACTCTGTTTTGCAGAAAAAGAAAGCAACACTGCATGAATTCTGCACTAAAGGCTGATTGCTGAGCGCCACACATATTTGAAATACATTATGTCTGCATGCTTTTGTCCACGACTGCTGTGAGCCCAACGCTCTCCCAACGACCAAAGGGAACAACCTGCAGTGCACTTCTGAGTGAATGTTACCTGAGAGAACAGAGATGCGAGGGGAGGGGAGCATTGTTTGCTCGCTCAGCAGGGCTGGATCGTAGCCTTGGGCACCCTGAGAGGCTTTTTATTTGCACTGTTGGCGAGCAATGACATGCAATCGGCCAACATGTAATAAATACAAATCAACTGTGGGCTGGCTGAAAATTTTTTGTGGTTAAGTGTTGCATATTTTGCCTCAGCACACCATTTCGGAGCGATTCCCTCCAAATCGTTCCGCCAAAGGGAGTGTGGCCCCCAATTATGTTCACAGACACTCCTTTTCCTCCTCCAACCACTAAGAAGTAACCGGAGGAGGCAGCAGAGGAACAAGCAAGTTCTGTAAGTTTAGGGCTGTGTGGGGAGAGGGGATGTTTGACCAGCGTTTGTGCCTCAGCATCACATATGTATGACTCAGCGGATGACTCATAGATATAAATGCCCTCCAAATATACTGTAGTGTTTTATTCAGTGTGCATAAAGTTAAAAAGCTGATGTGGCTTGTATTTATTTTTAGGTTTTTTTTCTTGTTAGCGTCACAACTCGGCAGCATTTGAATTTCAAAGAAAATCTAAAGCGGTTCCTTCTGAAGGATGTAAATTAGGATAAATTCTCAGAAATCTGCTGCTTGAGTAATTATTGATGGGATCTCACAGGTCCAGTCAGCTACATTTTTTTGGTGTTAATTCATTTAAATAATAATAATAAAAAATAAAAAACACAACAGGAGACATCTTTTTCTATTAGCTGGCAGTAAAGTGACAAAATCAGCGAAGAAATGTGTCCAACATTTAGACAGCGTCGGGCTTTTGACTTTGTGGTTGTCTAATTTACGTCGGTCTCATCTCCTGTGTGGCAACTATAACACTGATTGCCACTTGCCATGATCATCTTCATAAAAACGTCCTTTTGCAGATCAACTCTGCTTTTGTTTTTTCTAACTGAATATGCTGCCCATTTGCCCTGAAGCACAACATAACATGCTCTCTCATCTACTCAGATTACCCAAAATCCCTTTCAAAACCTTGCCAAGATCTATTTGGTTTCCCCCCCTCTGATCTAACATATACAGTAGTAGTAGTGGTGGTGAAAGTAGTCGACGGTAGGAGATGACATCTCATCTCCGTTTGTGTCATTCTCTGCTGTTTGACAGAGCTCAGGATGGCTCACAAAACAAATGTCTACCTTTCTCTCTTTTTTTAGTTTATCTTACTCTCCTGCCTCCTCTCATCTTCTTTCACCCAATACAGCCGTGACCACACATGCATACTCTCTGGAGCTCACGCCTACATGCACATAAACACGTGCAGCACTGTACATCCATGGTTTTAGTGTTTTGTCCTGCTCATATCTCTGTCTGTCTGTCTGTCTGTCTGTCTGTCTGTCTGTCTGTCTGTCTGTCTATCTATCTATCTATCTATCTATCTATCTATCTATCTATCTATCTATCTATCTATCTATCTACGGGAGGATTCACATGTGCATCCTCCACTGTGGGAGGTTTTAAAATAGCTCGTATTACCTCCTCCACTACTGTACCAGAAGGCAACATACAGTCCTGATGTGCACACTGGTTTCTGGGTGACGGGAGAAGAGTGCAGGTCAGCGGCGCGGTGGAGGTGAGGTGCAATGTGTTCAGCGGAGATCAGTGTGACTAACAAGAAAAGATACGCTGACTGAGTAGCATCGTTTTGAAACCAACCTCTTCTTCTGACTCTATAGCTTTATGGCATGTATATTACATAATCATTATAATTTCTGTCCAGTTCAGACAGAAGAAAGTCAAACAAAAACAGAGTGTGGCAGCTGCCTGATTAAAAATGCAGCTCTGTGGAGTCTCACCAACTTTACTATTCTTTGACCTTGTGTTTTATCAAATACATTATTCTTCTTCTTCTTAAAAAAATAAAAAAATAAAATATATATATATGTATATATATATCGAGCCGTAAACAGGCCACTTTTCATGTGAAAGCAGCCCAGGCAGAGGCTCAAACATCAAAGACACGGACTTCTCTGCAGTGACGCTGAATGACTCGGAAGAAAAGCTTTGAGAAAACTTGGGAGAGCTCCGTCATTCAATTATCACCTTTAGTGCAGAAAGCCTGTGCTTCCTATAATCTCAGGACCAAGTGGGTGCGTATCAGTTGGCTTGGTGTTGTCACAGTGCACTCATTGTCCCCAGAGTCTGTCCGGCTCGGCACACAGGGCTCCCTTTGTGGACCGCAGATATTAATCTGCGTAGGCAGAGATGTGGAGGAGTCTGGCTAAGCTCACATACAACCACACACACATCAGCGCACACAGGGACACACAGAGACGCATCCATATGCATATTCATTACGTAACAGCATGAAGAGAGGATGCAGTGTCCCGTCCCCCACGGCGTCCGCATCATAA
The DNA here is from genome assembly GCF_022577435.1 of Embiotoca jacksoni. NCBI lineage: Eukaryota > Metazoa > Chordata > Actinopteri > Embiotocidae > Embiotoca > Embiotoca jacksoni. The sequence goes on along the minus strand of NW_027185274.1, from coordinate 17,240,948 downwards.
AGATGTCATTCTTCACTGATGATTTACACAATGCAATTCAGACCACAGGCTCGTCGTCACCGCTGCAGACGTGAAGTGTCGCTGCCAGATGTCGTCGCAACCAACTTTTATCATCAGCAAGCACAAAGAGGCCTTAGTTCTGCTCGGAGTCCGGTGTTTGCCTGCCAGACCAGTGACAACATTTCACCTCTGCCTCATCAGCATAACCCCAGAAAAAATATTCCCTGACCACATGTTGACAGAAATCACACAAATAATTAAAATTGAACTCAGAAGAGAAAAGTCAGTTTACAAATGAAAGCGGTTTAAACTGTTCAAACACACTTCTGTAAATGAACATTAAAACAAAATCCAAGTCCAATACATGTGCACCACTAATTAGATTGACATCATAGTCAGTCATGTTTTTCTTCGATCGCCTGTAAATCTGCAAATGTCCTGTAAGATACATATAAATGATGCTGTGAGATGTAAATACTGTCTTTGCTGCAGCCTTTCATTGACCACATTTGAGGATCTCGATTAACATTTTGCACTGCAACTTATTTCTGTATTTTATGTCTTACACTGCACTGTCACTTTTATCCTTTTATTTCATAAATACATGATGCTATTTTAGCTTGTTTCTATTTCATTTTTTTTTTTTTTTAATTTTGTGTGCTTCTTTTCTGTTTTTAATTGTTTTTAAATGTCTTTTTGAGGTGTGTTTCGTTTGCTTGATGCTTTGAGGCTTTTAATGTTCTTGCCTCACTTGCAGCTCTCAAAGTTGTGCGTTAGTTTTACACTTAATAAGGAGCTGCATGTCAGGGGCTACAGAGGAACAGAAAACAAGCTGAGTCAGAGAAAACCATAAAGATGTTCTTATAAATACATCTCAGCTATCTGCTGCCACCTGTAGGGATTTAAAAACATTACAGCGTAATAATGGAGCCGCAAATATAAAAAAAAAGCCACGACATTCTGACACAGCACTTTGCATGTAATATCAACTTTATGACATGTGGAGGCAGTATTTCTCTCCTTTAAATGGGATACTCACCCGATTTTCTGTCCTTCTCTATGACTACTGCATGTACAGAATACAAAGGCAATTAGGGATGAATGGTGACTAATGCTGATCACCTCCGTGCTGTAAAGAGATGTCATTTAGACAACAGTACATGATATGTTTTCATTCTGTGCCCTTAATGTGTGGATCCAAACGGAGCACTCTGCCTCTGACCCAATCCTCCAGCTGATGGGAGGTTTAACACACACCAAAACAACTGCAGGGATACGTATTAAATTTGGTATGGATCATGTTTGATTGATTTCTTTCTGTTTCCTTTGTTGTTTTCAAGCAAATGCACCCCTTGTTGTTTTTTGTTTAAACCTCTCCCGCAGGGCTTAACAAATTGCATCTGTTTTTTGTGTGTGTTTATTTTGTGATATTTTCCACACCATTTTTCACACTTCACTTTGTGTCTGTGGTCTACCACAGTGCAGAAAGTTTAAATTATACCCAAACCGGCAGCAATTCTACACAAGACACACATTACATCCTTGATACTCTGATATCAAATAAAAGTATCTGACCGATCCCAGTCTTAGAACATTTTGCAGCACATTTTAACCACTAATGTCCACATCTTACTTTTTGAATTGCTTATTTTTTCACAAAATACTCACTCGGTCTAATTGCTACACCACAATAGCAGACAAATTAGTGGAACAGATCCCTGAGATACACTAAAATTACAATCTGATACCGACATGAAAAAAGTTCAATACATGTGTTACATCTGGACAGACAACAACCAGCTGACCAGTGGTTTTAAAATCCACCAAAACACAAGCAGAGCGCCTCCTCTCCAAATGCACGTTATTAACTATAAAGGGGATTAATGATGGGAGTAACAGACTGATTTTAAGACCTTCTCTGCAGACAACTCAAACATCAGCTTAGTGTGAGCCAGCTTCTGTAATGTGCAGAGGCAGCTCGCATCAGATCTTCGGTCTTTCAAGCGGCGTGTCACTTTGACTGAAGCTGTATGAAAGCCCTCAAACATATCGAAACCCCGGGCTACGCAGAACGCTGCTCTCTGCCTTCAAACTACATCAGGATACTCTCTGCAATATGGAAACACTAAACAACCAGAAGTAGGAAGAGGAGAGCCATAAAATGAAATGTGAGATTGATGCAGGCAGTCGTTGTTGGCATGGAAAATCTTTTAAAATGCATGTGAACGCAACATGTTATTTTCAACGTATGTGTTCTTACCAACACAAAGGCTATTAGTGTTATCAGGCACCTGATAGGAGCCCGGGGCTAGAGTTGCTCTTAGTGTATTTGTTCCGGTCAGTGTGAAGTGCTTTTTATCCTGCGAGCCAACGGTTTGTTGGCTGCAGGCCCGACCACAACTTCAGTCTGGGTTTTGAATACGCCTTTTAGGCCGATGCTGAAAAATAAGGTGCGTTTTAAACACAGGTGGACACCAGCTGGAACAGAACTGGGCTAAAAATTCAACACTCAGTAGCAAGAGGATGATGCAAAATCTAAATCTTATAAAGCTAATTAAGAATACGTCAGAAAATCTGTAAAATGAAAAGAGTGTGATTTAAAAGGGTTGGTTGGCATTTATTAGATTTTACTTAGTAATGTAAGGTGTCTGTAAAATGTCCCGTTGGTTACATTATTATCACATCTATTTGTTGGCCCCTTGCACTAATAGGATACACCTCTTGTATTTAACGAACCGAGCACTGAATTATTATAAGAGAATAGTAGCTGGAAAATATGCCTATTCGCTGTTTTGTTTGTCTGTTTGTTTGTTTATATAAGGCTGCAGCCAGCAGTAACTTATTTTAGCTTAGCATAAAGACGGTAAGCAGGACGAAACAGCTAACCTAACCTAACCAATTACATTAACGTCCTAATCAATCGGCCAATGTATGCAAAAAAATTGTTGTGAGGTTCCTCTTGACCCTCCACTGAACGTGTCAGTTTTACGAAGAAACCACAAACAGTCTAGAAATGAAACGATTGGTCGATTTGTCAACTGGCAGAAAATCAGTTGAAAATTAAAAAGCTATTTCTTCACGCAAAAATGTCAAAACTTCTGTGGTACAAGTTGTCACATTAGGGTTAATATTTGGTTTCTAAAATTGTAAAACCTCCCTGACATTTTACCTCTGCAATAATAATTGTCAGTTGTAGTCTGACAGTGTGTCAACAATGAATTAGCACCATGTTGCCTGAACTCTTCTATGTGTTAATTATTTGAAAAGAAAAAAAAAGAGAAACACCAGAAGCGACCTGATAAAACAACCTTTCCCTCAAAACTAGATTTAGACACAGAGTCAATATGAGTCTACAAAATGGAGGACAGAGGACCTGCCCTCATTAATATTCTGTATACTTCAGGGTATGTGCTGTTAATCAGATGAGGTAGACCCAAATAACACGGAGTATCCCTGGAGCTTTGGGAGGTGCTGCGGCTCTGCGGGACGTCTGGGGAGTTGCTCGGTTTGCCCAGTTGGTGATCGAGCCCGTGTCCAAGCCCCTGTAGAGCTCACTGATTAACATCTTACATCATATTCTTTTAAACGGCATGAAAACTGAAGCAAAAAAGAGCAATTTGCTGTTTTACGAGGGGTAGCTATTTGCTCGTGGGAGTATAATTGCAACATAACCAGTGGAGATTTCAGGCTACCAAGATACAGTATGTAATCAACTGGCACTAGTCTTATTTAATGGACAATACGAGAAAAGGTATCACTCTCCGCGAGAAAGAGAAAAAAAAAAAAAAAAAGAAGAGGAATTTTTATGCTGAATTACATCATGTATGAATTATTTAAGACGTTCTAGCAAAACTCTTTATCTTTATTTTTTTAAAGCGGGATTCGCCTGATGAGTGAAAGTTGCTAACAAACTCCAGACTGCTCATTAGTTCCGTGACTTTATATAATCCTCACGCTTAAAAAGCCAAAATCAACCGACATCCACAAATTGAATATGTGTAGCAATTTGTGTACTTTGTTGTGTGTTTTAAGAACCACAGCTGTGCACGAGTATTGTATGTTTTTTCTTATTACTTAAAAGGATTCAATTTAAACGCTTAGGGCCTGATTTACTGTTCCAAAGCTTTGCACATTTATTTTGCACTTGTTTTGCGGAGTAAAGACTTCTCTACTTCTTCTTTGATTTCCCTGCGTCTCCTTCTCACCACAATAAGAGCAGCCATCTCTGCAAATGTGTACATCAGATTTAAATGTGCTCTTTAGTTACACTAAAATACACACAAAATCACTTCTCCTATTTCCACTTTCAGGTTTTGTTGATGTTATTGCGGGTGCTAAATTTATGTATTTGCATTTCCACTCCCAGTATTTCGCACGTTCAAGTAGAAACACCCAATATTACATAGGTATTCAGGCAAACATTCAAAATGGACATTGTGTGTTAAATTGCACATTTGAAAGACACAATCCTCGCTGTACGTCGTTAGTAGATCAGCTTAGACATTTTTTTGCGGGTGATGTGAAGTTTGCAGGTGATTGTACACACGAAGACCTCTATTAAATCAGAGAAAACCATTGTTTGTTTTTCCTCTATATTTCCACACAAAACTTTAAAAGGAGCCCAGGTCAGAGTGGTATACCTCTGGCATTTCTCTCATTTTGAAGAACAACACAGATTTCAAACGGAAGAAGATGAACTTCGACAGACAGGTGTTCAATTTCTCTCCCCTTTCGCTTCTATTCATTTTGTGAGAGAGATAAGAACAAAGAAATTTAGCCTGTTGCTCGTTTCTGGCGGCCCAGATCACAATTCGCAGCCTTTCAATCATCTCGATTTGTCTCTGTTCTTCATCTTGAAGTAACCTGAACAAGTTTCTTTTTGCGCCTCAGCCTGACGTCACAGATGTCATACTATTTTCTTCGATATCCAGACTGTCTTTAAAGAATGATGCCATTGTGTTGCTGTTCTTTAAATGCAGATAACGTATCTGATGTTTACAGAGTAGAACGAGGAACAAGAGATTGATGCCATCAATTTCATCCCATCAAAGAAGCATTTAAAAGCATAAAAGCATGTCTTCCATAAATTTTTCATGCCATTCTTCATTACACCCTTCATCATGTGGATCGATGTGGTAGAAATTGGCAACCAAACATCTCTACAGTATTATTCCAGGTTACTTCAGTCGGTGTCACTGAGAGATAAGATCATAAGCATCAATCTGCTTCTGTATTAAATCTCTTCTGTCATCTTTACATAGACGTGTTTTCATGGCTGTTTGTGTGTATTTTCGCAATTTATTTTTGGTCAGCATTTCAGACTTTTAAATTGTTCTGTGTTTTTTAATAATAAATCACAAAAATAAGAACAACTTGAATTACCACTTAGAGGTTATATTCCTCCGCTTAGCACTCAGGTTGTGGTGTAAATGCAGTTCATGTACATGCATGTACATACATGTTTGTTTCACATTTGTACGGATTTCCTCAAGGTGTTCCTAACATATCAGGTTCATAGTGGGAAACGGATGTGAAGTCGTAGAGACTTTTGACCTTTGACAATCAATCAGTTCATCATTGAGTTAAATTTACAATTTGTGACAAATCTGAAGAAATTCCCTCCAAAAGTTCCGGAAATACAGCGTTTACAAGTCTGGGCCAATGTGATGGGACAGTAACCTTAACCTTTAACCTTTGACCACCGATATTTTAGTAGTTCATCACTGGTACTAAGTGAATGTTTTTGCCAAGTTTAAAGAAATTCTGTCAAAGTGGTCTTGAGATACCGCATTTACGCGAACGCAACAGATGGATGAGAAGGACATGAGGTCACAGTGACCTTAAACTTTGACCACCAAACTCGAATCAGTTCATCCTTGGTATCATGTGAATGGTTTTGCCAAGTTTGAGGAAATTCTCGAAAAAGCTTTCTTGAGATATTGTGTTCAAAAGAACGTGACGGACGGACAACCCGGGGAAAGCATAATATCTAGCCTGTTGCCGATGCAAAGGCATACAAATAAGAAATAAGAATAGCAGAAGAGTTTGGTCACCTAAAAGAAATATAACATCATTACGATGAAAACACAATTGTGTGTTTAAGTTAACTAAAAATGCAGAATTTGGGATGGCGAGAAAAGTTTATTTATCAGCGTTCTGTATGTCAAAAATGATCTCTGTATCTTCCGTATGAGACTCCTAATGTGCTTCTTCAGGCTCAACTAAGAAGGAGAACGTCTGTAACCCATCAGTGATGTGCAGAAGGAGCAGGAGGTTTCCACCTGACAAAAATCAGGTGTCTCGCTGAGTCTTTCAGTCTGATTTGTTACTACAGGGGGGAGGGTGACTCCAAATACAGCGCTACTGATTCAGGTTTGACAGATACTGAGATAATTAGAGAAATCACACTCAGTACGTCCAACCGTAAATTGCTCTAAAACACAGGTTGAATTGAAGATTGATGAAATCTGACTCGCTGTGGAGTCATATATCCGCGAATGCCTGATCTCAGCTGAGTGATAGCGATGACGAATCTCACATTGCATCAGCCGGTGTGCAGCAGAGATGGAGAAGGTGTGAACCTCAATCATCCCAAACCCCCTCCTGCTGTTTTAAGATAGAAATTAAATTGTTTCAGTAAAGTGCAGCATGATACTGTAAAAGCAGAACAGGGTCAAAAATTGGTCAATTCTCCCAGCTGCTCCTTGATTACGCAAATTAGAGGTAACATTAAAAACTCAAACCAGCAAGTATTTTCAAAAAATATGCATTGGTGGACTTAATGTCTTTGTAAAATGTTATTATTTTATTAACAAATACATACTTAAGTGTTTAATAAACATGCCAAGATGAAAATATTCCATCTATTAAGAAAAAGTTTGGTAAATTTGCTTTTTCATTTCTGCTGGGAGTTGCATAGGAAGCTTGATACTTCTTTCCTGTGTTGTGAAATTTCTTCAGTAAAGCAAGTATTCACAAAGAGAAGCTGCCTTTTATTCACACATATATGTGGGAGGGAGCCAAACCTTGTGAGAGCAAATGGACCCCACACAAGGTCAAGCACTTGTTTTTATGCCAGAGGCCGCATGGTATTCTGAAATGCTGCCTTACAACCGCGGACTCGCTCACAAGAAGTTGTCCATGGACGTGTGTGGACATGAACACAGTAAAGCTATTCACACGTTTCCATTACACATGTTTGCATGTCACATATGAAGCTAAACCTGGTTAGCTTTTCATTAAGACTGGATACAGCTGGAAGGAGCGGCTTTGCCTTCATTCAAAGAGAAAATACACCTACAGCACTTCTGAAGCTCATTAATTAACACTCTATCTGACACATACGGTGTAAGAACACAATCCTTAAATGGCATTTCCACTATGAGAAAAACATGGCCTGAGATCTCGGGCACGTCTTGGACAAACAGTAAAGATTTATAGTTTCTTCATCCTGTGATGATAAGAGAATAAATAAAAGCATCGGTCCAGTCTATTAGTGCATAACATTGCCAGCCTCTGCCCATTTCACCGTATTAAATGCCCTCATGTCATGGTTTTCATCATTTTTGACAAAAAAAAGAGACAGAAATGGAAATGCTGTTTTGCTAATGAATTGCTCTGCCTGATGGCTTGGCTGTCCGTATGTGTCCACCTGGCCCATTAACTTTCAATTCAGGGAGTGGATTTTCACACCATTTCCACAATCAAAACAGTCAGGGCATGTACCTCTCAATTAATTCTGCTGACAATTCCTAAAATTGATTGCTCTCATTAGGCTATTAAATTTCCTTTTGAATAAAAAATAAATAAATTAAAAAAATTAAATGACCTCTGCAATAGCAAGTCAATACAGTGCTCTTTTATGAAGCTCATTTGATGATTCTGAGTGTTGAAATTACTGAGTCGTTCAGGTCGCCTCTAATGTCTGTCTGAGCTCCGACAGTGTTCGTATGCATGTCGCTTATGCCTAATTCAATTAATCACGAGAGGAAAAGACAGCACTATCACATTTGGTGCTTTCTGTCAGAGAGATTTGAATCGTGTGTATCTCTCAGTACAACAAAAGAGTGACGTGAAGCATGTCAAGTGAAAAACAGCCCAAGTGACGGGCCTAAATTTAGCTGTTGCATAGTTGTGTGGTGAAACACACACAAAAAGAGATAAAAGGCCAACCTGATAGTAATGGCAACTTTCTCAAGGTTACATGTCATGTTAAGGGCACCAAGAAAAGAAGCGAGAAAACAGTCCTTTATGTTGGTTTCAAATGGAACACATGAGCGATGTCGTACACACGAAATGCTCAGCGATCAAGTGGTTAACGATGCATTCAGGAGCAACTGGGAAGTGGGAAAGTTTCAGGGAGGGGGGGGCACATCTGAACGCCTGTCGAACTGGGAATTTACCACATAGGAAAGTTGGAGGTTTATGAAGGCGGTTTGATGTCACTCATGGCAGCGTTTGTGGTGAAAGGTAGCGATATACACGCTGAGCACAAAAATAATCACTTCATGGTTAATTTAGGTCAAACTAGTTACAGCAGGGTGTTGTGCTGTTAAACAACTAATTACTGTGCTGACAGACAAAGACAAGTCGTAACAGTCATCCTACACAACCGTTACTTTGCTTGCTGTTTTAAACGTTATCTGCTAAAAAATTATATCTAGAAATGTAATACACAAATACTAATGACCCTCTGAACTCCATTTCGTCTCCGTGATGGTCTAAATTGGGTGACTGGGTTGTTTGTCACTTTTCTGTATCAGACAGCAGATATAGAGCAGATTTTCTGCAGGCTGCCGTGTTGCCTCTTTGTTGTTGTCATGTGAAAGCTCTCAACTGGGAGGTCGGAGGTTACCAAATCAAAACTTTCTCACTTCCCAGCTGCCTGAACACACCATTAGTCATGAGAAAACTGGTGCTTGTCAACAGCCTTTTGAAATGCGCCCAGACGCCACAAAGGGTAACGCATAAGCAAGTTAGCAGGCAGGTAATGTAATGCTGGAAATGCACTGGCATAAGGACAGAGGGAATATGAGGCTACTGGAAACATTTTACTCAGACGTATCATTAAATTACAAAGAAAATCTCTATAGATTATCATCCGACAAAAAAACCCAAAAAACGTTCATGGCTTTTTCATTATGGTGGTATTCACTAAAATCCCTTCTTCTTTTTAGTTATCTGGCGATCCATCTGAAAATAATTACATTATTAATTAGATATTAGGCCGCCGTATATTTGGAGGGGTGTCTGTTTGATTGACAGGTCTGTAGTGCAGTCAGGTGGGGGCGTAGTGTCCTCATGATCCCAGTCCGATTGCGTCAGATTGACTGTTAGCTCCTCCCCAGCTTGTCCAAATATGGTCACTACTGGCTCCAAAAGAGCAAGATGGCGACGGCCAAAATGCTGAACTTGAGGCTTCAGAAAGGCAGCTCACAAACAAAAGGGGGACATTATGGTTGGTTGCTGCTTGATCTTAATTCAGGTTATATTAAAGATCTTTTAATTAAAGTTATGACAGTAATCAGAGTTGAGTACTGTTGGGAGATTTACACTGACTAGTTTAAATTATTTTTTTTTTTAGAACTTTTTCGCTTTATTGTCCAGTTCTAAGCACTAAACTGTAGGGTGAGAATAATAGCAGGCATACGAGCGAACAGACAGATTAATAAAACACTCCTCCATCGAGTGGGTCAATATATATTGCTGTTGAAGTCATCAAGTCAGCCTCCTGAGGCTTGTTCCAGTAGATTAAACCAGCTCCACGATTCTTATTTACATTACTTCGATATAATAGTTAAAATAGTTACATTACTTATTACATTTATAAAGAGTAATTAGTAATCTGTACTCTATTACATATCAAAAATAACCTTCCCAACACAGCCGACTACAACTGTGTATATGAATATTGGTCAATGTTGGCCAGAGAGTCTCAAAGGATAAAAAAAACAAAAAAACACCACAACCCTGTCTTCAAAACACTCAGATTCTTCAAGGATCATTAATTAAGCTGGACCAAGTGTGTTTAACAGGCTGTATAGTAAAGAAAGCACAGAAAAGACTTTTAACCCATCTCCCAATAGACAATATTCACTCTCAGGTTCTTTTGGACGTATCTTTTTTTTTTTTCATTATTTTCCATCTTTGTGGTCCCTTTAAAGCCGACTGAAGCCGTTAGAAGGCAACTGTCATGTTTATTGGTGCAAAAAAAGTGGAACAGAGGGATTTACAGTGTGTCTGGGTGACTAACTGAGACAGACAACGACACTTCATTTCAGTGTGTCATTGCGTTGTGGCATCACACGTTTAGATACTTGTCACTGCTGGGGCAGAAACTCATGATGCAATGTTTGCTCATCCACTTTGTACAGAGCAGGAAAGGAGATATGGGACTTAGGCAGACTTTGTTACGAAAACAGAGAGACACCTTGAGGAATTTCTTGAAAATTGTCATTACTGTGAAGCAAAGGTACCTCAGTTGTTTAAAGGCGACTTTGGACATTAGAAAGGAGATTGAAAACATGAAATATAGCTCCCATGATGCTTTAGGGTACATAAAGAGGAAGCATAAAGTTGCTACGGATTTGAACAGCTGTGGACTACAGACTGAGATAGGGCTGGGTTAACCAAAATCAATTTACTCATTCAAATCGATCTCCACTTTAATGATCCGATATTGATGCATAAATCCCAAGATCACATAACATTTGGACCACCCATTAGCATTCCATCGGAGTTTTAACATCATCGACTTACTTGTCTACAGTGCTAAAGTTCATGGGTATACTCACGTTATTAGCAATAAATCCATGCTGTATTAGCAATAAGCAGCAATGTGCCCATGGATAACTGTTAATGAAAACTTAAAAGCCTAATGATTCTCAGGCAAGTTATACTCCTTCAATTTAGTTCACTTTAGTGACATGAATATTAATAAGTACTTAAACAAACAGCATACAGCATCTGATTTCATGCAAATATTTACCCAGCAGCCCCGGGGCGTAAAGTGCTATGATTATTTTAGAATATCGTTTAGAATAAAAGACCACAAGAAGTAGAACATAAACACACACTTCAACCCTTAATTGTCTTTGTTATGCTTCTGCGTGAGTATTCATCAGTGCCCAGAGCCACACGGTATGACTGGCAGCTCTCTGCAAACTCAAACTTCTTGTTCATAAATTTCATGATTTATACAGATTGTGTTGTAATCTGGGGAGGCATCCCGGCATGAAGGATGAGGATTATATATTTTTCATCTCAGAAATTAATTGAAAAGACCCACAATGGTGTTCTTATCACGTGTGCCCAGCTGAGCTACGGCCGAGGTGAGATATGACTGACACAAAAAAGGGAGACTTAATGAACAGTGTGTGACTGTTGAATAGGCCGGTGCTGGATTAAAGACCTGGACGTGTTTTAATAAAGCTATTGTATATTAGTCAGTATTCAGTCTTTCAGATTCACTGTTAATTCTTACAGTCTTTTGTATTCACCTTTGTAATGGATGAATGGGCACCAGAAATGCTCTTTGGATTTGCAAGAATCCAGTGAATAAAAAAATCTTCACATTAACTATACATCTAAATACAGAACTGAAGGATATAGCCATTTAAGTCTGATTATTGTCACAGTTCTTTTGTATACCGTGATTATATGATGAAAGGGAGATTTACGTAAATTTTCAAAAACTGGTACAGTAATACACAATAAGTTAGAAACAAAAACCTGATTAAATAAAAAGGCAGACACTGATAATACTAATAAAAGATGCTGAGCGGGTGAAAATATATCTGATAAAGGTTAGCATGATCACATTAAACCAAATCATTTATATTGTTTGTCATTGTTTGACCCTTTTATTTTGGCATTCATCTGGACAGATTTTAAAATTAAAAATCAAATTAGTTGTGGTTCCTTCACTTGATGCTCTGGACTTTTTGTGGATGTTGGTTAAAGTAAGCTGAAATCAGTTTTCCTTAAGCAGCATGGTGGAGTAGTTTATCTCTGCCCTTCATCGGTGCTCCACCTCTGTAGGCCTGTTTGATCAAGCCTCGCGACATCAAAGGCGCCATTGAATGGAATATTTGGACTAAAGCTCCGTCGTACGGTGGCAGTTTCGACTTTAGAAAAATACACTTTACACAGCAAACGTCAGTTCATGTCTGGCTGCACCCTCCACTATTTTATCTTCACTTTAAAACCTGCCGCAGGTGGAATACATCAAACCAAAGGTCAGACTGAGGATGAGTCAGGTATCTGGAGGACAGTCAGAGGATGAGATCTGGGTTTAAAAGGTGGCGGGTCCAGTGCGGCTCATCATTTCAATGCGGATGGCCTCCCTTTATGTCTGCTCAACAGTTCATTATTTTCCTGAGGTAAATGTTTTGGGAAGGAGGTCAATGACTCCTTTGAGACTAAAAACTATACGCAGGATGATTTGGAGCGGTAAAACAACATAAGGTACTTTTTTTCTTTTAAAGGTTTAAAGTTCATATGAATTAAAACCCCTTCTTGGAATCCCTTCCACTCATTTTGGACTGCAATAAACTACGCTGCAAAGATAGATTTGTTTTAAAATTCAAATTAGATGAAAACATGAATAAAGCCACAAGATTGAATTAATTAGGGCCCGAGCACAGATAGTGCGAAAGCCCTATTGTTATTCAAGCGATTATTATTATTCTCCACAAAGAACTGGATTTTTGGAGGCTTTATCATATTCAAAAACTCATGAAAGTTGGTACACGTGTCTCTCAAGGCGAAAAATGTTGTATTTTAGTGGAGTCTTTTGTGTCACTTTTTTTTTTTCATGATTTGGATGCTATAGTATGATAAAGGTAAGCCACACGGTTCACGGAGGGTGAGTCCCCCTAAGGGTAAGCGACATGGTTGCGGGTTTGCTGGTTGCGGATTTGCGTTGTAAATGCAGTCATACTAATACCAAACCAGAGGTCAACGACAACAATACAAAACAAAAACTCAAACAAAAATAAAAATCACTAACAAAAAATAAAGGGTGTCTAAATCTTCTTGGATTTCTGTCCGAACTAACACAAACTCCCATTAATACATTTTAATGCTATAGTATGACTTTTTTTTTCATATTTCGGACAACATGCTATAGTATGACAGTGGTGCAGTGGTTAGAGCAGTTGCCTCTGTGAGGTGTAACTGGGTTCGATCCCCACTTGAGGCATGCATGTCAGTTCAGAAAAAGGTCCAAAAAGTAATAAGAAATTCATACTGTATGTCATCCAAAATATTAAAAAAAAAAAATTCATATTATAGCATCTCGTCCAAAAGTGACACAAAAGTCATTTCTGTATATAGTATATAGTATATACAGTGGTGTGAAAAAGTGTTTGCCCCCTTCCTGATTTCTTATTTTTTTGCATGTCTGTCACACTTAAATGTTTCAGATCATCAAACAAATTTAAATATTAGTCAAAGATAACACAAGTAAACACAAAATGCAGTTTTTAAATGAAGGTTTTTATTATTAAGGGAGAAAAAAAAAATCCAAACCCACATGGCCCGGTGTGAAAAAGTGTTTGCCCCCTCCTGTTAAAACATAACTTAACTGTGGTTTATCACACCTGAGTTCAACTTCTCTAGCCACACCCAGGCCTGATTACTGCCACACCTGTTCTCAATCAAGAAATCACTTAAATAGGACCTGCCTGACAAAGTGAAGTAGACCAAAAGATCCTCAAAAGCTAGACATCATGCCGAGATCCAAAGAAATTCAGGAACAAATGAGAAAGAAAGTAATTGAGATCTATCAGTCTGGAAAAGGTTCTAAAGCCATTTCTAAAGCTTTGGGACTCCAGCGAACCACAGTGAGAGCCATTATCCACAAATGGAGAAAACATGGAACAGTGGTGAACCTTCCCAGGAGTGGACGGCCGACCAAAATTACCCCCAAGACCTCATCCGAGAGGTCACAAAAGACCCCACAACAACATCCAAAGAACTGCAGGCCTCACTTGCCTCAGTTAAGGTCAGTGTTCATGACTCCACCATAAGAAAGAGACTCGGCAAAAATGGCCTGCATGGCAGAGTTCCAAGACGAAAACCACCGCTGAGCAAAAAGAACATTAAGGCTCGTCTCATTTTTGCCAGAAAACATCTTGATGATCCCCAAGACTTTTGGGAAAATCCTCTGTGGACTGACGAGACAAAAGTTGAACTTTTTGGAAGGTGTGTGTCCCGTTGCGTCTGGCGTAAAAGTAACACCGCATTTCAGAAAAAGAACATCATACCAACAGTAAAATATGGTGGTAGTGTGATGGTCTGGGGCTGTTTTGTTGCTTCAGGACCTGAAAGACTTGCTGTGATTAAATGGAACCATGAATTCTACTGTCTACCAAAAAAATCCTGAAGGAGAATGTCCGGCCATCTGTTCGTGACCTCAAGCTGAAGCCAACTTGGGTTCTGCAGCAGGACAATGATCCAAAACACACCAGCAAGTCCACCTCTGAATGGCTGAAGAAAAACAAAATGAAGACTTTGGAGTGGCCTAGTCAAAGTCCTGACCTGAATCCTATTGAGATGCTGTGGCATGACCTTAAAAAGGTGGTTGGTGCTGGAAAACCCTCCAATGTGGCTGAATTACAACAACTCTGCAAAGATGAGTGGGCCAACATCCCTCCACAGCTGTAAAAGACTCATTGCAAGTTATCGCAAACGCTTGATTGCAGTTGTTGCTGCTAAGGGTGGCCCAACCAGTTATTAGGTTTAGGGGGCAAACACTTTTTCACACAGGGCCATGTGGGTTTGGATTGTTTTTCTCCCTTAATAATAAAAACCTTCATTTAAAAACTGCATTTTGTGTTTACTTGTGTTATCTTTGACTAATATTCACATTTGTTTGATGATCTGAAACATTTAAGTGTGACAAACATGCAAACAAATAAGAAATCAGGAAGGGGCAAACACTTTTTCACACCACTGTAGTATAGCCAGAGCGATGCGGCTAAGTTTGATGTTTCGCCGTGGCACAGGAAGATGATGTTTAAGGTCAAACGACGCTCCAAACCTCATGAAACTTGCGTCAGGCACCAACTTTCACGAGGTTTTGAAGATGTTAAAGCCGCCAAAAAAGCAATTTTTTTTTGGAGAATAATAAGGAATGAGATCGAGAATTTTTTTTTAAAACTGCAAGGGGGAATATGCGGACCCTCGCGTGCTGCACATCGGGGAGCCGGCGGCCCCGACCCGCTGTATCCCCGACGTGCAGCGTGCGAGGGCCCGCATATCACTGCTTGCAGTTTTAATTCAACATTGTTATCCACAAAATGAAACAGGGTAGCTTTGTTGTCTGCAGTTAAATCCTAAAAGACTGAGGGAAATTTGTATTCTTGTGAGATGACAGACTTTAAAAAAAAAAAATAAAAAAAAAAATCTGTTTTTTCATTTATTCTTGAATAAAAGCATCAGACTGGCCCTTTCAGATTTATTTATTTTTCATTAAACTCCTACTGTTACATTTTATAGTAAAATTAAATAAATATTTGCACACTCGTTGCACTCTAAAGCAGCTGAAGATATGTGAGCACAATTTAAAAAACGAGTAATTAGTGAGTCAAACACTGGAGTAATACACGTGATATTGTTCTGACAGATGTCGAGTATCTATCTTGCAGACATGACAAAGGTTACTGGGCCAACATACAACAGTGCATGTTGCTAATGAAGTATTTTGATAATTGGGGTCAGCCTGTAAACACAAGCCATCATTCTCCGCTCCGGTTTGAATAACTCAGCGGGTAAATTAGTTAATTACACCACCGCATTACCTCATCACAATGTATTTCATTTCAAATGTGGCTGCTTTTAATTTGCAATGATTCGCTGTCTGGTTTATAGCACTGAGCAATTATGAGAAAGTCGTCCTACAGTTTCTGAATTGCAAACTAATTGTGAGTTGTCATTATCCAGGTTGTCTTATTCAAATTTTTCTTTAACATAACTCACTCTGCACAATGAATATTTGCTTAGACATACATATTGAAATGAAGCCATTCCCCTGTGGAAGACAGTAAAACGGTGCTTTTTAACTCATCCAGCCTCAAGAACCACATTTTTCCTTTATTGAGGAGAAAATGTTTTGAGCCGCTCAAATTTGTTCAACAACAATATGATGTGTGATACACAAGGCCTTTGTGCGCCGTTCAAAACATAAAATAAACAACACAAAAGATTAAAATATATGCAAAGAAAATAAACAACAAAAAAGTTGTGTATTATGAAATGCAAATCACACAAAAAAAAGATATGAAATATAAACTGCATATTTACCATAAACTTTTCAAACGAGTTTAAACTAGTCACGCTCCTCAAGTCTCAAACACCTAATTTGAACTATGTCAAATAAAACAGCAGACGTTTCTTGAGTTAAATATCAGCAGGTAAGGTAATCCTACCCGTGTCTACAAATGTTCCAATCAGTAGCTGACTACTTATTTCTTGGTTGTTGTTGTTGTCATTACAACACTTGCAGCAAACAGCTACTACACGCACGCTACGTCGTGGGAAACGCAAAAACAACAGAAACAGCAGAAGTAACTTCAAAGTAAAAGCTTGATTTTTTTTTTTTTTTTTTTCAAGCATACAACTGCGGCCCAATTTTGGGACACGACCCATCAGTTGAGAACCAATGCAGTGCAACGCTCTTCATGTCTATCTTCTGTTGTTTAACCAGAGTACCTACAGTCGAGGGCGCTGACTCATTCACAACATTTTGCCGCCCTCACTTTGGACTTGTTACTGTTGTGGATCCCCTTTACTCTCAGTACGTGTCATTAGGCCTCTGCACTGTCCACCGCAGTCCGAACGAAAAAAAAACAAGTGCTGAGGCTATATTATTTTTGTAGCAGTCTCCCTGTTTGGAGCTTTACAGTGTGGCAGCAGCTCCATTCCGCTGTTATTCCAATATTAAACCTTCTCTAAGCGTGTGGGTTCGAGCTGCTTCAATGTCGAGGCATCGAGGTCTTTACTTGGAATGACCTCAATCTCTTAAACCGAGCATGTATGTTTCTAATGAGATAAACGTGATTTTATCCGAAGGCACTTCACCTTGAGCTCAGCAGGACTTTATGATATCTGTCCTTAGTATGAGAGAGGAGTCCTGCAATTAGAAAATTACAAATGATTGTGCAATCTTCCTGAGCTGTGGAGAACAGCTCTTTGAGCATCTATAGAAATGACCACAATGCAAAAGGAATGGTCATTGCAGCGACCATGTTTGCGCGAGCTGCAGAGGAGCGAGGGCTGGATCAGATTGAGAACCCAAGGACACTATTGTTGCATTCAAATGGGGACGTATCGACTGTGTACACTATAAGACTCCACATGAACTTGTGGTATTCAAGGCGACGGCACTCGAAATGTTCTAAAAGCCTCCAGTTCTTGAGCTCACGTGTTTGCTGAAGTTTACAGAAATGTCCGAGTTCGTTGAAGATCGTGTTTGGTTGGATGTTCAGCTAATCTATCGTAATTTTAGTCACGTAGAGTTTGTCTTCATAACTTAGATAACATCCTACGTCTGAGGAAAATGTTGATCTTCCAACAGCCTCATCTTTTCCCTTTGTGCCTTTGCATTTCCTGCATTTGTTACTCTCCTGTTAGCTTGCTAAATTGTTCGCCTCTGTGGCTTGTAGACGCTGTCCACATTGCCGTTGCTTAGCAGCGGTGTTTTTACAACGTACGGCATGCGGTACACCCGACTTCCCACGTAGTAAATACAAGCTCACGAGTTCCATTTGAACGCAGCTAATCAGTGTCGGAAACTTTTTACTTCGTATTTCACGAGAGAAGTTGATGTCATTTGAAAGGGAGTCTATTGGACCTAGGGATTTTTGGAGCCAGCCCCTAGTGGCCCTCGGTGGTATTGCACTTCAGGGCACTTCCGCATTGGCCTCATTTTCAGGCCTTTTTTTTATGGTTTTGTCTTAAATCATTGTTCAGATTAGAACATTTTGAAGGTCGGGGCCATGTTTTATACAGTACATCATGAAAAGTCATTTCATTTTATTTCAGAAACTACACTCAAATACAGCACATATTCACACCCACTAAAATACTAATAACAGATAAAATACCAGGGTCACTCCTTTATCCTTTTAAAATATAAAATCTGATAATTACTCCTTAAATGTATTGCAAACATGAAATTATTCAGGGACAAATTTTAAAGTGAAATATTTTCACAAATTTTACTTTTATGACAGAAAGTGTGAAAAACAAAATTGTTCTGCATGTGCACTGTTCATTAAACATACTCAGTACGGCTTCATGTACATGAATTTACAAGCACAGTCAAAACCAATATGTTATCTCAGTGCCACTGTGGCAGACAGATCAATTAAGATGTTAAGATGAGAACTAAATACTAAATGCAACACTTTATCTGTCTGCTTAAAGCTTATGTTTTTTCATCTCACATCAAAATCATCTGTTTCTTATTGAAAGGGCCAATTTGTCATCGACTCACTGTAACATACAGTATATTGATCCGATGAGTAGTGACAGGATTGAGACAGTTTTAGTTCTTCTCATTAAGAGGAAAAAACAATTAACAGCATGAGCAATACATTAGTGTAATGTTTATTTGTATCTCATAAAAACATTGTGTTTGACGCACCCTTAGTTACGCAGTGATTATTTGTAGGTTACAGCAGCTTGAGAGGAGACAAAGAGGAGACAAAAAGACAGAATCTGATTTTTGACACTGAATTTTGAATCGTTTAAATTTTATAGTTCGCAAGAATCTGATAAACTTTTAAATTTCACTTGACTCCTTCATTAACTTTTTATACCAACACAGTGTGGTAGAGACAAAGAATAAAAATATGAGACCCAATTAAGGCTGGCTAAACCACTGCTGTTCACACCTGATGAAATCCTGTCTGCCTTCATAAAGACCCTCAGACTGCGGTTCTCATCCATTTATTAAAAGGGAACTTTTTAAAACACAGGGGAGGAAAAGTAATCTGTAATGCTGAGACTGTTGCTTGATGAGCTGTGTCTTTTACACAGAGCTGATTTAAAAAAGTGAATAACAGCAGTCTTTCAGGATACAATTATTAAAAGTGGGTCATATATAGTTCGGGTATTTGTTCACTTATTTACAAAGGACAAGGATGGATGAGTAAAATAAATGTGAAAGCTGTGTTGGACTTTGTTAAACGTAGAGGGTGTTTAGCTGAAGCCAAACTACAGCTCTGGTCAGGTCTTTGGGTTCGTGGGGAAAAAAACAACAACAGCATGTATGTTTTAGTCTTTGTGGTGAACATGACTTTTTATGGACTGACAGTCCGTGCAGTGTTTCAAAGAGCATAAGAAATAGTTGCAGTTTAGTCAGATAATTCACTGAAATAAAAAATGTCCAAGAACTATTACCATAAAATTATAGATGTGATCTAATTTCAGAAAAGATATCAAGTAGAGGCTGCCCCTCAGACCATCAGTTCCCCGCAGAGTTTCCCCCAGAACTGAATAGTTTCTAAGGCCTTTTGCAGTCTATATTCGCACTGCAAACGGGAACTGTGAAATGAGGTAGCACCAGTACTGCCAGAGCGCACCGGAACGAAGCTCCGCTGCTATTTTTCCCCAAGTGAGGAAATAAAATGTTCTGTTTTCTTGATCCGGTTGAAATTCATGTACATGTTTTATGTGTTTGAGGATCCAAAGTGTACGTCACTCATGACAGCCAATAAAAACAAATGGAATGGTTTAAATTTGTCCTAATTACATTTAAGATGTATTAACTGATTCACAAAGTCAACTTGAAGCCTTGTTATGATCCGCTACCATTTGTGCTGTCAGTTACTGCATCATGCGTTAATACCAAGCAGCAGTTTGTGAATGACCATATTTGGGCGAGCTGGGGAGGAGTGAGCGGTGGATCTGACTGATCTGATTGGAAACCTGACGATACTACGCCACGCCCACCGATAGCTGTAACCTGACTGCACCACATATACCTGTCAATCAAACAGACACACCCCCAAAAACACGTCTTTTAGACCTTACATTCTAATTAATGACGAGATTATTTTCAGATGGACCGCCAGAAAACGAATAAGAAGGAGTGACTTTAGCTAACGACACTGAGATAATTGCTGGAAAAAATGTATAGACTTGGAATTCTATGAGACTAGTTGAATCTAGTCTATGGAGTCGGAGGCTTTTGGAGCCGACCTCTAGTGGCACTCGGTGGTATTGCAGCTTAAGACACTTCTGCATCGGAACAATTTTTCAGACCCGGAAGCTACGTCCACTTTTATATACGGTCAGTGGTTAAAACAAACTTACAAAACTACATTATTTTAAATTAAATTGTTAATTGTTTTATTAGAAAGAAACCCCTCGTAAAAACGCTTTTATTGTGAAACATTTACAGGAATGTGTTGTGACTGAAGTCGGATGATTACATTTTAGATGAATAATCCAGAACAACCGCTGAAAACAGCAGAATTATCTTGTTGACTAGGAGGAGCAGGGGTTACGCCTTAGAAACGAGCCCTTATGGCTTAATAAAGTGTGGACTATCGGTCCATTTCTCAGTCTTGTATTGCTTTAGTTTACCCAGCTTACTGTTTACACTGTATTTAACATATAGCGGTTGCCTGTGCTCCTGTGTTCGACCAATCACTGTACACATACATCAACCACCGTTTTGGTTTTTAACTGCTCCAGCCTCAAGAGCTTCATTTTTCCTTCGTCATCGTGGAGAAAACATTTTTGAGCCGCTCAAATTTGTTCCACAAAAATAGTGCAGTGATACACAAAGCCTTTGTGCACCGTTCAAAGCATAAGATAAACAAACAAAAAAAAGCTTAACATATATGGAAATAAAATAAACAACAAAAAAGTTGTGTATATGAAATGCAAATAGCTAAAAAAAAAACATGAAATAAAAACTGCAGATTTACCATGAACTTTTCAAACGAGTTTAAACTAGTCAGGCTCTTCAAGTTTCAAACACCTAATTTTAACTATGTCAAATAAAAAGGCAGACGTTTCTTGAATTAAATAATGAAGCACACTTTTCTAATCCTACTTGTGTTTACAAATGCTCCATTCATGGCTCACTCCTCCGCTGTTATTCCAATATTAAACCTTCTCTAAGCGTGTGGGTTCGAGCTGCTTCAATGTCGAGGCATCGAGGTCTTTACTTGGAATGACCTCAATCTCTTAAACCGAGCATGTATGTTTCTAATGAGATAAACGTGATTTTATCCGAAGGCACTTCACCTTGAGCTCAGCAGGACTTTATGATATCTGTCCTTAGTATGAGAGAGGAGTCCTGCAATTAGAAAATTACAAATGATTGTGCAATCTTCCTGAGCTGTGGAGAACAGCTCTTTGAGCATCTATAGAAATGACCACAATGCAAAAGGAATGGCCATTGCAGCGACCATGTTTGCGCGAGCTGCAGAGGAGCGAGGGCTGGATCAGATTGAGAACCCAAGGACACTATTGTTGCATTCAAATGGGGACGTATCGACTGTGTACACTATAAGACTCCACATGAACTTGTGGTATTCAAGGCGACGGCACTCGAAATGTTCTAAAAGCCTCCAGTTCTTGAGCTCACGTGTTTGCTGAAGTTTACAGAAATGTCCGAGTTCGTTGAAGATCGTGTTTGGTTGGATGTTCAGCTAATCTATCGTAATTTTAGTCACGTAGAGTTTGTCTTCATAACTTAGATAACAGCACCAGTTTCCTGTTGTAAAAGGGAAAATATACTTATCTGGGGGGTCGGAGCTAAAATTAAGTTCCCCTTGTGCGGACACACACAAAAATAGGGTAACTTCCTCCACTGTTCTTAGAGCTGTGAAATAGTTCATCCCTTGCTGCCTGCTCAGCACAACAGAGACATTGTAGTGTAGTATTATCATAACAAGGGGAATTTACATACAAATTAGGACACTATAAAGCCCAGCTAACAGTTTACAGGCCACTTACTGTCTAATTAAACCATGACATTAAAGCTAAAATGATCACTTGTGTCTCCATACGGCTTACTGTGCAGAAAAGAAATAGTTTTAACTTAAAAGAGGATGCGGAGATTCACTGTCAGACATTTCCTTCTCCACTAAGTACAACTGCTGCATCACCTTTGTCTTCATTGAAGGTACCTGCTTGAGTTTACTCTGTGGATGTAATGAGGGGATCAAACAGTCACTGCTTCAACAGCAGGCAATCAAATCTACAGAAGACAGTTGTGGAGTCAATAGGATGTTAGATAGGATGTCACATGCTCAATACAGTCGAAAAGACTATCATTGCTTTATGACTGGAAATAAAAATGAATGCACAATCATTCGTTTCAGCTGACCCTGCTCATTTTTATCTCTCTATAAAAAAAGGTTGAAAGACAACAACCTTTGCCCTAAAATATAAATAAATCAATAAAATTGCAGTTTAAAACAAATAAGACGTTTGTTTGCATGTTTCTAAGCCATAACATTAGCTCTTTTGATTTCAGTAATTGAAAAATGAAATTATTGTGATGTGTGAAAGCGCAGTCTTAGAGACTAATTTGTGTGTCCAATAGGATTACAGACGATTGCTGCATGCTC
This sequence comes from Embiotoca jacksoni, assembly GCF_022577435.1. Lineage (NCBI taxonomy): Eukaryota > Metazoa > Chordata > Actinopteri > Embiotocidae > Embiotoca > Embiotoca jacksoni. The sequence continues at coordinate 17,218,353 of NW_027185274.1, read as the reverse complement.
TGTCAAGGTTAAAGCGTTTTTATTGGATTTTCTGAGGTCTGATTCCACAGTCATTGGTGTGTGTGTGTTTGGCAGAGTAATCGTTGGAACTGTAGTGTGGACCAGGAGAAAATACCTGCTTAATTGGTAAAATAGTGGGGAAAAACATATCGGGGAAAATTGTTTGAGCTTCACCTCATGGTACTATTTGCTGACACTGACTTGAGCCCACATGCACTGTAGAACGAAGCGGCCTCTGTCCAACAAACAGATACAGTATGTGTAAAATCTGGATTTTTGCAAATACAAGCTTCATTTAAAGAAATATTCTGCCTAATTATTATCAGAATGTGTCCATAACAACATGTGATTTAATGCTATTTAGAGGAAGATTGTTACTGTCGTTAAACGGATTGAAACTGGAAAAAACTGTGATCTGTGTTAGAGCTGTAAATGAACGTGTCGCCCATTGGGAAAATTCCTTGGTTTTGCTGCAAGTCTTAAAGGTTTTTTCACACCTCGTAGTTTTTCCGACTAGAAGTGCTTCTGCACATATATATATATATATATATAACAGGATGTTATGTCATCAATTAGACTTTTAAATTATACATTTCAGTCATGTTATTCCTCATCAACAGCAGATATAGCCACCAGCCATTTGGCTCACCAGCGAGATTCACTCTGATTTAAGACTGTTGTCTACAGCTGATACCTGTGTTGTAAATGCAGTCCAAAAACTCACGTACAGAAAAACACCTTTTAGGAACTCAGTAAGATATAATAAGCCTTCTCTGCACTTTAACCGACGGGGATACTACTGCTGGTGTCATGGGGTACATTGAAAGGTCGATTAACTCAGTTATTTTTAAAAGAACAAAGTGATTATGATTTGATTTTTCCTTTTTTAAATAAATACGTACCTCAGACTCTGTAGTTGCAGTTGAGAGTGTGACACAAGTTAGGAAGCAATTAAATAAGGGAGACACTTCAAATAGTTTTCTAAAAGTATACGAATGAATGAAATAATCAATTGCTTGCTAAAGTATCAATTGGACAGAAATATGAAAAAGCTGAAATTAATAGATAAACAGTGAAGTAAAGGTTGTGGATAAACGGTTGGGTTAAAGAGCTAAGAGCAACACGTGAACAGTGGAAAAAGTCAACTGAAAGTGACGAGTAAAAGTTTGAAACATTCAGGTTTGTGAAACAGATAAATGGTTGAGACGTCTAGCTTCTGCATGCAAACAAATCGACTATGAAAAAATATGTAACAATGTATAAATATGTATGTATAAATCCTATTTGATCTTCATGTCTATATGGATTGTGGGCTACATCTGACAGAAACGGTCTGTGTGTTGGATGAGATGGACCACTTGCAGCAGAAGAAATATTCATAGATCATAAGAAAGACATAAAAGGATTGAAGTAGCCCAAAGTTGCAGAGTGCAAGTCCCTGCAGTCTCTCCGAGTTCAGACTAGCGCTGTGACATTATTTCTCTTCCGCATGCTTGGGTCTCTCCAGCCAACTTCACATACACTACACCCTGACAAATGTATTACCATTAAGCCCCTGTAGGGCACCATGTGACCTCTGATTTATTACAATCACCTGCTATTTGTCTGCAGATGCAAAATTGCCTATACAAGCATCAGCTGATATAAAACATTTTTTTTTAAAGAAAGTGTAGCATGTGTGTAACAATTAGGTGTTTACCTGTTTTCTATTGGGGAAAATGATGGAGATTCATTGACAAACACGTACACAAGATGTTGGATGTGTATGTACTTTCTCTCACAAACAAGCAGTCTAAATTGACCACAAAGTGATTTATAACAGTCAATAATCAGTGGAAAATGCTCAACTTAATGCAACACAACTGAGAAAATGTTTCAAAGCGTCTACATACCATTTACTTAAGGGTGAAGGAAATTTACTGCATGACTTCCTGCATTAGTATCTCATTAAATCATCAGGAAGTAACATGAGTTCAAAGTCTTTTCATTTATGATCTCATGCATGAACACCGCATTATTTTAACTAAGGTGAGGGCATCATCAATGATTATGATTAATTCTGTGCAAAAAGTTTTTGGACAATTTCTTGGAGCTGTCCATTTACCTGCAGGTTACTGTGAATAAGACACAAACATACCAACTCTGACACACTTTGAACTACTACTTCCTGAAGATTCATGAGGTATTTATGCATGAAGTTATGCACAAATGATTGATAATTCATGCACCCTTACCATCAAGTGTTACCTCAGGTCAGGTTACCTGGCGCCGCGCTAGTGGCAGCCTGCTGCAGCAGCTCCCCCCTGAGAGCCCCCCTGCTGTAGTGAAGAAATTTCCCCTCGGGGATTAATAAAGTGTATAAAATCTAAAAAAAAATAAAAAAAAATCTAAAATAAGAGTTTCCTTCCTCAAAAACACATGTAGATGTGATCTGCATGTGGTTCCTACATGTATGTAAATGTGACAGAAAAGAGGCAGGAAACCAATCGAGTGCACGTGTTAAATCCCTCACAGGCGTAAAGAATTGATGACCTGTGGTATTTCTGGTAATAATTTGCGATGAGCGGGGAAAAAAAGAAAGAAAAGAAAGATAGACAGAAATGTGCAGCAACACTATTCTACTTTATAAATACTGTTGTGCTATAATAAGTTTTTTTTTTTTTTAAATCCTCAGGGTGGATAATTGTACAAGATAGAAGCTTGAAAACACTAATTTCCACATATATGACTTCAGTCGATATGTACTGTATGTGAGGAAAACTGCATTCTGCTTGCGCCTGTATGTTCACTTGTGTGACGTAAGCATGAGAAAATCCACATTTCGTTTCAATAAGCTTTGTTCTGGCTCAGCCGTTGGGGTCACTTACAACAGTCTGATTCAATTATTCTTCCTTTCAAAACAGGAGGAAAACATTTTCATGGTGAATGGTTTGCTTAAATAGATTACCATCTCAAATAATTCAATTTCCGTTAATTTGATTGATTTCATACCAAGGGGAAAAGAAATCTTAATTTAAAACCATTGCATTTCTAATCAAACATTAACTGAGAAAAAGGCCCGGGTGAAAATCTTTTATTACCAGTTTCTCTGCTAATTTAAATAGCAAACGCTGACGGCTGCCCCATTAAACGCCACCGCCACTACTCAGTGCATGGCTGGCTCGTGCGGAGGGAGATCTCCAAAATAAACTACTTAACAGCTTGAAACACACAGAGGACACACACTAACATGCACACAAACACAGGAGAATCTATGGCAGGCCGTTACTACAGAGGATCCAGATGAAGCAGTTCAGTCATCTGATCCATTCGCATCCATTATTCATCCAGCTGGGGGAGACAGAAATGCTGGGCTCCTCTTCTCAGAGAGAAGGAACCCCATCTATCCTCGGGAGCAAAAAGGAAATGCCAAGCAGTAGTGGAGTGAGTCACAGAGACAGCGACAGAGAGAGGGAGATACAGAGAGGGGGAAAACAAAAGTTGAAGGTGTGGGGGGCCTCGCGGTGAACAGGAAGTGACGTGAACCATCAGGCGTACTCCGAATTACTACAAAAAAAGAAGTTTAAAATGTAGAAAAGACATAAGAAACTATGATTTAAAAAAATAAATTATAACCTGAATGTTTCTCCAGGTGAACTCACAATCTGATGCCCGTCACCACCGACACGCCTTCAGAAAAATAAAGAAGCCAGGGCCGGCGCTGAACGCGGGGAGGGAAAAAAAAAAAACACCTCGTGGAGACGTCATGTGTGAGTGGCAGGCAGAACTGGCAAGCTGCCACAGATAATAACATCTGAGATAAAAATTTGATGTGTGGAATTCAAGCTGTAGTGATAGGAACGGCCGAGGCATTAGAGCCAACTTCTAAATGCTATCTGCTCATCCATGGAATGAGGACTGACACGCAGTCTCAGAGAATAGATTGTGCAATTAGGAGCCTTTTGTGCCGTTCTGACACAACCAGAAAGGGAAATGAGATTCAAAACATTGTCATGGCAGCAGCTCTCCGTAAGCTCTGCGATTTCCCTTAAGATTGTTCTCATGTTCCTTTTTTACAGGTGAGAACAAATCCATGAAGTCCAAACGTTAGGCGCTAACAGAATACAGTGAGGGAATGAGAGGAAGTTCCGGCGGTCACACTTATTAACAATCTGTTCAAACTGTGTGACTTTTATGGTGGAATGGTGAATCCTGAAGTGATTTTTCTTTTGTACTTTTGAGCAGCATGCCACCCCAGCTGCAATTACAACATGTAATACACGGTTTAAAGGAAAGGGGGCGCTCTTTGAGTAGGCATCAAGCAAAACGGCTTGAGAAGCAGACACTTTGTTAATTATCCTTTTGATTAAACAGGTTTCCTTTTAACACACGTGTTCCTTTTATTTTGCGATTAAAAACATTTTTTTTATTAACAAGCCTGTGTGACAGAAATATATCCACAATTAGGTTCAAATAAAACATCCTATCTTTTATCTGCAGCCTCCAAAGTGTCCAGAAACATACAAGAACACACAGTCTGCTCCTCATTGTATAACAAACATCAACTAAATGCCGTGTTATCTGAGAATTATTCCTCCCTCAGCCATAAAACCCAGAGTGCAGCTAGCTGAGTACAGGTTGGTCTCACCCACGTGAACTAACAGACTATAACCATAAAATAAAAATTACTATAATGATCCTATAAAGTGTGTGTGGTTCTCGTGGTGAATTCATGATAACACTTGCCATGCAATCACTGTAATATTCCCTCAATATTCCTGCAGGGAATTACTGTGCGGAGGATAATACATTTTTTTTAAAGTGTCCTATGGCATCACTTTAATATTCCTGCACTGTTTTATAGGCCGAGTTGTCGTTGCAACATAACGCAGCCCAATATGATGCCGGGCTCCCTGCTTAAGCCCTCCCTCCGCCTCTCATGTGTCTACATTTCCATCCCATGGCCGTCTCTAGGTGATTTAGCGCCGCCAGTCTCAAGCAGGTGTCCAACATGGCGATCACGGGGAGCGGATCTCTCGCTATTTCTTTCTGTGTTTTCGTGATTTCAGCGGCGTTACTTCCACAAGGTAAGTTTCTCCTTTTGTATGTGTGTGTGTGAGGGTGTCTGTGTGCCTGTGATGCCGCTTCCGAAGCAAAGAAAGCCCGGCGAGTACCGGGGAGAAGTTGTGGTGCGTTTTGCGCGCTAGGAACGCACAAGCTTCCCCTTCAAATCTCAGCATCACTTTCCATCGCTCTCATTCTGCTTCGACTCCAAAATACTCAGTGTTTCTGCTAACTGCTCGGCTACTTATCGGATGATTTCAGCTCAGACTGAGAGGCTGCTTTTTTACTGCAATACGCTACAGAGCACTGCAATAAAAAAGTAATGTTAGTGCTGCACAATTGCACCGCCGGAGATAAAAGTATCTCCAGTGAGAATCGAGTGAAGTGGTCGGACAGTATTTGGACCTGCAGGGGCAAATAAAAGGCAATTATTTAGTGAGACGTGGCTCTATTTGATCAAACCGAGACCGATTGCCACGGCTCCAGCGCACTTGTACCCTTCAGTTCTACCGCATAAACCTTCACAGTCCCAACTCATCCCCACATCTTCACGTCTCTCCAGTCTGCGCTTCAGGTGCGCTTTTGGAGGAAAAAAAAAAGAAAAAAGAACACGCATTGCAGCTCTGGTGTCGCTCAGTGTCCTCTGGCTGCACAAACTGCAGCCCCTCGTGTCCGCAGTCCTACACTTCTCCTCTCCCACTGTCACCGAGGCTTTGGACACCTATACAATCTGCTATCCGTCGCTGTTAGGCTTCTGCAGCTGCATGAACCAGGGGGTGCCTGAACGTGCAGGACCATTGCAGTCCCCCCCCCCCACCACCGGGCAGATATCATTTCCGCCGTGATTCCACCGTTGTTGCATCAGAGTTTCATGCGTCAGTTGTTTTGTTTTTTTCTGGAAAACGTACCCGCTGACAATATGACGCATGTGAGGCTGTTAAAATGTGTCAGCTCGCAGCCACTTTAAATCCCTCACAGGGGCAAGATGGACATGTCGTTGTGTTGTCAGGTTGTTAAAATGGCCAGCAACAGTTGGGATGTCAGGTAGAGACACCTGGAGACCACTTAAGCAACTCATGGGGGTGGGGGGGTGGTAATTTCTGTCTCAGGTTTTTTGCCATTAGTGGTAACACACTGAGGCTTCACCCATCAACAGGTCTGCAAACTCATGTGTGTGTGCCTGTTAAGAGATTGACACTTTTTAAAAGCATTTGTTTTAGACAGCGTATGTGTTTGTTGCGGTTCACTGCTTACAAAGCTTTCCCTTCACTTATTGAATTTGTTATGGTCTGTGTTGAATAGCAGTTGATTGACATTTACAGCTTCTCCTTGTCACATTAATTTAATTAACCTCAAGTCCAATAAAATAATAATGCATCATGAACGCACAAAAAAAACAACCCAAAAAAACCCCAGGATTGCAACATCAAGGAAAGTGATGCAGCATCTAAAATCCCCAAACAAGAAGTGGTCTGATGTGACCTCAGGGTTTTCATTTGTCTGATTGTCTGTGTGTGTGTGTGTGTGTGTGTGTGTGTGTGTGTGTGTGTGTGTGTGTGTGTGTGTGTGTGTGTGTGTGTGTGCTGGGAGTCTTCGTAAAGAGCTGACATTCTGCTTTTGTTTTTTTACATCGCTCAGATTTTCTTTGTTAATGATCCCCAATCAGAGGATTTGATCTTTTGTTTCCACATCTGGTGAGGAAAGGAACAATTGAATGTTCCCTTCCTTCAACAGGCGTCCTCTGTACAGTAGGTGAGAGGAGCGTTAATTAAAGGAAGACGGACAGATCCTCAGAAGAGGAAGTTGGCACTGATGAGGCTGAAGGGCTGCCTCGGCTGAGCATCCTGCCATGAAACGATGACACTTTGCCTTTTCCAAAAAGAAATGTGTTTAGCAAAGTCCCCCCTCCCCCTCCCTCCCTCCCCATCCTGAAGGGTCAGCCTGTTGTGGCGCATCAGACGGTCAGATTTCAGAGGGTGGATAGTCCCACTTATTGCCAGTTTAAAGTCATTCGTCAGGACTGAGCGATGGTGAAGTGGATCAATACGAGCTGTCATGAAGCCTCGAGGCGCCGCTGAATGACAGGATCTTGGAGAAACAAAAGGAAGCATGCAGTTGTTACGGTGCTCTCGGTTGCCAGTTGGCATGTGACCCTGCGAGTGATTGAAGTTGTTCGTCTCCGGCTGCTTTTGGTGGGTGGGGGGTAGGGGGCGAGGGGGTTGGCTTTGAAACAGAAGACTGCTGCAATCTGCTCACAGTGTGCAGCTCTGCCCTCAATTTGTGTTTCTCCACTCTGCGCTCAGGAGGGTGGTAGTTTCTTATTCCCTCAGTTATGGTGCAAGTGTCGGATCTGCCCGTGTTTTCTGATTATCCTGTGACAGTTGGTGCATGTTGGGGCTTACGGGAAGTACATTTCTACTTTTATTGGGTGTTTTACTTTAGATATGATCATTGGAGGGAGCACAGAACAGGACCAGCGGGAGAAGAAGTATTCAGGAACTTGTGTGTAAACAATGCAACAAAAAGTTGACTTGACAAAACTGAAAAGAAACAAAAATAGTTTTGGCCTGTTTTAATGTTGTAGTTGTTCAAGGTGGAGCCATAATTAATTTCTTTTTGGAAGTTTCATCTCTAAAATTGCAATTATTAATTGAACCTTTGTTTTTTTGTGTGAAAAAAATATTTTGAGAAGTCACTAATTACGAGAAATATCAAACAAATGTAGTGGAGTGAAAAGCTCGACATTCGCACTTCAAAGGTAGTGAAGTAGAATTGTAAAGTAACACAATGGCGTTTGAGTGGATAAAAATGCTACCTCAATATAATCATTGAAAAATGATCCAAACAACAAAGTTAATATCAAAACAGCTGCGGATCAATTTCCTGTGGAACCACTAATGGATCAATGGACTAGTTGTCTGATCTCAATACATTAGTGCTGTTTGTGCATCACACAGAAGAGTTCCTCTTCCTACTATCTGCGTAAAATAGTAATCACAGTACAGTGCAGTGTTTCAGGATAAATTTAATACCACAGTTAATGGCCCTTTGATATGTTCCCGCTTGTGAAGTATTTCATCGCCTTGCACGGTGAGATCATCACAGTACATCATTTGTAACAATAATATACTCTTCTATTTAAAGAAGTGAATTTATTGCTCATTAAATTTACATTAAACCCTGCTTAATAAGCCTCACTCTAATTGCCGGATAATGCATGGCACTACTTTATACCGTGGCAGCTAATCTTGCTGCTGGAAAGCGAGTGGCTGGCAGAGAATTGGCAGCTGATGCACGGAAGGAATTTAACCACTTGTGGCAGATGAAACACGGAGAGTGATGCGGGTCATCACTCGTTTCTCCGAGGGCGTTGCCAGCCTGCGTTTTTTTTTTTTTTCTGTATCTGCTCAAACTTGTCGACTTTCACACAGTTCCCAACAGGTTCAGGTGATGTGGACGTGGAGACTCATGCCGTTTAGAGGGGAGCGTAGTTATTTTATGTAGCTATAATTTACAGATGTCCCCTAAAACACATCGCATGCAGACTATTGTCAGATGCTACAATTTATCATGAATGCATTACTTCCTGCATGAATACCTCATGAAATCATCAGGGAGTAACATGGGTTCTTTATTTACGATCTCATGCATGAACAACACATTAATTAAAGCATTAACTGAGGTGAGTGCATCATCAGTGATTACGATTTATTAAACATGATCATGAGGAATTCTTTGCAAAAAGATTTTGGGCCAATTTTTGCACCTGTCCATTTACCTGCAGGTTACTATGAATAAGACACAAATATAATAACTCTGACATCATAATAATCGAAAAATATTCGTGCTCACATGAATTGTTCTCGCACTTACTGGATGGTAAAGACCAAACTTCACGTCAGGGGCCTCAAACATGATGAACTCATGACTAATGATGCTTCGTTAATGATGATTTTAGATGTGCTCTGTGTTTCAGAATTCATCATGATCATGTTTAATAAATCATAATCATTGATGATGTACTCACTTTAGTTCATGCTTTAATTAATGTGTTGTTCACGCATGAAAGACTTTGAACTCATGTAACTTCCTTCGTGATAATTCATTCACCGATAAGTGAAGTGTTGCCAACATTTGAAAGAGAAATCGCACCTTTGGCTCAAACAGTGAAAGACATCGCTGTAGATCTGCAGAGCTGTACGTAGAGCTGTAGATCTGTAGATGTCTGGCCCCGCTGTTGTGGTCCAGCCAAAAATATTGTGTTTATGTTTTTTACCGAGTTTATGAGCACCTGTTAAATTTCAGCTCATTGTGAGCGTCTCTGCCGTTTTTTACTGTCACTCGGTCGCGCCAATTTCTCTCCTCCGTTTTATGAAGGGCAGGGCTCGGCCCCCGCTGCACACACACACACACACACACACACACACACACACACACACACACACACACACACACGGAGTGCAGCAGAGACAGAAGTGAACGTAATGTTACTTAAATTGACGACAAGGACACTCGTAACGTAAAAATAAAAAAAGCCAACAAGATTAATGTAATGGACAAACATCAACCCCAAACAGGCGCGAAAGAAGAAGAGCGAGAGGAGATTGTCTACGAGTTCCTCGTCTCTGTCTACCCTTGACTTTATGTTCTTTTCACTTCATGAAAGAGTCCAATCTCTCCTCAAAAATATCAGCGCGGCTGCCGGGTACAAGAGTTCTTGTCCACAGAGTGGGACCTTTAAGTAAATACTGTGTCTGCTTGTTTTGTCCAGGTTTACAGGAGTGCTGCTGTCGGCATGTTGCCACTTTGAGTCATGTAGATGATGTATAAAAAAAAGATAAAAGAAAAAGTAAAAACTCAAGCCGTTTCTATGGTGGGGATTCGTACCGCCGTGTCGAACTGAATGACAAACTGAGGACGATCAAAAATGTGTGTCTGTCTGTCTGTGTTGAAATGGAGTAAACAGTCAATTAGGAGAAGCAGACAGATGACAGGTTCTTTCATGATTGCCGGGACAGAAGCTTCCATTCACAGTGCCGTGGTAATGAGGAGGAGAGCTGATGTCTCCGCTTATGAATATGACATTGTTCTCTGTGTTCCCCCGGATCTGAGGGGGACCTCACCGGATTGGCTGCGATGCTCAGACGCTGACAATCAGGTCCACAATGACAGAAAAAAAAAGAAAAAGAAAAGAAAGGAAAAGGGAAACGCAAGGATTTTGTTTCTGAAAGGGACACAGAGTTCACATTAGAATGGGTGATGGAGCAATTACAAGCTGCCATTAACGAGGTGGAGCACTCAAAGTGCAGCACTTCCTAAATGAAGACCTCCACGAGGCTGATATCCTCCGTAACTTCTAACATACTACAACAACATCCTAAATGAACAAACCAGAATCCTTTTTCCTCCTACCCAACATGGAAAGTGTTAAATTGTTGGGTTCCTTCGTGTAATGCTGTAAAGTTCTGTTTAAAGGACTTTGCCGTGCTAAGTGCCCTAAAATCACCCGTGTTGCGATTTGGCGCTATATAAATCAAATGGAATTGAATTGTACCATTATATAGATATGTAAAAAATATCTTAACGTGATCTCCTCCGTCCTGTTGTGCCTCCTGCCGTTACGTTTGGGTTTGTGTTTCTGTTGTGGTTTTTTTTGGGTGTTATTACCAGGATTAAAGCTGTAGCAAGTTTTGACCTTCACTAAATTTCACCGCAGTCCACCGTATCAGCAGATAATTTTAAGATTAAAGCTGGAGAGGAGAATCTAATAGGACCAGCCGCTCCCAGGAAAACACATTTATTCTTAATGCTATTAACAAATTAATGAATTAATAGAGTTATTCATGAGTGTTAATTACTGCTCATGAAAATCCTCGTGTTGTTTTGGCTTAATGTTGGTTTCAACTTTGTTATTTTTGTTTTTTGGTTAATTTGTATTTAATTGCTTAATTATTACAAGTGCACCTGATTTGTTTTTTTTCTGTCTGTTGTTGTGCAGCACGTCGGTCGGCGCTACTCTTTTCTATATTTGGCTGCAACTTGATGGAAGTCTGCATTTTCTGGTTTTCTCTGATGTGGAGATGGTATTAATTGAATACCAAGATATTCGAAAGTAATTAAACATATGAGTAAATACGGGCAAAATATATGATATAGCCATGAAAAATGCCTGACAACTGACACAAAAATGCAAGAAGTTGCGTTTAACGCCGCAAGGTTGTGTTTTTATGACAAGCACGAGCTGGTCTGGGTGCCAGGACCTCAGAAGTGGAAAGGGTTGAATGATATTTCGAAGAAGCTTCGCTGGCTGTTTGGTCGGTCGAGGCTAAAGAGAAGTCCAACATAGAGAGAACCTTGAGAGTGGTCGACACTCTCAGCATTACGACTGAATAACAGCTGGAGGAGAAAGCACTGGTTCTGTGAGAGAAGACTGAACCTCTGATCAATAAATTCAGTTATCGAGCTCCCGCTAATCCACTGCTTGGATTGGATTGGAAAAGGTGCTGGTTCTCTGCTGCGGTGTTTGGCTTTCAAAAAAAGGGGAGACTTTGTTTGTTTTGTTTGCTCCCATCGAGAGATATCGAGGTGCCTTCGGCTCCTTTGGACCAGGTGTCCTCTGCGGTTTGATGGCAGGCCACTCACTTCCACAGAAGTCGGAAACGAAAGAGCTTTTTCTCTGTGCCGGAGCTCTGCTGCACCCTCAGACAACAGGAGAGGAGCATCACCTCTCTGCCTCCTCTCCGGGCTTGTTTGGCCAGATCTCAGCTGGATAAAATAACCGCTGTGTACCCTGAGTCACAGCAGGGGGAAGTAATGCAGCGCCGCTCTACAAAACCAAAAGTACAAGTACAAGTGTTCCTTCCCAGCAGAATGCAAATACTGCACTAATCAATACATCTTACACTAATATAAAGGCAATTATCTGCAGCCGCCACACTGAACTCTGAAGTTAGAGTAAAAAAGAAACACATTTTCCCAGATTTATGTCTTGTATATACAGTGAGATATCATGAAAGACTCCGTTCTTGCTTTACACCACACAGTGGAATCAGTCACTCCCTGTCTCATCGGAGTTCTGTTTGCGAATGCATTTATGCAGACTGAATGAAATATTATTCCCTTACGCAGCAGGGTATATCTCGACTTGGGGACTATATTAGAGTATCCCAGTCCTTCAGAGTTTCTGTGTTTGCTTTTTGTTTTTTTTGTAATTTTATTTGAACCACACAGTCAGGCATGCCAGCTAGAAAGAACAAGCAAGTCTGAAAGACACAACGTTTAGTACGCTAAAGGACCAGAAAAAGATAAGAGACTTCTTTATGGCCCAAATTTAAGATGTGTTGCTGTTGTTTCATACTGTCTAGTTAAATATTTAGAATCTAAAGCCACTTTTAAAAAAATCCATTTAAAATGATAAAAAAACAGAACAAAATCTGTAAATCCTCACATTTGAAGAGCTTTAACAAGAACATGGTAGAAACCTTTTAGAGAAATTAATCATCAAAACTCTGCTGTGTTTTCTGTGTTTTTTTTGTCTACTCAGAGAATTGACGGTTAATTTCAGCCTGTCTGACTCACTTTAAATGTTTGTGTCCTTAATTTTATGTTCTGGTGCTAACGGTTCTGTGTTACATTGATAAAAGCTTGTATTATTTGTCTTTCTCATCCATAAAGACTGTATATTAACACCTTACACTAAGTGTTACATGGCAGCTCCACAAACGAACGAGTCAAAGGAATAGTTCAACATTATAAATAGAGTTGTCATGTGCTCTCTTGCCCAGAGTTTTAGGATGAGATCTGTCCACACTAAATATGTAACTGGAGCCAGTTAGCTTAGCTCAGCATAAAGACACGAAACAAGGAGAAACGGCTAGCCTGGCTACAGTTAACTAATTCACTGTATGTTGTTGGTTAAATCCAATCAAAGATCCGACTGGAAGTGTCAACGAACCAGTGGAGGCTCCAGGAAGTCTCCACTCCAGGAAGACCAAACCAGAAATAGGGAAGCCAGGTGAATGGTTTCAAAGGGGTTGAACTTGGCCTCTTCACTAAACATAGGAAATGTTTTGGGCCTAACATGGAACAAACCAATCGTCTCTTTAAAAGCTAAGTTCCCTTTCACCATGGTGGATTTCCTACCACTTGGCAGATTTCCCAAGTAGTACAAAAGAAAGCTTCTCTGCTTGTGTGCAGATTTATGTTCACAATAATAACCTTTTACATTTTAATCTTTTAATGTTTTGCCTGTTTGTGCGCTGCATGTCCCTGTTTCACATCGCTACATTAAAAATATGACCTTAAAAGTAAAGTAAAATACTGCATAATTGACTTAAGACCAGGTTTTTCTTGGTCAATCACTTCCAGCTGCCTCAAGATATCCATGCACCAACAATGTGCCTGACCGCGCCTCCTTTTAAGACCAACAGGACCTATTTTAAACAAAGTGGGCGCTGGACAGAAAAATTACAACTTTGTCGATCTGAAACGAAGAAAGACACTTCCTGAAGGGAACCATCGGGTGTAAATCACAGCCCTCAGACTGGTGTTTAACCCCCCAGAAACGACACGCTGATGTTCTTTGGATTCTGTTTGTATTAAACAAAAGCAGGTTGATTAGCAACCTACACAGATTCTTCTGAGTGGATTTTGTTAGTTCTGGAATAAGCTGGTAAAAGTCTTTAAAAGTGCTCATTGTTACAGAATCGACTCGAAGCCTCCTCTCAAGGTGAATCCGAAGAAATTTTGCTCCTGTTTACTCAGAAGTGAGCTGTTGTCTGACAGGTTGGTGTTGCCTGCCTCGGGGGCATCTTGCTCTTGAGTTATCAGCGCGACGATAGACCCATCTTAATTACTCTCCGATACAGCACCATAATCTGTCATTGTCAGGCTGATCAACACGGTGCAAACCCAAGCACTGAAGCTCATTCACCCAAACCAGAAGCCTATTGATTAGTTCTCATACTTGAGTCATTGCACCGCGGAGAGCCATGGGAGGCAATAGAGCTAATGGAAGGGGGGAACTCAAAGTCACATTGTTTACATCCAAGATGACAGGTAAATGTATTTGAAAGGAAATATGGGCTCGTTCCATCGGCTCCCAACTAGCAGACCGTCTGCAGCTAACAAGGAAAAGAAACCCCTGACTCCAAGACAGCTTTTCCATTTCAGAATAAAACCTGTCACTTTGTTGTCTGAGGCCTTCTTGAAGCAGTTTAATATGATTTGTTTCCATTTTTCTTTGAGCACTGCATTGTGGGAAAACAGTTTCCATCGACCACCCAAGCGCCCAAGAAACGAAGGCCGTGTTAATCTGCATGCTGACTGTATTGAATACACTTTCCCAGTCTGTAAAATCCGATTAAAAGAAATGTGTCGCATTGATTTTAGGCACAACTAACAATTCGGTATGTCTTGATGGAAATCATTACTGCTGGAGTCGGAAACGACGCAACTGACCTGCAGCTCCGACGGCGTTGGCTGTGCGTCGCGTGTTCTACCGCTCATCAATGACCGGCACATGTGACGCTGCAGAGACTTTTCATTGTAAGGTTTCATATAAAAAAAAAGGCTCAGGTTGAAACACTAACTTTATTGCCTGATATTTTTGTCGTGATATTGAAATTTATATCGAGATTTTTTTTGTTTTTAGGTAGTGTTGGCATCGACTACCAAAATGTTTTTATCGTGACAATCATACAGGTTATATGCATATGACGAAGCTACAGTGTCGTTTGTTTCACCTTCACCGATCAAGAATAATCACAAATAGTTTGTTATACTTGTTTTACAAGAAAATACCACATACCTGCATCCACGGTTCGATTTCCAGCCAAGGGATGTAGGTTATGTTGAACGTCACTTCCTGTCACTCGCTTCTAGCTGCCAAAATAAAAGCAAAATGTTAAAAAAGATTACACATAAATAGGACCGATGGCAGTTTGCAATTCTGTGTACTGATTTTCTGTTTGAATCAGTGCTTTAAAAGAGAAAAAGGTGACGAAACAGTTTCAACCAAAGACCCCAAAAACATTTCAAGAAATGTAATTACAAAGTTTGAATCTTCTCATTAACAAATTTTGTACTCATTTTCACCAATAACTTTGTATTAGTTTATGTTTTTCTCTCATTATGTTGGTATACAGATATATTTTTCTTCTTTCGTTTTCCCAGTGGGGTCTAAAGAGGGTGTTGACGCTCCCTTAATGAGCCACGGGCCTTAATGGACTTGCCAATGCAAGTTTTTTCCTTTATCGTTATGTCCTTGTTTTTTGTGCTTCTACTTTAAAGCAGTTTATAACTTTCCGATTAAAAGTCTTGTAAAAGAAAAACCGTTGTACAACTAAAAGTATTCACTGTAGAGGGAACTAAGCAACGAACCTACATTAATGCTATTCATTTGTCAAGATAAGCCGATTCCACATGTCAGATTTTTCACTCAAGCTAATTCTTTCATCTCGTCTTCATACTTTGTTCCGCCAGTGTACCAATTCAGGGCAAAATGGAAGAGCAGTTATATTTGCATGTATAAATATACTCAAAAGTGCACTATTTTTTAATGCTTTTAATGCTTTTGTGAGGAGGCCATACCCATCGACACTCTTGTCCCACATTAAAAAAAAGTATCCTTCCCTTCTCTAATAACATTTCGAGAGTTTATTTTAAACCTCCACTCAAAACATTTCTGATATATTAACAGATGAACAGACATAATCAGGCATACACAGATACAGTATAAATCCCATCCAACTCCCTATATTTGTTCGACTTGTAATGTTGCATTGAATTAAATTATAGCTGAAAACATCAAACATGTATGACAAGCATTCATCCCAAAGAAAGATATTTTTTCGAGTCCTCGCCTGTTTGAAGTTGTAATATCTGCCAAGTTGGCTGCCACGTGTTTCTATATATATGCACCACACACTGGTAAATTTGCATATTTTAACAAATCATAATACAGTAGATAATAGGAAGTATGCAAGCAACAGGAAAGCTCAGTGACAGAATAACTAAACGGCACCTCTGCTCACCCTTCTAGAAAATTAAGAGTCAGCTCTCGAGCAGAAGGACCTTTGTCTCCGTGGATGACGCTGTAGCTCAGGACCAGAAATCCACGCTTTAGTGTGTACACAAGCTGAATGAACAAGCAAAGTACATTTCTCACACAGGAGCACTTTTAGTTCTTCGTGCTCTTTTCTGCAATCAGGTCTCATATAGTTTTGACGGTTCGTGAATTTAATTGGTCGTTAAAGAATCTGGCAGAACAAGCAGCGGCGCTCATCGGCACAGAGCTGCTTTTCACCTGCCTGTTTAATTTGAATTTTGCCTTCATGCTAAGCACAATGACAGGAGAGTTTACAGCAGCAAAAATATGTGGACACGGGGTCTCGGAGCTCAACCTCTGTGTGCACAGACTGCACTTTGCTCAGCGCCTCATGTTGTGTATGAACCACATATGGGTTTCATTTTTTTTTCTCTTGTGAGCTCCAGTGTCGCTGCGTCTCTTGTGAGGACTGTCAGTCCATTCACTGGAGGTGTAGCGGCTGTGTCTCCTGTACGGCACAGCTGTATCCTTCCTGTCAACTCCGAAGCCTCTGTTTTCATGCGGCCGCATGACACAAAACTTTGCCGTCTTATTTTCTGGAGGCGTGGCGGTTAATAAAAAGAATCATTATTTGTGAGTCGTTAAGAGGATCGTTACTGGAAGTGTCAGTTTATGCAGCCATTAACACGCTTTTATTCCCGCTCCAACAGCAGTGACTTAGTTGCATGTAAATTCAACCAAATGTAGTTAAATGCTCCTTAATAATAATTAATGTTAACGAAAAACAATAAGAATTGTTATGTGATGTGTACAATATTATTTAAAGCTGCGTATCTGGTTAATGTTTGACATCTGGCCCCTCAACAAATAACTTTCAGTCCCTGAGTTAGTTTTTCACGCTGTGTTTTCAAGAGCCCGGCTGATACTGGATTTTTCGGCCTGATATCCATGTTAGTGAATAAACTGACCGATATTCTTTATATTCCTGACTTAACATTTTTTTACACACTAATTGTTGTTTTTGTCACGAGTATTTTCAAGCAAAATTTTTATACTACGCAGCAAAAAAACCACAACTTTTTTGTTTCTCAGAAGAAGGTGGCGAGTAGAGGCATCAACCAAGCACGTTGTGTGAAAGTGTAACTAACATCACAACGCCGAATGATAATGTTGACTGTTTGTGTCTCCAGCCACCTCGTGTTATATGACAAAGGGTACAAAAATGACAAAGACCACATCTCGAGGAAAATGTACTGGGCATCCCGGCTGTCAGGATAGTGAGGAGTTTATGTAGTTTAGAAGACAGTCTCACAGCTGGTTTGGATAGCAAATAAAAATCTCTTCTTCTTTTGTCAATGAGGAAGAGCAAGACAAGATCATCATCACTTGATGATGTTAAATCGATTATTTTTCTGGAGAATGAGCTGACGCGAATCTTCTCCAACCTTTTTTTTTAACAACTGTAGCAAATTCGCAACGCTGGCAGTATTGATTTGCACGTCTGTGTCGTTTATTCGTCATGCCTCCCACATTTAAGGTCTAGGAGTGGAGGCACTCGTAGCTAATCCAAAAACAGGCAAAGAGGTGGTGCATGCGTGGAGCTGAGGTGGCTCGAATGAAGCCTGGTTGTTGAAACCTGCACTGTGGAGAATCTCTGTCTGTCAGTGGCTGGTACCTGCAGCCAGGAAATAGACTGGACGGTACCTGCCTGTCACTCCATGAAGGCCTTCCCTAAATTATGCATAAGCCTTAATACATCTTTAACGTGAGTTGGAAAATGTTTTTTGACATTTTAACATGGAGGTCTATGGGGATTGACTCACTTTTGGCACCAGCTCCTGGTGGCCACTTGAGGAACTGCAGTTTTTGGCTCTTCTGCATTGGCTTAATTTTTCAGTCTCAGGGGTTGCTGCTTGTATACTATAAAACACACACACGCACACGCACGCACACACACACACACACACACACACACACACACACACAAATGGAACAATGTATTAATTCACACGAAGCATCTTTTTCTGCATTACGTGATACGTTCAGTATATCTGCTATGGACATCATTTTCGACAATACATTTTGTAACATTAGTCGGGCTCGTGTTTACACTCGCAACTCCTTCTGCATCCGGGATGAATTTCCTCTCAGCACACACGTCCCATTTGCACATCACAGACGGGAGACCAGGGCTTTTAAAAGAGGTGAGAGGAGCTCATGTGATTGACCCTGATTGATACTAGCTCCCAACACTGTCACTGTTAATGGAGGATAAAAGCTTCTGCCTAATGTCAGCCTGTTTTCATGTGCTGAACGGGTGAGCCCTTCCCATTCCAGAGAAGTAAGAAGAAAAATGGCACGGACAGAGATCTCACGACGGAAATGACTAAAACTTCTCCAACTTTGATAGGAGACTTTGTGTTCTTGTAGGACCTCGTGACTCGTGACAAGAAACTGATTGAGAAAATGTGTTTTCAGGGTCCTTTAAGCCTTTGCTTTTTCAGTGTTTTCCCTGCCATTAAAACACTTAGGCACAGCCCCCAAGAGTTTTTCACAGCTGAATGAAAAGAAAGATAAAGTATCTGTAGAAATTGTGGTCAAAGGAAAGAGAGTGCGCGAGCGAGCGTGTGTGACTGTGAGGTTGATGACCGGAGCGGAGTATGAGCTGGGTGAACGTGCTGTGCAGTGTGTGTACACTTTGAGCTGCTTGTCAGTGAATAAATGCAACAACTCCTCAAGACCAAGGCCCGTGTCCAGCTTTCAATCTGCAGATTAAAGTGAAGGCGGTTAGCCCAGAAGTTGGCATCAACGGGTTAGCATTTCACCTGAGCACGCTCATTTAAGGTGGACCGACCTTTAAGGTAGACCAGGTATTCTCATTTTAGTGACAATCTGAGAAACTCCCAAACAGAGAATGTAGATATGTCTGGCTGCTGAGTTTAGCTGAGTTTGTAACATTTATTAAAACTAGTCAAACTCGTGTTCAGTTAGCTGCCAGCTGAGACGACAGCCCCGCTGCCAAACCTTTGCATTTTCTGCATTATGCTACCCGTTTTACGACATGACCACTTGTACGGCAAGCGTACGGTGCACACGATTTCTCATGTTGTTACCACGAGTTCACAAGTTTCATTGAACGCAGAAAATGACACAATTTCCTCTAGTGGACGGACGTGTGTATTACACGCTCTGCTGCAATACCGGGTTGAGAGGACGGAGGACAGACTGATACTGACTGATCACAGTGTTCTTCATTCATTGTAAATTTCACTCAGTATTTTGATGTCAGGAATATTATACATATTATTGGAATTTATAGATTTCTTTTCAGTGAGATATTGTGTTTACAGTGACTTTGCTGTTGTAAACATTACTGTTGCTGCTGTAGAAACAATATTTTGTCATAGTTCAAATATAAATCTATTGTAATCTTGTTGTGAAGTTATTTATTTTAAATTTGTATTATAATTAAAAAAAAAAAAACATAAAACCAATAACAGTACTGATAAAGGACTAGGCCGATAAGATTAAAATTACATTTAAATTATAAAAACCTCCAGCTGCCAGCTGGAGAAACATTATTGGAGGATGATATAAGCCTTGTTTTACAAATGTTTTGTGATTATTATTTTTAATGCACAGTACATTATTTAAATATATAGTGATTAGAGTTGTCCAAAATTACTTGAAAATGCAGAATTTCTCGTCAAATCATTGCCAACCCTCCTCACAGCAACCCTCCAGCAAACCTCCAGAAACCCGGCACAGAAATATTTCCATACTACATCCAGCTTCAGATGTGATGTGGATTATTAAAGTTTAAGTGTATTTCCACTCAAACATACTCACCCACTACTGCCTGTTCAACTAATTTGTATGCCAAATGAAATTTTAACGGATAAACAAATCCACTTTAAGCTCAAGCAGATGTTATTTGCCACCTTGAATCTGATGTCAAACTCAATTAACCACTACTGTCTGTTATGAATGTTTAAATATATTAGATTGTCAGCAGAATGCGTCCAAGGACAGAATATGAGCAAAATAATTTTACAGCCTCAATCTGTGGTCAAAACCAAATCCAAATTTCTGTTTTGTCGGCATGTGTCGAGCTCAGCTCGGTACGGAAAAAGCTCAGCGGAAGACAGAGTTGCTCCAGTCTAAAAACAGATATCAATAAATGTAAACAGCACTGGCCTAGGGATGTCATTAAAAAGAATAGCATGTCTAGACCTCATAAAACCCAAACATATTGTTATTTCTGAGCAGCAGGAGTTATTGCCTGTGAGCACTAAGATGACATCCATCAATTTAGGGTTTTATTGGAAAATGTAGATGGGCTGCTTGGGAGATGTAAATGATTTACTTAGCATAAAGTTTTGCTTGAACAGGCAGCGCGATATTGTAGTTAGCGAGAGGCAGAGAAGTATGTGTGTGACACGGGCGGTTTTGAAGCAAAAGCTGATTTCCCCACGCCTGAAAGAATCACAATCTGTGCATGAATAATAGGCCGGACCTGCACGACGTGGATTATTCTGGTTCAAATATCAGTAGACTTAAGGGTTGTCAAATGGCATACATGTGTAATAGGATTGTTGTACACTTCGTTCATTTTGTCACTTGTACCCAAATGTCATATCTTCTAAGATTTACACTGATTGTTTCTCACTATGTGCACAAATTACTGCTTTTTTTTTTTTTATTCCCTCTGCCTTTTCATGTGATACGTTCAAGCCAATTTAACTGAACCGCTTCACATTTAAAATTGTTTTCATTGAATTTCGGCTGATATGATGGAAAGTGAAAACTTTGTGTGCAATGAAGACAGTTTATACAACAGATGTCAGAGCACAGACAAATCACTATTAACGTCATTACTACCTGCCAGTGCAATGTGACAATATGCAGTGTGTGGTGTGACAATGGTCTGAATATATTTAATTAACATGAAAAACATTCTAAATTTGGTCCACAGAAGTTTGTCAAATTGTAAGCTAGATTTTTGAAATGCTGGAGCTTCAAAGGGGAGAAGGATTTGCATTCAGTTGTGTATCACTTTGACATGTTGGCCTCATCTTCCAGTAAATCTCAAATCTACATTT
Source organism: Embiotoca jacksoni (assembly GCF_022577435.1). Taxonomy (NCBI): domain Eukaryota; kingdom Metazoa; phylum Chordata; class Actinopteri; family Embiotocidae; genus Embiotoca; species Embiotoca jacksoni. Next base: position 17,197,161 of record NW_027185274.1, on the reverse strand, counting down.
ATTCAAATGTGCTCGGCGCGGTGAAGGTTGACACTGCATAATCCGTCAAAATGTTCCGTTTGAAGAGAGGAGCTGGAATTATTTGAATCATCAGAAAGCAGCCTTGCAGATATTAGGAGAGAAGGAGCTCAAAGTTTTAACTTAAATCTTCAAATCTGTCGATATATATGGCATCAAATCACAGGAACTCAAGTCAGACTGAACCTTTTTCTCTCAACGTGATGCTACCATGTGTTTCTGGCAGCAAAGCATCTGAAATAATATATTTTATGTCAGGTGCAGGTGTGAAATAAAAAGGGTTTAAGATTAGAGACATTTCTTCATGAAGAACTGAACGTTTCTTTTCTATCAAAGAAATCAGTGGACTTTTCTTCCTGCTCACAAGACAACTTTCATCTGTACTGTCACAGACCGAGTCACCTGTCAATTCATAATTTAAGAGAATGGCGTAAATTGGTTGCAAAAATACAGGTGATGTCTTTTGACAATTGTCCGATTTTTGTGATTAACACCTATATTTCACCTCCTGTTCATAGATTTACATGAGTTTTTAATTTACTGTGTGTTCATTTTGTTGCACAGTAATCCTGCTAAGTCATAGTTCCTTTTACCTTCGTCTGACTATCCAGAGTGTTGGTATAAACGTGCAGTCTCGTCCTTTACCGCAGTCTGTGTGTTACCGCTGAGAGATCTGGTTCATGCAGTAAAACAGATCTGCTCGGGTCTTTTGGAGGGATTTAGCTGTTGCAATGCCAGGGCTCGACGTAGCTTCCTGGTCTGACAAGCAAAGCCAATACGGAAGTGCTTTAAAATGCAATACCACTGAGGGCCACCAGGTGTTGGCTCCGTAGACTCCCATTCAACTTCTCTCATGAAACACAAAGTTAATACGTCATGGTGTCATTTTCTAAAGTCACTTCTTATTAATTTTCTGGCGGCCCGTCTGAAAATAAATCCATCATTAATTAGATATTAAGCTCAAAAAGCAGTATGTTTGAGGACGTGTCTGTTTGATTGACAAGCCTGTGGTGCAGTCAGGTTCTTACTCTAGGTGGGCGGGGCATAGTGTCCTCAGGTTCTCAATCAGATCCGAGTCAGATCCACCGCCCCCCTCCCGCCCAGCTCATCCAAATATGGTCACTTCTGGCTCCAAAATAACAAGGTGGCGACGGTCAAAACCAATGGTTGACGTCACTGTTGGTTGCCGATTTCTCCCCTCGTGCAAACCTTACACCAAAACAAGTTCCTCTCCCCAATATTACTTTGCAAAGGGCACCATCGCTGCCAAAGCCAGAGCGTTTTTTTCTCCTGCACCACAATCACACTTAATTTGGGTGGCGACCATTGTTCAGCACTGAGAGGGCCGAGGAGATAGGTCTGACAATGCAGCACTACTTTTTTGCATTACCTGTTTGATTGATTTCGGAGCTGCCATATTATGTTTGTGGCAAAGGAAAAAGGACTGAAACTTTTAAATCTAATATAACTATAAAGTATGTGTTGGGAATAACATATATCCATGTCAGCACATAAAAAAGAAAATCACTCCTTACTTTAGAAACAAACTCATGGAAATGTTTACATATACATACAGTGGGTACGGAAAGTATTCAGACCCCTTTACATTTTTCACTCTTTGTTTCATTGCAGCCATTTGCTAAAATCAAAAAAGTTCATTTTATTTCTCATTAATGTACACTCAGCACCCCATCTTGACAGAAAAAAACAGAAATGTAGAAATTTGTGCAAATTTATTAAAAAAGAAAAACTGAAATATCACATGGTCATAAGTATTCAGACCCTTTGCTGTGACACTCATATTGAACTCACATGCTGTCCATTTCTTCTGATCCTCCTTGAGATGGTTCTACTCCTTCATTGGAGTCCAGCTGTGTTTAATTAAACTGATTGGACTTGATTAGGAAAGGCACACACCTGTCTATATAAGACCTTACAGCTCACAGTGCATGTCAGAGCAAATGAGAATCATGAGGTCGAAGGAACTGTCCAAAGAGCTCAGAGACAGAATTGTGGCAAGGCCAAGAGATCTGGCCAATGTTACAAAATAATTTCTGCAGCACTCAAGGTTCCTAAGAGCACAGTGGCCTCCATAATCCTTAAATGGAAGAAGTTTGGGACGACCAGAACTCTTCCTAGACCTGGCCGTCCAGCCAAACTGAGCAATCGTGGGAGAAGAGCCTTGGTGAGAGAGGTAAAGAAGAACCCAAAGATCATTGTGGCTGAGCTCCAGAGATGCAGTAGGGAGATGGGAGAAAGTTCCACAAAGTCAACTATCACTGCAGCCCTCCACCAGTCGGGGCTTTATGGCAGAGTGGCCCGATGGAAGCCTCTCCTCAGTGCAAGACATATGAAAGCCCGCATAGAGTTTGCCAAAAAACACATGAAGGACTCCCAGACTATGAGAAATAAGATTCTCTGGTCTGATGAGACCAAGATTGAACTTTTTGGCGTTAATTCTAAGCGGTATGTGTGGAGAAAACCAGGCACTGCTCATCACCTGCCCAATACAATCCCAACAGTGAAACATGGTGGTGGCAGCATCATGCTATGGGGGTGTTTTTCAGCTGCAGGGACAGGACGACTGGTTGCAATTGAAGGAAAGATGAATGCGGCCAAGTACAGAGATATCCTGGAAGAAAACCTCTTCCAGAGTGCTATGGACCTCAGACTGGGCCGAAGGTTCACCTTCCAACAAGACAATGACCCTAAGCACACAGCTAAAATAACAAAGGAGTGGCTTCGGAACAACTCTGTGACCATTCTTGACTGGCCCAGCCAGAGCCCTGACCTAAACCCAATTGAGCATCTCTGGAGAGACCTGAAAATGGCTGTCCACCAACGTTCACCATCCAACCTGACGGAACTGGAGAGGATCTGTAAGGAAGAGTGGCAGAGGATCCCCAAATCCAGGTGTGAAAAGCTTGTTGCATCATTCCCAAGAAGACTCATAGCTGTACTAGCTCAAAAGGGTGCTTCTACTCAATACTGAGCAAAGGGTCTGAATACTTATGACCATGTGATATTTCAGTTTTTCTTTTTTAATAAATTTGCACAAATTTCTACATTTCTGTTTTTTTCTGTCAAGATGGGGTGCTGAGTGTACATTAATGAGAAATAAAATGAACTTTTTTGATTTTAGCAAATGGCTGCAATGAAACAAAGAGTGAAAAATTTAAAGGGGTCTGAATACTTTCCGTACCCACTGTATACTCTTTCTCTATATAGAAGTTTTTATTTTTTTGTCTTTTACTTGCTGCACAATTGGCTTTAATATCTAACATTTTAGTTACGTAGTGAGGTAAAGAAATTAGTTTTATTCTTGCCGTCAAGTGTAAAAATAATTTTCGTGCTCACTCATCTTTTTGCAGCAGTGAAAAAGTGTTGTGATGAATACTGAAGAGAACGAAGAGGATGTGTCTCAGTGACTTCAGACAGGCTGTGGTTCAGTGGCCAGTTAATTTTAGTGATCCTCAACTTCCAACAGTCTCACATCAAAATATGTAATGCCAATGCTGGTCCACAGCTCGAACTGTATTAGCGTCACAAAACCAGCTCTAAAGTTGTGAGATGCCGACATTTAAGCCTGGGCTGTGAAAGAAGTAAGTCGGTGTTGGAAGAGTGACAATCACAACCCGTCATCAACACGTTTCCTGGTGCGATCGGATAACGAGTGGTCACCAAACGTACCGGTGGAAACGCAGTTGGGACGCATCGAGATCCGATCTGCTCAGGTCACATTCGGAGGTGGTCTGAGACGCTTGTGGCAACATTAGCTTTGCAGTGGAAACGCGATGCATCCTGGTCCTCACTGGACGACCACCTACTCAGCTGACGTCCTCTGAATAAGGACTAAAAAATAAATCCAGCTGCTGTTTGTTCCGACGTGTCACCGTCACATTACAGCAGGTTCGTTAGTTTGGGATTTTTTTTCCCCTCCATTCAATCTTTCACGTGAATCTTTTAGGGGTTTTTTTGGTACCAGAAGAAAATGTGATTGTGCTGAGCACAGCTGAACTGTAAAAAAAAGCAGGAGAGTTTTACTTCAAACTGGCTCTATAAAGCATCCTTTTAGCGCTTTAAAACAAGCTGCTACATGAGGCCTGTTTCACCAAAGCCTCCTCTGGAGCAATGAATCAATCCGACCCGAATCAATGGGGTTCTGACATTCAGGTTCCTGGTCCTCTGCTTATTTGCTTGTGTATTTTCGTGACATAGCCTACGTGTTCATTTGCATACAGAGCGGGGAAGTGAGATCTGATCTTAAGTGGAAATGTGGAGACGCATGAAATGCCAGGTGGGAACAGACGGCTTAAAGCGGGCTACTTGTGAGTCGACCTCACCAGGAGGCCTGTTGTTGAAGCGAGGTGTAAACAGCCTCATGGTCTGCGTAGTGAGAAGTTCAGAGGTGGTTGGATGGTTCGAGCACGGGACTTTCACCCAGGAGATGGCTGTTTGAGTCTGAGACGGAGACAAAAAAAATCAAATCAGTACAGCGCTCTGGGGTTCACAATGTCAGGAAAGGACCTTTTAATTATGGACCAGTTTTCAAGGAAACATTTCAAAAAGTAAGACGACAATTTCATGGATTTTAATAGCAATTTCTACCACCTTTCCAAAGATAAAGAGGAACATGTCATGATTTTCTATGATAATCACTTTCTATGATGATGAATTTGCGTTGACATTTTGATTGCAAGATCGCGATTACCTGGAGCGACTGAACCAAAATAAATAATGTCCTGTGGTGGTGCCAATTCTCCACTTGTGCCTGTAAAAATTGTCCGTGGAAGGAAGAGCAACAGCATGCATCGTTAAAAGAGTCACACTCTCAAACTCTGACAAAAATATGAACTTCCTGTCAATTTCATCCAACTGTTTTTATACAGATAAATAGAAACGATTATAATCATTATGCTAAATGATTGCGGTCAGCTCATATAATCACGATCGGGCAGTGATGTAATATTTGTGACAGGTCTCCATACAGCATATGAAGAATAAATAATCAGAGTACATACACTATATGAAGAATAAGAATCAAATACAGTATTTGTGGCTCAACATGCAGAAAGTTCAGCCCGGAGATGGGAAAAAAAATTTTTTTCCAGAAAGTTTGCAAACTAAAAAGTCTGAACAGATTTATTTTTTACACTGTATTTAAAAAAAAATGTATGCATAAACTTGTGTATTTGCCATCTCTTTGACTGTAGATTAGCAGGACAGGTAGATGAAGAGCGAGCGCAGAGGGAACTTTAATGCTCACTCTGATGACACCTTGAGCCCTCGGCTGATGAACTGTTGAATGAGAGCTGGCGGGCTCTCGGGGGAGCCGCTGTCTGTCAAAACATATTGTGAGCGCAAGTGACATTATGAGGAAAACACTGTCACCTTGTGCTTACATAAAGTGTAAACGCTGAAATGATACATTCGTAGTAAACAAACTATTAGTGCAATGGGTGACATGTTTTGTCCGGCGATTACGTGCAATTATGTTTAACGATTTCCCAGCGTGTCAAGACAAACCAACTGCATGTTAGTTTTTGTCTCCAGACATCGCTCCTCGTGTCGAGTAGGTCACTTTGGAATATTCATAACCTCTTATGTCATCAAACAGCAGCGCAATTTACAGCAAAAACAACCCACTCTTCACTCGGCGGCCGCGTGTTGCCAAGCCAGGCCTGTTCGCTCATCACGCATCCACAACGGCATAATTATGGAGTATTAAACCGTCACGATGACACATCCGTCAGACAAGATATGCAAAAATGCCCGCGAGGCCTACTTGGTTTACCCTTACTGTTGTCAGAATGGCCTGAAGAATGGAGGTTTGTTTGCCGGCGGATCATAATTACGACTGGTATTTACGAGAGCCATCAAGCCTTCAGCCGGGACGAGCTGCGTCTGAAGGTGACTCACATCAGGCCGCGGACACGGTGAAACAAGGCTTTCAGACAAGCTGTCTCCTCTCACCAAGCCTTTTAAATCATCATCATTCCATCCGGCTGTATGATAGTTCACATGATACATCACCTGTTAGAGCGGCAGCATTACACGCCACCAGCAGCCAGTGACAACGAGTCTGGCAGCGAGCCTTTGCCCCTTTGAACGGCCGCCGTCGTTCGACGCTTCTGTTTCCCGTTATTAAGCTTTCGCTTCCGTGCTGTTAAGTTAAGCATCACTTAAACTGCCAGTTAGCTTTCGGTCTATTTTCCTTTTGGCGCTATTTTTTTTTCTTTGTCCGACTTGTTTTTGTTTTGTTTTGTTTTTTACTGATAGGGCCAGTTGAATTTTTCATGGTTTCAATCACCTCGAAGCAGCTTGTTAGACTGACGCCTCTGACAGTGCTGTAATGCTGCTGTCCGTCCGCATGTCGCTCAGCTGGAGCTCGGCTGTCTGCACATTTACACAGTCGGAGTAAACTCGATATTGGTCATAGTCCGGCTCGAGGAAATGCTATTTCGTGCGTTCAAAGCTTGCTGTTGTGATTTGGACAATATTGCATTCACGAGCTCAATTGTCGACATAATGACACTGCTATACAGCGACAATTCACAGGGAAATTAGGTGGCATTTTTTTTTTCTCGTGTTGGTGGCTGACAGTGGAGAGATGACAGGAAATGAGGGGGGAAGAGGAGGAAAATGACTTTCTGCAAAAGTCCCAGAGGTTGTTGTAATCACATGATCAGCATCTTGGAGCTGTAGGACACCAGGACACCGTGATCGCTGCGGTGCATTCAAGTTAAACTGAGGTCTGGTCGGTAATGAAACATGATCTTTTACTGGCTTTACAGAAGAATCTCATTTTGAAGCATTTAACTGTTTTACAAGTTTCTTTTAAAAATGACTGCGATTAAATTTAAATTAAAATCTAACAAAAGTAGTTGTTTGCATATGAAAGTTAGGTTTTTTTTGCATTAATTTTTCATATTGTGCACTATGCCTATAGTAGAAAATGTCCTTATTTACATTGTGACAGTTATTTCAAAGGGGATATTTTGCATTTGTCTTCAGCTGCCGATATAAGCGGTTTAGATGAAGTTATTAAACTGTAAAGTCATTTGTATTGTGTCAGATTTCCTGTCCGGCTGTTGCCATGACCTCATTGTGAAGCCGTAGTTTCATTGTGTCCAGATATGTTCATGTTTAAGCTGCTTTTCTAATTTTGCTATAACCAAGAACAAGACTTTTAAAGGCTTTTAAATTTTACTTATTGCCAGGAAGTCCCATCTAATTCAACAATTAATTGATCCCACTTAACCCTCGTGTTGTCCTCGGGTCAAAATGACCCGCAGCTGTGTTCAACCAAGTTCTATTTTATTTCTATATTTTTATATTTTTTGGGATCATTTGTCATCATTCTTTAAAGAAACCCTCACAGCTTCCTTGTCACCAATGATCCCAAAAAATATGAAAATAAAATAGAAATTGGTTGAACACAGCTGCGGGTCATTTTGATCCAAGGACAACACGAGGGTTAACATTATCTGGGTATACAAAACCTGTTTCACACCATATATAGTACAAATTACTGCAAAAACAAACAAAAAACGCCAATAAAAATGAGCCACGAAGCTGCGCATTATTGTGTTCAACATTTGCAGTTTATTTTGAGTTAATCTCACATCCGCTGCCATTCATTCTTGAATATGTATTAATCCGCAGCTCAAAATAATCCCCAACAACTTCTCTTTGAGAAATGTTTGCTAAATTCTAGAATGCTCAGCAGTTTTAGGAATTTACTGGGCCTTTTTCAGGCAAATAACATCATATATTTGTGACAAATTTTTGAAATATTTCTGTCAATAGTTTCGTTTTAGGAAACAAACAAGGAAGGGAAGTTGGAAAATATTGAACTCCTGACAAAAACGAATGTATTTTTGGTCTTTTCATATGTTTTTATGGAATATTGCCAGCTTTATGTTTTGATCTGATATTCACGTTTCTCTTTTGAAAAGAGCCTTTGTCATTAACAGGATATGTAATTCTGATTGAGGGAAAGAAATCTCACACATAAAAACCCCTCTAATACTTCTAACACAGGTGAGAGAAATAATAATTTAAGTGGTAACACTAGAGAACTGTGATGACTAAACCCGCTTAGGTGTATGACCTGTTTCGAAGACGGAGGTCATGTGAAAAAGTACAGAGACATAAAGCAAAACAAAAAAACAACAACCCAGGACTTTCACCCGGAGAATCGATGTTCGAATCCACGACAAAGCAAAAGTTAATGTGAATTTCTTTTAAGTAACGTACATACCGTAAAGTATTGAACTCACGAAGCATACATTAAATAACTATCATGGTGCATGTCAGGGGTCGAGCTGCTCATGTTTAGTAACATATATTCACATAGCTGAGCTCCACCCAAACCAGCTGAATAGCTCGTTTTAGGTGAACAATAACAAACTGATAGTCAACGCACACATTTTGTATTACAACAGCTAAAATTGAACAGTATGTGCACGTTTTTTTTTTTCTGTATTTCTTTATGTTTTCAATTGAGTGTGTGTGGGTGGTATTTTCTGTATCTACAGTTACATAGATGTCAAATTAAGCATTCTAACATAAGATTTAACGGGAAAATCTAGTGTTTCCCCTTCAATCGGGACCCCTTGCCCCTCCTGAAAGAAGCACATCTAAGTCTAGAATGTGGCTGGACACTTTGTGAAACTGGAGGGCTTTTCATTTGAAAAAAAAAGTCTCAGTTTATGTCCTCTGATCTCTGTGTGTCAGTCTCTGTGCAGAGCGGACACAGGTGGAGGGAGCGAGGGGAGATTTTCCACTAATTAATTGACTGCGTTGATAACATTGTTTTAACTCCAACCATGATCATTTCCTGACCCTAACCACGTGGTATTTGGCACCTAAACCTATGATACCTCAGCTTTCACGCCAAGTTGAGGAAAACGTGACACTGACACGGTATCGTCTGGAGGACCGACATGCGTATTACACATTACACACAAACTGGGTAATGTTTATGATAAACTACTACCAGCACAGTAGGCTCATATGAAAGCATCTGCAAGAGCCTGCGTTTCTCTATTTCCCCCCCTCAGCCTCTTTTTCTTTGCTTCATTCTTCGTTGTGTGCCACAGCCACTTATTACAGTTAGGGGGCAGGTGTGTCTGGCCTCAGCTGGGCATTATCCCGGCCCAAATTGTCCTTGGACCCCCATGTCTGTCTCGCGACCTCGGCCGCGGCAGCCCCATACATCATCGGCTATTCTTAAAGCTATCTGTACAATTGATTAACCCCCTCCTTTTAGTCCGAGTCAGAAATGATCAAAGGCGAAGCTTCAAAGCATTTTATGGAAATAATCACTCACTCATTAGCCATATGTTTGACAAGTACACCGTCCTGGCATCGAAGTCCTCTCTATAAATCATAAACACGGATCTGACAAAGGGAGAGGATCAAATGATGAAATATAGAACCTGACTGACAATCAGTGAGATTATATTATTGATGGATCACAGAGCAAGCTGTCATAAAGTAGCCTGGTCTTTTTCATGATGTATGGCTGCTGAGAATATATTTTGGGTCATCGTTGCTGCCTCCATATTTCTTCGCACTCCGTGTCATCATTATCAGTCTGACCTGCTCTGGGAATTTTTCGTCCCCCATTCAAACACCCATGTGTCAACACAAACAGCTTGTTATAACTGAAACAATCTAAACAAATGATCTCACCGGCCACCTAAACATGTTTTCTTCCACATGATACGAAGATGATACCCACCCCGGTCCTTCCTCCTCGTCTTCCTCCCTCCAAACCGGCCACCCACTCTCCGTCCCCAGCCTTCCTGGGCGATCTCCCCGGGCTGTGAGGACAAGACAGGACAGGAGAGAATAAATTACAGCCACAGAGCACCCGGCTCTCTCTCTCATGCTTTCATTTGCACTGGCAATTAATCAGCCATCACTGAAGAGCTCCTGCATGTCAGGGTGAGGATTTTATTAGGGATGTCCTTTATGGGCCTTAATGAGACTTATGTCTTCCTTGAGTATTTAATTTGCTGCACATAGCTTGGCTGCTTGTAACCTTGAGGTGAGGATTTTTTTTTCTTTCTTTTGTCCTGAAACAGTGAAGCTTGGCAAGGATTTGTTACTCACCTCCAATGATCTTGACTTGATTTGTGCTTTCATCCTCTTCCTCCCTCACTATCACAAATCCTCCCGTCTTGCGGTTATCTAATTTTAGACACAATTAAGCCTGATTTGTTGTGTTTATTTTGACATCTCTCCTCCACGAAGCACTTTGCAGCAGAGGCGCAATACTGAAAATGTGCCAAGTTAAGCATTCTGTTGTGTGAAAAGCAGATGCAGCAGGTGCTTCAACAAGTCAAATGTTTTATTTTTATTATTGTTATTATCATTACATTGATAACACAGTGCTTAGTGATGGGCTTCTACGTGACCATTTTTTTTCTGTTTTTCTCTGCGCTGCTCGGGACTGGTTTGAAGTGGGCGGGGCTGTGGTGGCTGTTGTCGGGTTGTAAAATCGAATCCAATCACACTCACAGTCTAAGAAGCAGATTAATGAGTTTTTTTTTTTTTTAACTACTAATTAATTATTATAAATGTGGATTTCTTCCGATTTTTTGGGGCCTTTATCGGACAGTGCACAGTAGAAAGATTGAGAGGAAGCGTGAGGAGAAAGAGCGGGGGAATGATGTGCAGTAACCGGGGACTCTGCTAACTGTCTTATAGCTTATTCAGCTCAGTCAACAACTCACGTTTTATTACAGCAGCAGAACACAGTTAGAGTTTGGCGTCGAGGCTCCGGCCCTCATCTCTCCTTGCAGATATGATTACTTAAAGATATTGGGGAATGATGAGCAAATATCCAGAGATGCCCCGGGCCTGCAGGTGGATGCTGAGGTGGTGGTGGAGGGGCTGAAAGTACAAACAGCAGGGCAGCAGTGTCGCTGACGGGCGAAGGGGCGAGATGGGAGAATTTTGCAGCTTAAATCAGGGTTTCCACTGGTCAGTTGATTCCTGTAATATCCTGAAATTATAAAAAGTATTTTAAAGACATGGAAAGTCAGGGGATTCAATCTTCTCTTTTTTTTTAATTTTTTTTATCCAAGTCATGGGATGCCGTGGAGATTTTTTGTAGCATATTCAAATTTTTGTTGCCATTGTAAAGTATTTTTCGGTATAGTGTTGTTGAACTTGTTTCCTGCGTGGTTTTTATCTCCCTCGTCCACAATTACTTCAGTCAACATCTGCTTTTCCCTCCAGCTGCTAACGAAGACAAACATGGCAGGAAAATAATAAATTCACGAGTTTTGGCTTCAAAACGATGACTTCAAAGATTGGCTGAGTAGACGACAAAAAAAACAGACATAAATTTAGTAAAACTATTATTACTCTATTAAGGTCTGGGAGAGGGAGCCCTTCGTTACCACGCCAACAGTACGAAGCATGCAGCCCCTATCACTCCTCTGCTGCAGCCCGGTAGAGGAGAATAAATTATTTGTATAATTTGTTGTTCAAGTTGTTAAAACATTTTTTTTTTACGTTTTGTACTACCCCAGTAAATAAACAAACTAGTAAATAAATCTCTCAACTTGTTGGTAATAAAATGTCTGATTAACTCAAAGATGGACTGCTTTTCACTTCGTTCTGGGTCGTGGAAATTCAATGTTTTAGTCAGTGAGAGTAAGAGAATTTTATATTTTTTTTGGGGGGGGGGGGGGGGGGGGGGGGAAATGGAAAAATCTGATGCCAAAAAGCGATTGAGGAATAAATATCAGCTAAATTGAATCTGAATCATAGCTGTGCGAACTTGAAGAACAGCCAGGTTATATATATTGTGTCTTTTTAACCCTGTGTAGTTGATTGTGAGACTGGCTGCACTCAAGCAGCTCCAGCTACAACCAGAGTGGAAATACTCGGAGTGGGCGTCAACCAGTTCAACCGTAACCACAGAGTCGAGCCGTAAGAGGATACGGAGGCCATCTGGTAGCATTTGTACAGTATGGTGTGGCCGTTCGCCCGCGTATGCTGCAGGAAGGGTCGTATGACGGTCAAGAAACGGAGAGTCTCTGGAACTCTCCGGAGGACGCACACATGAATATTCCCAGCCCAATTTTCTGGGTCACATGGAAGCTCGGGCGAAGTACGCGACCCGATCACATCTGTCACCAGGTTGAATAATCAAACTTTGCGACCTTTAAAAACTTAAATGGTATCTTAACAGTTCATTAAGCTGCTTTTGCAGAAAATGATGTAACCTCAGGACGATGAAGGGGTTTTAAAATTACAGCGGCTGCCCTTTTTTTTTTTTTTTTTCAAAGACGCCACATGTTAGTAAGTAGGACATTTTACTGGGCTGCAACAAAGTTAGGAAAGGGTTTGAGGAACTGAACTAAAGCTGGGAGCTGAAAATTATTACTAAACAAAAGACAGAAAACAAGTCTGTAGTTATTAGTAATGGTCCATAACATAAAGGTTCATTTGATGAGATTCTTGTCCATCTTTGTTTTTATTTGGGTACAGGAGTTTTCCCTTTGAAGTATTATCGAGAGCTCTCAGCTACATCGTGGTCGTGGTCGCAGCCCCGGACTCTGATTGGTGGCGGTTGAACTGCAGTCTAATTACAGTCTGCAGGTCCAACCTCCACCCCTCCACTCAGTACTGGAGAACATCTGCTCACTCCTCTACACGTGTGTTTGGGTCAAATCTGGATGTTTTTATTTTCAGTAAATGTTCTTCTAAAAATGTTCCCTTGAACCATCAATCAAACTTAAGGTTTGAAAGGATGGCTGCAAGATAAAATATTTATGTTAATGTTATGTTAATAAAAACTAAGCACAGTTTTTACTTGTGTTTTAATAGCACGGCAACTTTAAGAGCATTTCTAGGACCCTGGCCTTACTGCACTCAAACACATTCACGGCACCAACCGAACTGCTTTGGTTTTATCCAGTATTAAAAACTGCCCCGTCACTATGCCAAATTTGGATCCCTAGAGCTTCATCCACTCTAACACAATGTTAATTTAAAAAAATGTGTACTCCATTTACTCAGGAACAAATCTGATCACTGTTAGCGAGCCAAAATGTCACACAGGCCACCCACTTCGACATAATCACTTGGTTTCAACATGTAAATCTTACGTTAAGATGCCTTATTTCACTTTTTTACAACTAATTTGGATTTGTGTCTCGAGGTTTGTGTGCTGTAGTAACTGGAGGCTTCTCTGTGTGGAGACAGCGAGCTACTGTCTAATGACAGCAAGTGAGGTGTTAAGGGAACATCTGTTACAGAAAATAACCTGATTTATATTCAACCCCTCTAAACTACATAAAAACAAAAAAACTTGTACTGTAATTTTGGTAATGCTATTTCCTTTCCTTTAAAATAGATTTTATAAAGTTGTTATAACACCCAAAAGCTCCTGGAACTGGACATTTTTGAAGGATCCTTAAGGGGCAGGATGGGAACTGTAAATCAGAAAAGAACTTCTTATTCCCATCGCATTCAAACACAGAACTGACGGGTCGACCCGAATTCAAAGTGGCTTTTTTAAACAGAATAACGATTAAAATTCTGTAAGAGAAAGTACACAAAGTCTTCCACCATCCTTTCAGTTACTGCTTACATGTTAATGCAATTCTGCTTATAATCCAATTATGCAATGGTCAAGTCATTTCATTTATAAAGAACCCTTAAACACAACACAGGTTGACCAAAGTGCTGCATAACTACAGAACAGAGTTAAAACACACTAAATAGAATTAGAATAAATTAAGCAATAAAAACTAAATAAAAAAAACAAAAACATTAAATACATATATTCAAAATATTAAGCCCAACACACAAAGGTCTATCAGCTGTCATTAATACTGTAGGAAGTCAAATTTGTATTTAAATTGGGGCTAATCTATACTGTTGGACTCGGGCTCATGCTGGTACAAAGCCAATATGTGTAAGCCCCCAGTCCTGCGTGTTCTTTAATGAGGCAATAGGAGAAGATGTCAAGGTGTTTATTTAACAGCAACAGAATAATCAGTGTTACAGAGCTCTGGGTCCAGACTATGTTTCCCTGACCGCAACAAAGTATGTGTCAGTTCACAAAGTCTGACCTCCTGACTCTCCCATACCAAGTCTTCTTACAGTACAGGAACCAAAAAGTAATGTATGGTGATGTGTCCTTTGTTGATTGGTCGAGGTGGGGGTTGTTTTCCTTCACAGCCTGGAGCTCTCGCGACAGCAGCTTGTTCCTGTTTATGACTCAAAGAACAACAGGATGTGACCCCAAAGGTTGCAGACCTCCCCCTGTGACCTTTTGGTTTGGCCCAGCAGTATCACTATCATCCACAAACACAGCCTTTTGTCTACACCTTAGGATTAACAGTTGACCAATACGACGCCACATATAAGCAATAGGACATGGCATACATATATGTTGTATTATTGTAAGCAAAGACTAGCATAGGATAGCACAATACCTGCTAGTTAGAAGAAGTATGTTGTGTCAAGAAATTTGAACACTTTTAAAGAGGTTGATGACCTCATGAAGTATGAAGGGGGAGGGTGGAGGTGATACTGAGAACTCTAAATCTAAAACAGATTTTAAACATCTTTTCATATCAGATTTTCTTTATTTTCTGATTAATTATAACTGCAAATTATAGACGTAGCCCCGAAGGCCACAAACACGCAGTACAGGTTTACTAGTCCATGCAGAAGAGATTCATTATTTTGGATAATAAGAATGTTGTTTAAAAAAGAACGAACGAACGAACGAACACACACACACACACACACACACACACACACACACACACACACACACACACACACACACACACACACACACTCTCTCTCTCTCTCTCACAGGTTGGTTAGTAGCTGACCGCCTGTCGATGGCCAGCTGTGTTCCCCGTTTGACAGCCAGGTGGTTCAGACTTCGGAGCAGCAGCAGCAGCAGCAGCTTCATTTAATTAGGTTACCTATTCGGCTTCTTGTCAATGGCTAATTCGCAGATAGAAAAAAAAGAGTCAACCTTTACTTACTTTAGCAGCCTAAGCATTGTATTTGTCTTCCCTAATGATTCGAGCCTGTCAAGTGGAACAGGACTGAGGAACGCATGCAGCCCCGTCCTCACATGCATAAATAAGAGTTTACTCTGGAAACGGCATGGCTGAAAATCAACACTGAACCGAGACCAGTTATTTACTCTACCTTGATAATGTTTGACAGAGGCTTATCCAGCTGTCAGTGTGTGGTTAGTATGAGGAAATCACTGGCCAAAGTGCTTTATCGGAGACGATGAGAGAATCACTGCAACCATTAGTGGAGAGAGTCAAGAAACTGAAAATTAATCAAGCATTTGTTTATTTTTTTTAGCCAAAGTGCCAAACCTTAACCGGTCCGTGTCTGTTTCTTTTTTATGTATTAGACTGAATGTATTTGATTTGCTGGTATTGTTTACTAGTTATTGACATTGTATAGACAAACATATGAATTATTAACTAATAAAAAGGTTGATGTGATTGTTAATCAGAAAAGCTCCCCCAATAATCCTAATCTAACACTTTCATCGGCCCTATTTAGCATTAATAATTGATAAATATACGACTAATAAATGGCTTGACTGTAATTCAGGTGAAATGGTGCCTGTATTAGCACCTGGGAAGCGCGAGGCTCCACCTGACTGCCCGCTGAATTGACACTATTTCACAATTATTTAAAGTGGAGAAGTGCCACTTTTCTGCTGTGTGGTTTCAGGACAGAACAAACCACATAGTCCATCTCGTAGAAGTCTGTGGGGGAATGAAAGCAGCTGAGAGCCATGTGATCATTTTGACTTCACCGGCCTTTTCCTGCCTGCCTCGAAGAAATCTGTAAAAAAAAAAAAAAAAAAAGAAGGTGGAACCTTTTTTGCATTATACCTCAATTAATTGGTCGTTTGAGGTGTGAAAGTGGTAAATAAAGGAGCAGAAGAATGAAATGACTCTGTGGGATTTGATAAACCAGAAAGTGCTCATTTCACCTTTGATTGCATGGTGTATTTAATGCCTACAGAAAGCAAATCTGGCGTCTAAGTCATGTGCCCAGTGTGCCTCCTGTTCGGTGGTGCATGCATTACACGGCGAGGTGTCCTTGGCGGCAGCGACGGAGGCGGAGAACACGGTGACCCCACAGTGTTTGCAGACATTGATCTCTAATAAACAAAGACAGGAAATCTCTGCGAACATTTCTCTTCTAAATACAGAAGAGAGCAAAGCTTTTAAATGTTTAATAGTTCAGTGATAAAATGGGGGAGCATTGATATTCCAGTCACAAGGTGTACCTGCGGAGCCTCGATTATTGCCTGTAGCTTGCACTGAAATGCTTTTATTAAAGAAAAAAGAAAAAAAAAATCACTCGGTATAATTTTTTTTTTTTGGATTACAAGTTGGTATCTTAAAAGAGCATTAAATATATGTCCTCAAATGGTGAACTAAGCGTCAGCTGACGAGAATCTCAGTGGACCGAGGTTTCATTAGTTGTTTAGTCGCTGGAAGAAAATCTTTTTAAAGCTGCTTTTTGTCAGAGACGTTATAAATTTCCCACAAGAAACCTTCGTCAGCGGAGGAGCCTTCTCAGTCATGCGGGTGACCTTGTGGGTAACCTGGGCGTGACGTGCGTCAAGTGAGCAACTCATGCTGACAAGCAACATTAGCAGCACTTAGCCGCAGCCACCGTGTGGTGCAGGTCCTCTCGTGCCCCGACTGTCACTAATCCTTGAGTATCTGAGACACAGACTCTATCAGGCTCAGATAAGAAACACTGCGCGGAAGTAAACGAACTTGAATGTTCCGTCTCTTTGCTGTTTGACCCGAAACATTCAGAATCACGACACTTTTGTGGTTAGCGTTGTCGCCAAGGCTCGCTTCTTGCACGTCCTTGTAAAAGTCACATTTCAAAAGCTCATTGTTACAGTTTTGTGTTTTTCTGTAATGTAGCTTCATGAGACTCACTCCATTCGTTGTCGGCCCTGAAACTCAAACCATTTTCTGATGCCTCGAAAAATATTTAAATTTAAATAGCTATAAATAAATAAGAAAATAAATTTAATAAACGTGCACGAACAACTGGTCGACTGCTCGCTTGAACTAGAAGTATCTGAAGTCGGTGGGGGCGGGGGGGGCAGCGCTAATAATAAAAGACAAAGCAGCAAATGCTCACTTTAAAAGATGGAACCTGCTGTTTGTTATTGTTGCTTGAAAAAAAAAATGTGTGAAAAGAATGATAGAAATGAATTATAAGTTACGTTGCTTTCAGCTCTGCCCTTCCTGTAAAGTTCAGTACAGTCAATCGTGTCGCTGCTGCTGCTGCAACACACAACTGCACTAAACAAACACTGGATGTCTTTCACATCATACTTTTTTTTTTTTTTTGTTCTCACAGCTTCAAAAAAAAAAAAAAAAAAATACACTTTGTGCCATCACTCAGCTTGTAAAAGGAATCACCATGTTAACAACATTTCACAAAACGCTGAACCTCGCAGTGCAGTACAAGATTGGAGGGGCAAGTAAAGGAGTCAGACCGAGTGACTTTTCAGCGCAGCCACCCACCAGCTGCCGGAGCTTAAATAGCAGCGTATCATTATGGCTGCAAGGAGGGAAAACACCCTGTGTTTTAGTTCTTTGCGGAGGTCGTGTGGCAATCAGTGGGTGTGTTCATGCAGCTCTCGCTGAGAAAAACAGGCTAAATTAGACCTTTATGATGAAGCCACGTAGATCCTCCGAATCCTCCAAATGGCAGTTATGGAAATTTTTGTTTTTGCTTATTTTCTTTGTACTTAAAGATAACTGCGTGTTTTCTGTGCCATTGATTGCGCCGACGCTCGAAGCTGATGGAGGTGACCCTGAAATAAATTAAATTTGTCAACATCTTATTTATGTCCCGTAAATATCACGCAGGTGGTGTTTAGTTTCAGTTGTTGTTTGTTTAAACGAGGTGATGTGGAGGGAATTTGATCTTTTTAAAGAGATCAATGCGTGTTTTGTTGCACACACTCAGCTGCAGGTTTGTCTGGAAGGAGCTCCGTGGCAGATAACTCGCTGGTGTGTGCCCTCCCACATGATGCAACACACAGCAAGTCCATATTTCTTTGAACTCGGGCTTTTCATGGTCGCCTACCAAATATTTATTCGCCGCTATTGTTTTGTTGCTTTTCTTTTGTTCCGAAAATGTAGCAGTTGCCACAAATGAAGCGTCTGTAGATACAAGTTTTATTGGCAGTGTGTTGTGTTATTGCGTCTCTGATTAGGATCTGTATTAGTTTTGATTTTCAGATATGATTCAACTCCAAGAATTCCAGTGTAATGCAGAGAATTGTAACGCAGTCGGAGATGACACGGTTTCCTCTTTGTTATCTCGCTTTCAGTGCTTTAATCTCAACATCTCGGCACCCAAAAGAGATTTGATGCTAACATTTGACAGTGCAAAGAGAAGAAGTCGTTTTAGAAAAGGGAAATTCGCATGCCATGGCGGTGAGGGGATTACGGCTTGCATGTGTCTTCTTTACATGTATGACTTTTGGATGTGGAATCAGCCGCTCCGCAGCATCTTGAATGAAGGAGTAAAACTGACTGAATTGTTCCCTTTCAGCTCGCCGTGTCTCCGGCACAGTTGATCTTCAGCACGTCCTTTTTTCCTCCCAGCATTTTTCTTTTTTTGGCCTCGTGTATTTCTGACATAGAAATATTTGGCTGTCATGTTCCCTGACAGTTCTGATGAATTCCTGGAATGAGTTCCATAAAGTGGCCCGTTTTTCCCAAGTGAGACCAACTGTTAAATATGCATGGCTGAAAAATAAATGAAGCAGCCTTCTAAGGAAACGTTGACACTCGTGAGGGACTTCAGAGTGATTTACAAGTCTGTTTTATTTGTCCGTTTCCGTTTTGATCGAGCAGTCATCGAGACGTTGAGCCGTCTTGTGTACCTTTCACAAAATGGAAGCTGCTCTTTGCCTGTCTTGCCACTTAGTTTTCATCTCCGCTGACTGTGAACGTGTTGAAGTATATATTTATGCTTTTTGTGGTCGGAGGTGACGAAATGAGGGCAGCGATTTGTCTGTGATTCCTTGCCAGGATGATTTTCTCTTTGCGCCTTTGATTTTCTTTCAAAGTAGGTTGGATTTAATGACCTGTTGGCTCATTCAGAGGAAATTTTAAACTTCCACTGTTAGCTGCCTAACACAGTTAAGCTCACCATATCTGTCCTGAACATCTGCATCATGTCCATTTCATCTCAAACTTCTGCAAACTCTCCAGCTGCTCTGTAGCGTTCAGAGATTTTAAAGGGGGACGGAACAAATACTTTTTTACGTTGGTAGAAACTTGTGTTAATTAAAGACAAAATAATCAGGGGCTAAGCACTTGCCCAAGTCAGCAGAGATCCATGTTTAATTTCTGGCAACGGTGTCGTCTGCTCACTGCTGTGATCCAAGGTACATGATTGTCAGTGTTAGTCGGAAGCACGTTTTTAAATGGACCTGATTAGAAAGGTTCACCTGCCCAAATTTGACATGCATGAATTGATTTACAAAAACAACAACAACTAAAATAAAATTGGATCATACTCTGACCCAAAGACCGTTAGAACTGGTACTGAAAATAAAAAAAAGATAATTAGACTTGATACAAAATTAGAAGCCGACAGACCCGAGCAGAGAGACACCATCAACAGTGACGGCAGCATGATGCGCCTCCAATTTGTAAGCAGCCACAGTTAAAAAACAGCAGCAGTGCAGGTCATTTTCTCTGCACTTCCCAGTTCTCACTTTCCACCGAGTGATAAAAAATTAAAAAAAAATAATAAAAACACTTTCCGACGGACTGCTGACAGTTACAGGGATGGCAAAACTGGTTTGTTGATCGCTCTGGTCTGGAATTAATTATCGAAACAACTACTGAAGAAATTGAACACAGGCACTCATCATCCTCAGAAGACGAGTCCTACTTCTCACGTAATGACAGTTGGATGAAATTCGCCCACCACCGGGGTCAACTTTTAATACTTTGGTTGATGTCCACATACCTGCAATTTGACTGATGTTCCCATCAGCCTTGGCTGCACTTTGGTTCGGTGCTAATTAGTGAATGTTTGCATGCTGACACGTTCCACTAAGCTGGTGAGCACAATTAATAATTACACCTGCTAAACATCAGAAGGTCAGCATTGTTATTGTTAGCATGTTGATATTTGTCCTACGTCCGGCACAAAGCGAGGACGAGTATGACGCAAATGTTTTTGTATTAGTTTCAGACCAACACGGTCGTCTTAATAACAAATGTACTTCTGCCCACCGCGACGTCACCCGTTGGTTTGTGAACAGCCGTTCTGAGGCGAGTTTGGATTTCGACAGTCGCCATCTTGCTAGTTTGGAGCCAGGAGTTAAAATATTTGGACGAGCTGGGGAGGAGCCAGCGGTGGATCTGACTCGATAAGATCGGGAACCCAACAATACTACGTCCCGCCCACGGACCTGTCAATCCAGACACACCCCTGAACATACCATTTTTTGAGGTCTAATATCTATTTAATGATGGAATTATTTTCAGATGGACCGCCAGAGAACTAATTAAGAGTGACTTTAGTGAATGACACCATAATGACATAATGAAAAAAAATGTTGACTTTGTATTTCACGAGACAAGCTGATGGGAGTCTATGGAGACTTTAGGAACCAACCCCTACTGGCCCTTGCTGGTATTGCACTTTATGATTCTTCGGCTTCACTTTTCAGACCTGGAAGCTACGTCTACTTTTAAATACAATCTATGACTTGTGAACATCTGAACACCCATGGGCATATTATTAGGATAAATATACGCATAGCATAGGTGGGTGCACAACCCGCATACATTCTGCTTGTTACACACACACTGACATGCAACAGCACACAAACAGGCACAAAATAAAAATAAAAAGATGAGAACGTGATAGACAATCATTGTTTACAATCAATCTGAGCGGAGAAGCGTTCTTTCCCACTAATTCCTACACCCACCTATGATTCATTAAAAGACAACCCTTTTAAATCATCATTTACATATAGCACTGGGTCTTTGTTACTCTGACTCAGACTTTTGCAGCAATTGTAGCTCCCTCTGGTTCGTCAGGGTCTAAATGAAAGTCGGAAAAGTGTTGGAGAATAGCTGCATTGGTTTCGCCTTACCAATGAAGCCCCGCGCTGGCAGCGCAGAGGAAGCTACAGGCCAACTCCTGTCTTTCAGAAGAGGCACTCGGGTTTCCCGTTCAGGCCGAGGGTGGAGTCAGCAGTGACAAGGACCACAGGAAAGCCACATTGGACATCTGAGGAGACAAAGGCAGAGACAGAGAGTTTATTGAATCTTATTTTGATTCTAACACTTTTAAAAGATGCCACTGACCTTCTCATGTCTTTAAAATCCCTGTGGTTCAGTGGCTTTGACAACAAAAAGTAACAAAAGTTTTGCACAAGGCTTTCCATTCACACTCGCAGCTTTGGTTCAGTTCAGCCGCAGGTTTTGACATATTTAATGCGGAGAAGAACTAAAGATCAATTCACACTCACTTCACACCTCGTCCATCACGCTGAGAATCACGCCGAGTATCTACCATCATGTCAAATAGTGCACTTAAAGCTATTCACAGGTGTCATAAAAATTCTCTAAAAGAAAAGAGTTTTTTTTGTTGTTTTTATCTTGTTTTTGTCTGGCAGTATCCTGAGAGCTGTCTTTGTGTTTCAGACATTTATTTTTAGATGTGCTCTTTAATCTTTCCAAATGGAAATTGATTCTGTTGGATCAATTTATTGTTTTACTGTCACAGATTTTAACATTTGGATAGATATCACATTATTCCATCAGCCTTTTATCAGACAAATTGTTCATTACTGTCAGCTAGAGGTGGAAGATAAATTCACTGCAGGTTTTAAAGTTGTCATCTTCTGCTTGGGGACGTATGTTCATGTGGAGACAGTGAACGGGTGGTGGGACAACCAGACACAACTGTCACCAGCGCACAGGCATGAAAATACAGATGATACAGATGTGGCATGAAAAATTCAGCCAATTATTTAACAAAAACACACAATAATAAATAACAGAAACAGGAGTCAAAAGAAATCCTCTTGTCAATCATCCTTCTTGTCCTGTTAACTTGGACGCGTTCCTTCTCGGAGCAGACCTTGCACCTTGAATATAAGCCAGAAAAATGTGCAAGATTTGTCCAGTTTGCCTTTGGAGGTTGTTTACTCTGGCAATCAAATTTTCCAGTTACGCTAACTGCAAGTCCAAACCCTGTTTCAGGGACCCCTGGTGACGTGGAACATTTCCCCCCTAACGGACATGACCGTGGGGATACTAGTGGAGGTTGTTTGAGCCGCGATCCCAAGTTTAAACCAGTTTAGAGTGACTTTTGAGAAAGACACCATAATGACTTGTGGAAATAATTTATTGATTTTCTATGTCATGAGAGAAGTTGAATGGGAGTCTTTGGAGCCAGCAGCTTTTTGGAGCCGACCTCTTGTGGCACTCGGTGGTATTGCAGTTTAAGACCTCATTTTTCAGACTTGGAAGCTACTTTCACTTTTATATATAGTCTGTGGTTTGAACAAAGACACATATTACAAATATTACTAAGCATTTCCTCGAGTATGTAATAAAAAGGCAGATTTACTTAATCTTTAGATTAATCTTGGACTGACGGGAACATTTTATTTCACTCGTGGGTTTGGCACAAAACCTTTCATATCTTTGTGTAATTTTATATATATATATATATATATATATATATTTCTGTATTTGCCATTTATTTTGAAAATATTCCGACAAGTAAAACATCAGACAAACCTCGCAATCATTTATATTTCTGAGCCGCAGGATGCTTTCATGAGTCATTTTGGCATTTTTGCATTATTACTTACACATGAAAAAGTATATGCAGTTTTTAGGAGCCCACACTGCAACAGATTTTGGCAAAACGTGTTGTCCTTCATTTACACATGAAAAGTGTGAATAATGTATCTCCATTTGAAAAGGTGTAATGGCAACATGGAGAAATGATCCAAACAAAAAAAAAATCATATTAACATATTGTCCAGTTCTACATTCAAATGTGTTTTCTATCTCAACATTCCCATTTCATCTTGTCGATGGTCGGACACTGGTTTCTTTTTATTTCCGGGATGATAGTTGACGTTGGCGAAAAAACGGACTCCTCCGTGGCTTTAAGCTCGCCTCACCCTGAATCAGCTCATCTGATATTCTCCCTATTGCTCCTCTCTCCTGGATTATGAATAAAATAATCATTGTTTGCTCAATGAAATTTCTACCCCACTTCCCTCTGCTGATGATTATCTTGTTTAAAGTATATCAGCTGGAAAATATACTGTGTAATTTAAATGCCAATGATTCCCCCAAATACGTTTGTGGAGAAACATAATATTGTGAGCTCTTATTGCTTTTTTATCTTTAGAAATGCCTTCGCAGTTTCCATTCGGAGGCTCAAGATTGTATGAAATGTGCAATTAGGCAGCACCAGCACCTTTGAATATGACCTTTATACATCCAGAATAGACTTTAACAGTGTGCACATGTCTGATCAGTGTTTCCTGATAAACAAATGTGTGTGTTTTTGAGAGTTTGTGTGTGAATGTGCGAATTCTTCATGCATGTTTCCAGCTCTGTGTGTCCACACGTGAGTCGGAGAGTGCCAGTTAGCCTCGCTCTCCTCCAGCTCCAGCCTTCAGCTTTCTTCGCTCTCTCTCAGAGGCTTTAATGAAGATGGGCGAATGAAGGTCAGTCATCCCTAACTTCTGAGCTCACACAACCTTTTGCCGGCCATTATGTTCCTCAACGCCTCTATTTTGTAAACACATATTACTCAGTGTGAGTGTGTAATAGTGCAGGTGTCTTTCTAAAGTTGTGAGGACCATATTTATGAGGACAAACACACATTTTGGGGAAGTTTAAAGTGCAATTTGAGGGTTAAGACTTGGGTTTAAAGTTAATGTTAGAGTTAGGCACTTACTGTAGCTGTGATGGTTAAGTTCAGGGAGAGGGGCTCGGGAATGCAGTATATCAATGAGCATCCTCACAAAGATAGAAAGACATGACTGTGTGTGTGTGTGTGTGTGTGTGTGTGTGTGTGTGTGTGTGTGTGTGTGTGTGTGTGTGCGCGCGCTTTGGTTTTGGTGGGTGGCCTGGTCAGTGGACGTGTGAATTGAATAACTGTCAGGTTTCTCGTGGTAGCGCTCAGCCATCTGGCCATGGAGACTTTTCAAACTGCTTTCTAGAGACAAGTTTTTTTTACACAAGCAAGAAAAAAAAAAACATGTATCTACGAACTTCCTCTCCAGCTGAAAGTGCAACTTTTTTCTTTGCCCTCTGAGCTCTTAACACATTAAGTATAAGATGTCAAAATACTCTGGAAAGTCAAGCATTCCCGCCTGCGATGTTTGCACCGATGTCTCTCCTGAAGAATAATTCATCATTATTAATATTCTGTGGTCTTTCTAGGTTTTTTTTTACATCAATGCTGCTCATAACTGCAGTGCTGTTTTTACTGAAATTAATAATCTGTCCGCGGCTCTGCTGGCTTGAATTTCTGCAGCGAGTTAGACAGATGGTTATAGCCTGGATTTCAAAGTGATGGAGTAAAACTAACGTTGCCTGCCTTCGCCAACTCAGATTCTTTCATCCCAGTGAGTTGCACTTAACGAAAGCAGCCCCTTGTTGCCCAAATGAAAGTGCACAACAAAGCGAATCTGCTGACTGTCACTACTCAGCACATCGGCCTTCATGGGTGCCACGCCATACTGAACGGAGCAAAGTGAAGCAGCTTTCTGCACTCAACTGCTTCTTCCTTCAGGCCACTGCGGCCTGGGGTCCTGAGAGGTGTATGGATGAATGGGAGCTTTATGGAGATGAGGAAGTGTAATGGTACCCTCCTCTCAATCCCGGTGGCTGGAACAGTAGCTCTCTGTGTCTTTTATCAGAGACATGAAAGGAGGACAATAAGCCTCTCTGCTATCAACAATATGGTGTCATTTGAAGCCGATTATCCCTCTGTTGAAGTAGAGCAAAATAAAAGACTGGGAGACAATGGATGGAGTCGTGAGCCAAGTTTTGTCCTCCGTTCTGCTTTGTTTTATTTAAAAAAATCTAATCTGCCAAAGTGCCCACTCATTGTCATGTGAGAAAATATTTCACACTTGTTTCTCTTTTATAAATGCCAAATTTGAACTTTTCTGAGGGCATGAGCAATTTAAGTCTCTTCCGTTTGTCCTCAAATCTGAATGAGCCTCAAATGGGTTTCTACCATCCAGTTAATGTCTACCGTGCACCCACTGATACGGCTGTTTCTCTTTGCTCAGGCATAATTTTGTTGTTCAGCTGTTGACAACAGGAAAGGGAGAAATGTAAGGCAGAAAATTCAGATGAAACAATATCAAATAAACTTTATATTGAAGCAGCAACTGCAGTGATGAAACCAATGAACAAATTAACTGATTCCTTCCACTGTTTGATTTTCTACTGTCAAATTTGACCAAATTTAGCATCACAAAACAAACAACTAGGGGAAAAAAAATTAATAACTTCAAGAATTTTATTTTAAAAGTTTGTCTCTTTCTGTAAGTGCACACAGTTTCTGACAGATGCAGCAGAGGATTAGTACTACTACTAATACATTTTATTCATATAGCGCCTTATATGAATTTTGGAAAATGTTTTCGCACTTTGGAGAGCGACATGTTCTTGTTGCATTAAGTTTTGCTTCAGAGTAACACAACAGTGACTGGCAGCGAACATTTAAACTTCATAACGTTTGAGAATAATGCAACCAGGCCTACACTGAATGATGGGTAGAAATAAAAGCCTATTTATTTTTATAAAGACAAATAAAAAGACATTAAACATAAAATGACTCAAGGCCATAGACTGTATATAAAAGTGGAAGTAGCTTCTACGGTCTGAGAAACAAGGCCGATGCTAAAGTGTCTTAAGATGCAATACCACTCAGTGCCACTAGAGGTTGGCTCCTAAAAGCCTCCGGTTTCGAAGACTCCCATTCAACTTCTCTCATCTAATACAAGTCCATAATTTTTTTGTTCGCTGAAGTCGATTATTATTAGTTTTCTGGAGGTCCATCTGAAAATAATCCCGTCGTTAATTAGAAAACAAGCTTCAAAAAGATTTGTTTTGTGGGTCTGTTTGATTGACAGGCAGTCAGGTTTCCACTATGGGTGTTAACCTGCATTAATTGAGAAACGGAGAGTAAAACATCGTACAGTAATCTGCAAAAGTTAGATTTAGATGCTTCTCTATCATGCAGTGCCATCAGGGGGCATCTGATCACTCTCAAAATCATTTCTGTTGCAAGACAACAAGCAAAAAGTCATTAAGGACTGTCTGCAGCCACTAGAAGAACAAAGAGTCGCGCAACAGATGGTCTGGCCCCCACAGAGTCCTGCTCGCCACATCATGGAGTCACTCTGGGATTACATGAAGGGACTGAAGCCACTGAGACAGACTGAATCCAAAGAGCTGAGGCAAGTTCTCCAAGATGCTCAGAAAAACCTGCTGGCCCTTAAAATTCTGAGCGTGAGAATTGTTGCTGCTTTAAAGACAAACGGACGTCACAACAGATATTCTGGATGGTACAGCTGATGAAGCGCCTGTGAGCAGTTTATTTAGACCGTTTTAGTTTTAGTTGGTCAGACTCCGCATTTCTTTTCTTTTTTTTTGTCACCTTTTCCCTCAGCATGTTATCTGTCTGCATGTGACCTTCGGTCTTTTGATTATCATCTCGATTAACCCACACATTTTCAATGCAAAAAAAAAAAATCATTATACAATAAGTAGTTCTGACCCAGAGATCTGATTGATCAACTGAACATTTGTAACGTGCCCAAATCATCATGACATCACACCCTGCTCATCACGAGAAATATCACTCCACCATCTCCATTGGAATATATAACAGGAATTACATTTCATATAATATGTAATATAATGTTGCTTTTACTTGTTATATTAAATGTGACCCATTTGGTGAAATCGGGTCTCTTTGGTCGCTCCGAGCACCCGTACCGTAATATCACAGATAGTCACGCACTTTGAAGCCTAGCGGCGGCTTCTTTGTTCATCAGATATCTTAGTTCCAACCAGACTGAGCTCGCTGAGCAGTTTAGTGTTTCTATGTGTTTGTATTTATTCAGTTTGAGAAACCATCTCCAGAAAGCAATAAAACGGATGACAAATCCTCTCTGTTGCTAGGTGGTTGCTAAGGGTCGGACTACTTCCTGGAGTAGTAAACATCACATACATTACATCAGAGTCTACTGACGCAACTGATTGTTTTCCAGTTCTTAGTCATACCCCACATGTTGCCACAGAAACGGTAATCGCACTAACAAAACGTTTTGTATTTTAAGAGCAAATTGTCTTCAGTGCCTCGGTCCTGACCGCCTCACTGTCGTCCCAAGCGATGTTAAAGTACACTCTCGTGTAATATTGCTCGAGTATGAAATGCCAATCATGATTTCCTATAGCACAAATCATAAAAGTGCTGAATTTATCATAATGGAAGACAAACAAATATCTGCACATCGGGAAAACAAATAAGAAGCAGCAACCTGAGGAATTTTTGGCACTTCAAATTAAAAAGCATTATTCAACACCAGTTTAAGTGAAGGCATCATAGCTCAGATACTTTGAAAATAAGTACCTTTAAAAAAAGACAATAACATCAAATCAGAGAAAACTCCACAGGCTCCAACGAAACCCTCCAATTGATGCTTGAACTTTAATCCTGCCTCCTTATGAATTCCATGTCAGCCTGCCCGCGCACGGTTTACATTGTGTTCGGCTTTCTTCTGGGTCAAACATAAAGTTCAGCCATCTATCATCCCTCGTCTTTGCCTCCCTAAAACCAGCTCCAGAGGGGCAGTTACGACCTCCTCCATCACGGCTCTGAAACAAGCCTCTGGCTTTAAAAGGTGACGCTCCTTCACTGTCCAAATGGAGACTAAATGCTGCAGCTGAGTGGCACAGTTTAGCACTTTACACCATCAGTTATCCTGCTGAACACTTTCTAGATTGAAATCTGAGCTGCACAACAGAGACGGCCTGTTTATCATTTTCACTGGTGATTTCAGCCGATTTTCGTTTGTATGATGTTTTTCTTTTTAAAGGCAGAAGCAACACACCAGTCAGCTGTTCAATGTTGTATTTTTTGTTTTTGTAAAAAGGTAATAGATAAACACTTTGTCTGAGTTTTGAACCTCGTGTCACGTCAGAATACGCTCTACTTGCTTGTTGGGCTCTCGTGTCCTTCACGGCTGTAACTTTATGTGAAAATAATCATTTATCTTCTGACCTTCTGTGCGACAGTCTGTGTGTAGAAAATCATTGTAGTGGAGACCAAATGCAGGAATGAATATAAAACATTGTTATTACACGAGCATGTGTCGTGTCTAATTAAATAAATCTTTTTGGGGGGCGTGAGAAAATAGTACGTTTCATAAGTAACATGGTTAACAGTGAACTACATTACAGAGAAATTAGAAACTGTAATAATGTGCTTTTGAAATATTTCTTTTAGCCGGCTGTCAACGCCAAAAGCAGTTATGATTGTGAATATGTAGAAACAACCAGCTCGCACGGTTTGTCAATTAATTTCAACGGAGTATCTGAGCTGACAGCTGAGTTGATGCTGCTAACAGATTATTGACAGTGGAGGCAGAAGAAAAATCTGCTGCAGATCTAAGTTCAAAGCATCAATAGAGACTCCTGTCTCATCCATCAGTTTATGCCCCGCCCACCACGTCCAACTCAACTTTATGACACAATAAAGAGGCTGGTTTCATGAGTAAAATTCGAAAGTCTATGACTAAAATAACAACAAAACTCTTGAGGGAGAATTTGTTTTCATTCCAAATAATTTGATTCTCAGTTCGAATATTTTTTTATATACAAACTTGATTTATGATAGCAGTACGAAAAATTTGCCCTCAAAATGTTTGTTTACGCAAGCATAAAAAAAGACCAAACTGACTTCGTACGTACGTGTGTGTGTGTGCGTGCGTGCGTGTACGTGTACGTGTGTGTGTGTGTGTGTGTGTGTGTGTGTGTGTGTGTGTGTGTGTGTGTGTAAATGACAGAGAAAGACATAGTTGTAGGAGGTGGGAACAATTTCTGGCTAATTGCAGTGAGTCAATCACCGCTGTCAACATGTACTGCGCAGCAGCGGCGACTACATGCTCCTAACGTTAATTTTCACATGCGATAGATTCCTACAACAAGGACCTCCGTCAACACTGTAACACGTTTCTATTTGAGTTATTCATAACAGGGTTTTTCTTTTCCTACAACTAAGAGACAAACTAAGTTGACTGAACTTTTCTCGTCAACTAAAGTTTAGTTCACACCTATATATCTATATACATACAGATGTACATGTATAAACACACCAATAATTAATTCTCATGAAATCAAAGTTGATAAAACAATATCAAGTGTGTGCAGAGGCTGTCGGGTCTCCGGGACCCCAAGCAGAACATCAGGCTCAAAGAAATTATTTGTTTTAATCCGGCTTCGTTGTGATGAAACGCCGGGATGTTTAAAGAGCGGCTGTGATTATATATGTGTAGATTATAAATTATGAGCTCCGTGATGTCGTGGGGTTTCTGCACGTGCGCGAGTAAAGAGAGAGTTAACGCGTGAAAACTTGTTGGGGAGACAGAGACAGAGAGAGAGAGAGAGAGGTGGAAAAAAGAGATGAAGGCAGCAGAGAAACATTTTTTGGGATCAAGCCAGATGCTTCAGGTCTCCATAGAAACTCCACACTTCACACTCTTCTCTGTTTTCCCTTCATTTCTTTATTTATTTTGTTGTCAGCAGTTCCAGAATAACTTAATTAAAGCCAAGGCAGGCTAGCATGCCGCGTGAGATGACAGGAGGCCTGAGATGATTTGTGATGGATTACGGCATTTTATCTTCCCTTTATTTGCTCAGTTGAAATGCACTGAAGCTTGCTATAATGCCAAATGAATGTGTGATAAACAGTGTTTTTGTGTTTGCTCAAAATGATTTAACAAACAAGTCTTTGCAAATATGCATCAGACACCCCCCCCCCTCCTCTCCTTACTTTATACATAATCCATGTTTTTGTTTTGAACCGGTGTCCCGCTGTCTGTGCAGATAAAAGCGGTGGCAGCAGCAGCAGCAGTGGGTACCTGCAAAAAAAAAAAGAAAAAAAAGCGGCGCTGCAGAGCTCCAGTGATAAACACGGCTCTTAATTGGACATCATGGGGGGAGTAAAAACACATCATCCTCACTTGAACTGCTTAACGAGCAAAGTTTGCTTTTCTGTTTATAAAACGTCACCGCAAGAATGCCACTCGCCACAAGGTCACCGAGATTTCCGGATACACAAATTAGCATCCCTGATAAATTCAAAGTCGGGCCTGATTTAACTTGAGCTTGAGGGGTTTTAAGATACAGAAAATCGGTATACATCTTAAACCCTCAAGGTTAGGTCCTCCAGGCAGAAAATATGACTCCCCCCCCCCCTCCCCCGCCTACACATCCTTTCAGAAATCCAAAATATAGACCCAGTTTCAGTCTGTCTTCAGTAAAAACCTTTAACTTCGATATGAAATACTGACTGAGCTGTCACACGCTGCCAGTCAAGCCACTGTATCAAGAGCTGTCAGTCACAGCTGAGGAGTCTTATTTTGCTATTTCGAGGCTAAACTATTGAACACGTCTCAGATTTTCTGTGATTGAAGCTTCAAAACGAAGTACAGAGTGAATGCACTCTTGTTGCCTCTGGTCGACTCTTATTCTGTGTTTGTTGCCCTGAATCAGAAACAGAGTCGAGTCGAGTTACTTTTTCCTTTAGCGGCTGCCGAGTTCTGTGGCAGTCGGAGTCAAACTCTCTGCGGGGTTTTGGAGGCAAATAATCCGAGCCTATGAGAGGACGGCTAACCGGAGTGGACGTGCTTTCCAAAACATTGTTTCTTTCTTCGGTAATGCAGTATATACAGAGCTGCCACTGCCTCTGAATTGCACTTAAGACAGTGTAACTGGGCTTTGGCTTTGCAGTTTTCTCTCCCTGCTAATGGACTGTCCTCAGCCAGTGGTGCTATCCATCACATGCACCACCTGAATTCTGGAGCCTCTATAAAGATTAGGACTGTTAAGAGAAGATGGATGGCCCTTGTCGCCGCCGAGCATCATCCCCGAATGCCTAAATTAAATCTAGAAATTCTCGTGGGGAGGGTTCGATTATCCTCGTAATAGCAGACACAGGGCAGGACCAGACTATCCCCCCCCCCCCCCCCCCCACTCCCACCCCCCGTTATCATTACAGCGGCATATCTTGAAACATTCATGAAAATTGTGAACATTAG
Organism: Embiotoca jacksoni; assembly: GCF_022577435.1. Lineage (NCBI taxonomy): Eukaryota > Metazoa > Chordata > Actinopteri > Embiotocidae > Embiotoca > Embiotoca jacksoni. The sequence continues at coordinate 17,165,726 of NW_027185274.1, read as the reverse complement.
CTTCCAGAGTCATTTTAAGGTTAGTTGAAGAGCGCTTCAGAGGTGGGAGAAAGTCTCACCTTGGTTAAGTTCTCAGTGATCTCTGTGGCACGAGACGTTATTCTCACCAGGCAGGGAGGAGCAGTGAGAGCTCACCGGCTCTCTCCTCCCTCCCTCCCTCCCTCTCTCCCTCCCCTCCCGCGTTTTTCCTTTTTTTTTTTTTTTTTTTTTTTGCCTCAGGGAATTAGTCAAAGAGCGAAGCAATCGTTAAAGAAGTCCATATTAGATTGACCTTTGTTTCTCAGCTTACACTTCTTTTGGTCTTTTAAAAGGTTTGTTGGTCCTGTGGCCTTTTAAAGCCAGTGGTTATGGATTTGTTTCCTCTCATTGAGATGGTTGACTGAGGTGGCATGGCTTTAATTCACTGTTGGAAGCCCCTTTAAAAAACAAACAAACACAAGCACTCCCTGGTTTCCTAGACACAAAGCTTCCTCTGCTTTGTCGCAGCATTTCAGAGAGGAGCCAAGTACCCGACTGCGGTGTAATCAGCTGGTATTTAAGCGCCACCAGGGGCAGCTGTGCTTCACTTTGAATGAACGTGCTGCTGTCTGGATCTGCTCTGGGCCGCCGCTTCGGGGGCGTGTCACGTCCTTATAAGCAGTTAATAGGTTGCTGATTGTTATTTAGGTGATCATTTTAGATCACCTGTTCACAGACAAAAATGTTCTTGGATTTCTTGATGCAAGAGAGGTAAACATTGTATTTTTATTTTTGTTATTTTACATTACTGAGACCAAATCTTGTCAATACAGATTCCCAGTACCTGGTTAGATATTCCAAATGTGCAGCTGTGATAGGTCTGACTTGTGCTGTGCTATTAAGTTTTTATTCTTTTGAGATTTAATTGGTCACGACAAAACAAATCTACCAATGTGCTTCATAAGTTTTTATTCTTTTGAGATTTAATTGGTCACGACAAAACAAATCTACCAATGTGCTTCATATACAGTTTGTTATAAATTCTTAAGCAAAATCCAGCATTCAAGTAACGGCAGAGTCTTAGTATTAGTAGATAATTAGTACAATGAGTAAAGCCTAATAAGACTAATCTCCATTTTCACAGCAGTGTTTCGATCGGTACAATAATGGAGTCATTGCTGTCATTTACTTCAGTTATTTTCAGCGGCCTTTCAGCTCTTTCTGTTTATGTTTCCAATTAAGGGCTCGCAACCTGTAGGAAAAACTTTCATTAAAAAAGTAAAACGCATAAAAGCAATAATGTGGTTCAGGTCATAAAAAAAACGTTTTGAATTTGCAGTTTGTCTTGACGGTGATGGTTGTGAAAAAACAGCAAAATGGAAGCAACTAGAAATAATTACCAATTAAAAATAACAATGTTGCAACGAATGATTGTTCTCATTACTAATGAAGCTGACAGTTTATTTCTCATTTAATTGATTAGTTATTTGTTTTTTTTTTAAATAAAAGTAGTACCTACATTCCCAGGAGGCATTGGAAAATGTCTCTTTTTAAAAATAAATACTTTTTAGGGCTATATTTGGAAATTTCCAGCTGAAAAAAAACCTTCTCCTGCATAACTGTGAGGCTAAAATGAACAACACCGGGCTCTACGGATGAGAAACACTGCAGAAAATTAAAAATACAATAGGTCTTCTTGCCCTTATCACCAGGACAGAGTGGGAATTGATTTTTTGATTTACTTCCAGTCGAACAAAACTGTAAACTACAGAGTAAACAACCACAGTTAGAGATGCTGATGTTACTAAACATGTTCTAAAAATGCTTCCAGCGAATGAACATCAAGCGTGAAACCACAATAACAATGCACACGTGGAGAGAAACCCCCTGGTAATATTCCTTTCTTTTTTTTTTTTTTTTTTTTAAGAAATGATTTCATTTTTTAAATATTGATTACTTAAAATGAAATCCTGTTCAATATTTTGGCTGCATCCACTCTCTAACATTATGATGCTAACAGGCTAATCAGAGTTTTATGGGGGTGTCGTGTCAGTAACTGAACATGAATCAGTCTCTTTTCCTCTCTTACTTGTTCGCTTAGTAGAAGAGTAACATAATATTGTAATTGGCCCTGGAGTATATATTTTACTTAGGCTCCTCCCCTTGCATTTCCCAGCATGTCTTCTTTGTAACTTTGGAGACTAAAGCAACCAAATTAAGTAAATTTGTCGGATTAATAGAAATGATATTTCCTTTGAATAAAACATGCAGTTTTGGAATATTTCAATCAAGACAAATTAAGATAGCTTACATAAAACAAGCAGTGACTCAAACCCATAAGTGCACAAGGTGGGAAGGAGGAATCGAGACCTGCCGACACACACATACACTATTAATGCAAATGGATTATTGTGCAGCCACTGTACGGCAATGAGTGCTTAATAGAATAATAATAGTGAAGTATTTACCTTGATGTTGGGTGAATCGTGTGTGTACATTGAAATGAAACCTGCCGATGCCACTGGAAAGAAAATCACCACATCTGAGCTGTAACTGCCTCTCTTAACAGAAAGAAACCTAAAACGCTGCCTCGCAGATTATTTCTCTGTTGATTGACAAATTAATTAGGATTTGATTGTTTCAGCTCTAAAAAACAGTGATGATAAAAACGTGATCCTGTCGCACCGGAGGCGTTAGTGATGGGAATAAAAAACAACAACACTTTAGCTCATTAAACCTGAACATAGAGGACATTCTGTATTCCAAATACCGGCGAACGAGGCAAATCAGGGCACAGGGAATAATATTTCTAAAAATCAAACATACTAACAGAAGAGGTGGATTTTAAATCAACATCTGTCATTCACAGAAGCTAATTTCAAATAGCCTACAGGCCTGGCTGGCTCTGCAGTCGAGGTTAATGGAGACTACGTTAAAAAACGAGCAGTTAAAACATACGTACTGCACAGTCGCTGCGCTACGAAGCTTTACGCCGGCTTCAAGTGCATTTGTATTCCCAGTCAGAGCGTTTTCCTGCATTTGGGTGGTCTGCAGTTATTTATTAAAGGAATGATAGCGAACACTGTAGGCATTGTGTTCAATTGATATCATTGTGCCTTCTTTTAAAACCCATCATGTCGAGCTTAAAAAGAAGTACAGTGTTTCTTCTGAGTCCTTTTGTGATTGGTGTTTTCCAGCGGCAGCGTGTTCAATAGCCTATCGTCTTTTAAAATACAGCACTCCAGCTCTTGCTTGACGCTCGACCCGGGGGGAGACTCGCTGCCAGTCAATTTCAGTTTGAAGTGTAATGAACTGCCACCAATCTTTCCTCCGCAGTTTTTATATTGTAACATTAAAATCAAGCATCAAGAATATCACGCTGCTGCTGCTGCAGTTGGTGGGAAGTATCTCTCCTCCCCTTGTGTCAATGCATCATGAAAGGTTTTCATAATTTTTCTTTTATCCCCCCCCCCCCTTTCTGCTAGCACTGTAAAGGCCCATGTGTATCGTGTCTGAAGGCTGCAAAGGTGGGAAAGACTAGCTTTTCTCATTTCCTCTGACTGTTTTGGAACTGAATCACATTAGCACAGTGACAGGGAGTGCGGCTAGATCATAAAACATCCCGCTTTCTCTCTGTCCAAATGAGAGATGTGTCTGCTCAACACTGCAGGTGCTCGCAGGAGCTGAAAGATGCAACGGGAATATTGAAAATTACTCTCCCTGGCGTTTCTTTTTTAGGCCAGCCTCGCCACTGCATCTCACTCTCGAACGGTTCCCATTTACCATCTTATCAGATTTAAAGCCATCATTACTGCGCCGTGCTCGCACTGTTTTATGGAGGTTCTGTTGCGCTGCAACTGTTTGGGACAGGAAACACTGTTGAGCAGCAGCAGCAGCGCTGGCAGACCCGAGCAGTGCCGGTCGTGGGTGCCAGGCCAAGATATGTCAAGGGAACAGACTGTTATTATCCGAGATGAAAATCCATGCTATCCTGACGGCTACAATTAGTGTCAGCTGGGGTATTGAGTCTTTAAAAAGGACTCCTGGCCTTTTGGCTCCCAGCCTGTCTGGCTATAGATGTCTCTAATGAGTCATTAGCCGCATGGCCTCTCCTCTCATGAGTCCACCCCATAATGGCACACCTTTCATCTATTTTACAGAGAGGCTGTCGTTGGTCATTAGTACAGCTCTGAAGTCCTATTACCTTTACGTCAATGATGAATGAATAGAATGCCGTTGCCAAGAACAATATCTCTTCGTATCCTGTGGTCAGCCATGACTCTGTTTTAATTCAATTTCTCCTCCACCATTAAGTCAAATTGATAATTGATGTGGTCCAACTTCGGCGTCAGAAGATGGTGAATTTTTAAACTGAGACCAAAGGGCCGACTCGTCACTGCTGTGTGTTTACCCGAGGTGTATTTTGCTGTCTTCGGCAGCGGCAGTGTGCTGTCACAGATGATGGCCTGACACTGATGTGATCCACGGGGAGCTGCAGCTCCTGGGGAAGAAGCCTCCTGAAATAATGAAGCTGCTTCAGCGATTTAAAATGCTGCACGATGGCCACAAGTGCCACCTTGCCTGCATGCCACTCATCGCTGCCCTTGTCTCTTGCTGAAATTATGCAGCTTTTTTGGATTGTTGTTTTCTCTCCTCGTGCGGTTGTTTTTTGACACGGGAGCAAATTTTAAGTGTTTGCGGTGGATTGACAACTCTGGGCAAGCTCAAAGTCCTCGGTTCAAAACGGAGGGCAGCATCGACAGGGTTCACAGGGTTATTTTGCATAATACCGCCTCTGGAAATAACCAAACAACCACTTTTCTTTTTACTTCTATTGAACGCAGCTCTGCACCGGAGTGTCAGTTTATCCAGACTACAGATCCGCAGCTCTGGTTTCACACACAGCCACATCGAAGGGGTTAAATAGTGAACGTGTAACTTCGAAAGCAGCGTAATCATTTCACAGCTAGAAGTGTCACAAGACTGATTAAGTAATTGCTTTAGGTTTGGGGTTAATTATTTAATCAGCTGATTTATTGTTAATCAGTGGTCTTTGTTGACAAAGTCTTGCTTCTTAATTGAAATAGTCAACCGGTGGTTTTTGCAAGAATTATCTGCAGATGAAACTATTAAAACGTCTCTGACAGACATTTTCACATCGATCTCTGGACGTCAGTAAATATTCACATTATCTGCCTGCGATTGGTAAAAAAAACCAGAGTGGTTTACTGAGATTGAATTCCTTATTCTGCTATTGATTTATTTCTTGATTCATTTATAACGACTTTGACTATAGTGAAGTCGTTTAAACCAACACATCTTAAATAAACTCCAGATTGAGGGTAAAAATAGCCAAATAAAGTATCTATAAAACACTGCAATATAATAAAGATTTCGTAGATATTTCTTAATATCTAGAGAGAAAAATACAAGAATGAGAAAGACCTTCTTTGTGGAAGTTCAGTTGTTACAGGAAAAGAAAAAAGTATAATTTATCCAGTCAAATCTTTTACTAAATGTTAAATCTTTTGGATTGTATGTCTCCTAATTTCCCGTGTTACTTACTGGCTCATAAACCTTTCTCATACTTTTCTTAAATTAATGAATCTTTCACAATCGAAGAATTTAAATTTACCAAAAAAGATGTGTATTAATATCTTGTTTAACTTTCCTTGGTGTCTGATTTGTGCTCTTTCTCAGTTTTTCAGAGATGTTAAAGTGAAAGCCGTGATGGCAGACAACTGCATACACTTATATCACCCAATTCTATTAACTGCCCTCATGATACTATTGTAATATAAAGTATTGCAACAGCTGAAGCCAGTTTGATCTCTCTCGATCACCCGTAGTGTAACTTTGTGAGAGTTGTGACCTCGCTCTGCTGCTTAGGTCCCTCGAGCTAATTCACGGCTCAGAGCTTTTTTATGGAGCTGGAAACAGTTTTGCACTTAACACTTCTCAAGGCCGGGAAAAATTAAGAGTTGGTCCTTTCTGGTTGTTGTGTCAAGGCCACAACAGCTGCTCAGTGAAGCCTTGACAGAAGTACAGCTAGAGGCCCTGGAATGAACAGTGTTATCTCTGCTTAGAGGAGGGATTTCTAGCAGAATTCACTGGATAGATGTCTCAATATTTAAAGGTAAATAGAATATGAAACGCTGCTTCTCTCCAGAGATTGTCTGTGTCTTCTCAGAGCTCGCAGAAAGGCTGATACTAATTCTATTGAATGGGCAGTCGCCGGCTCCCACCGAGGGAGACCCACTCAGGTGGACAACCTTGAACTCCACCTCACCGTTGACCCACCGATGTGTTCTGACTGATTATCAGTAGCAGTCTAGACAGTGTGCTCTTGCCCCGTGTCTCCCAGGCTTTGTGTGGGCCAGCCTGTCTCTGTGTGTGCGAGTCAATCTTTGTCCTGCTCTATTGGCTGTCACAGCTCAGCCAATTTAAAAATACATTTCCGAAGCACCTGGGGTCCCACAGTCCAATAGAAAGAAGGGTGGAGGCCTTTTTAATGATGAACCCAGACCAGCCAACAGGGAGCCGGTGTCAATGTGGCTCTGTTCTCTCTAATAGTTCAAAGCTAGCAGCAATGTTTTACTCTGATTCCCTGCACAGTGTTTAACCTAACCAACATCTCTCTATTGTTACTTTATTTTTTAACCTGTTCATTATTATTTTTACTATTAAAACATAATTGATTCCTCAATATTCAGCATCAGTAAGTAATTGAATACGAACAACTGATAAGTGGTTTATAATTATCAGTAGTTAATGAGGTACTGGACTTACTTAAGTACATATCATAAGTAATTATTGTACTTTTACCAACATCTGTCTGATTACTTCAACTGGCAGTACTTTAACTGTGTATTTGTAACAAATGTTACAATACTACAAACTAAGTGACTATGATATCATTTTATACAAGTTACAGTGAAACTTTATTAAGCTTATCACCATTTAAATTGAAGCAGCAACCAACAGTGACATCACCCGTTGGTTTGTGAACTGGCAATCTAAAGGCTCGAGTTTGGATTTTGGATGTCGCCATCTTGCTATTTTGTGCCAGTAGTGACCATATTTGGATGAGCTGGGGGTGGAGCGAACAGTGGATCAGACTCCATCTGATTGGGAACCCGAGGACACTATGCCGCCCACCTATAGCAGAAACCTGACAGCACTTTAGACCTGTCAATCAAACAGGAACGCCCCTAAAATGCCTCTTTTTTTAATTATTGATGGGATTATTTTCAGATAGACCACCAGAAAACTAATAAGAAGGAGTGACTTAAGCAAATTACACCATTATTACTTGTGGAAAAAAATTATTTGACTTTGTATTTCCTGAGAGAAGTTGAATGGGAGTCTATGAAGCCGGACCCTTTTTGGAGCCAACCTTTAGTGGCCCGCAATGGTATTACAGTATATATCTCTAAGTATTATCAAATTAAATGATAGAACAAAAACTGGATAGCCTAGACTGTCCTGAAAAAAACAAGATATAGTATGAAGGGTTTTCCCCTATTATGACCAAGATATGAGTTTAAAAGTAAAGATAGTGAAATTACCCTGAAAATAGCTTGGGGTTCAAGGTTAAAAGTAAAATGTGACGACAATGTGTTACATAAACAATAGTTTCAAACAGGCAAATCCTGTTTCACGTACAGTTAATTGTTGTCTCTTAAGCGCAGTAACCTCCTCAAGCTCTACTTAATGTAAGTGTATTTTTCCTCTGCTACAGAATGTCAACAGCAGGTACTTGATTGATCTAGATCCCATTGACTGAAGTCCTTCACACACGACACGCATCTCCTTTTATTTTCACTCAGTGGTTCAGCATCATCCCTTCCCTCTGATTGTTCATTAGCCGTGTTTGTGCGCTTGCTTGGCTTGCTGGACGGGTTGTGGGATTTCCGGACTTAAAGTGGTACAAATGGGCAGAGAAAGGGATAAGAGAATGTGAACAATCAAGCTGTGTGATGTAACATCCGCCATTGGAAGACATACTTTTCTTTTGATCGAGCCGAGTGAAAAAGACTTCACATGGGGCGGCAGGTTGAATACAGGGCTCAATTTCTCCCATGACTGAGGCACGAAATCCCCACAACGCACTGTTTTGTTTTTCCTTTTACCGGCTCAGCTTGGGCTTTTGCTCTGAAGCAAAAGATAGCTGCTAGCATTCATGTTTGTTTTACATTTTATTTACAATATTCTGTGGTTTTGATGAAGTCCAAATTGTTGCCTGAGATACACACGTGTATCGACCTTCGTTAGTGGCTGCATGTAGACACATTATAAAACGCTGAGCACCACAATATACGGGATAATCTCCCCTCTCTTCATTTCAATTGAAGCCAGAGAGGGTTAAAACTCTGTGGCAGTGCACTGTGCAGAGGAGAGATTGGCTAATCTGTGAAAGCGAGTCTAGTGCTCACCAGAATATTATGCTCACTGATTTAATGTCCTCTCTGTCTTTTTCTCCTAGGTAAGCACTTTCTTGCCGCCGTGTCGGGGATGGGGGTCGGGTCGCTAGTCGTGCTGGCTGCCTGCGAGGGCTGCGATGGCTGATTGAGGTGATGTACTGCAGTGTGTCCATTGACAACAGAATGGCTAGTAGCGCTTATTCCTCAACATTGACACACCAGGACTTTGGGAGAGGGGGGTGGGCGAGCTGGAAAGCTTTGTGAGGAGCGACATTGCTCACGCCCAGCAAAGTTTTCTATGCAGTCAGGATTTTTTTAAAGGGAACTTCCACTTACAAACAACCTGGGAACTACTTTTGCCGAACGTAATTGTTGAGATGAGAAAATGCAGCACTAAAAAAAAGAGTTGCTGCAGGACGGGGTACACGAGCCATCAGCCAACCAGACGGGTTTCAAACAAACCCCCAAGACAGACAAACTGATTCAGAAGAGGAAATAGGGGGTAAACATCAATCATAGATCAGCTTTGACTTCTCCTCTACTTCCAGTCAAGTTGAACCTCACAAAAAAACAAAGTTTTTGTTTTCTTGCAGTCTGACGTGCATACTGGGATAGAGCTGCACAATTAATCATAATAAAATCGCGATCTCGATTCATGCCTCTATATAATCAAATTTTCAAATGACAACGATTCTGCCGCATTTTCATTCGGGACATCAGCAACAGCTAAACAAGCGCTCCTACTCTCCCTCAACCAATAACGACGCAGTGTTACACCACATGATGCAGAGCAGCAGATGTCGGCGGCAAAGTAAACTCAGAGTGAGAGACAGCGACAAGAAGGCAACGCTCAGAAAAACACTGGTTCAAAGGTTGAACGAGAGACGACAAAAGACTGAAGCTGATTGTTTGTATGGTCTCTGACTCCTGAAGCTTAAAACAAAGATTCTGCCCGCCCGCTGAGAATTACATGCATCTCGCAGCACCGCGAGGGAAGCTGAAGGAAAACTACCAGACATCGTCATGATTTGTCTGCTGTTTAAATACGATGTGAACTTCTCAGGTGCAATCATCTGAAGTCGGTAGTTTTCAGCAAGTTTTCCTTGATTAATCACATTATTTATATTATTATCAATATTTGACTAGAAGATCTTATATCCTACATCAGGCACCATCAAATTAGATATTCAGATATTAGTCCTGAATTAGATAAATGAAAACAGTAAATATTGATGTTGAAAAAAAAAATCCCGACTCTCATTTTATCTAGAATTTTTCATTCATTCTATTCTGGGTCACTATAAAGTTGCTATTATCAGTACTTTCATATTAACGTCTGAGTATTATGTGAGATTAATTGTGCGAATTATCACCTTAGCTCCACAGATCATTTTAGAGACCTTCAGCTCATTGTTTTGGTTTTCACGGCCGTTTTTGCCTCATCAGTTACAATGTCTGCAGCAGCAGCCAGCTGCTCTCAGATAAATGCACTCTACACCACCTGATCGGCACCAGATGGCAAAGAGACAATGTCAGCAGCTTGCTGATGGACGAAGTGCAGCTTTTAGCTGCTAAAACAGTCGGTGTTTCTCTCTGGAGTTTTTGAGACATTGGAAGCAAGAGTACATATTGGATTTAGATTTATCAGGTGGATGCAAACACGGCTCACTGTGATTGCCAACGCTGCACCGACTCGTGAAATGCAATTGTTTGCAAACACATTCTCCGTGTCAACTTGAAAGGTCACACCATGTCAGTGTAGTCTTTATATTTTTACATATTCTGGTTCAATTTTGTGCGATTAACATTTAAGGTGTGCTCTTTCATTTCTTTATTTATGTTTTGCAGTGCGTGGTTTTGATAAATTGCATAAACTGTTGGCTTGTGTACAACTTCTCTCATCATCTGGCTTTTTTTGGTTGTTGTTTTGATCACATTAGCCCAGATTTCAGGAGCCACTTAGTGAGTACAATATTGTCATAACTGAAAGAAATGACGGGCCATACAAAAAAAAAAACGAGAGACGAACCACAAAAGATGCTGTTAAAAAAAAGAGAGGCAAATATCAATCAGAGCTTTGATTGAAGGACGCGCGTGGCTTTTCCAAAATGTTAGAATAACACCATAAGACAAACTGCTGCCCCTGATGGAGGGGTTCAGACTTTAAACTGCAGTTAATATTCTGGTAACCCCGCAGTATTGACACTGAGGTGGAACTACATCCACATCAGTGCAGCAGTCAGGCTGTGGTGTGGTCTGCTGAGCCTCCATTATGCATGAGCCCCGACCACCCTTCACCAGCTGTCACCGAGCTGACCACTGAATCCCATTTGGACCCTGGGGGACATCACCGTCCTTCAGGGAAGCTGTAAGATGAGCCCGCTGACACGGAAACTCCCACCTCAGATCCCACTTACTGCAGCCCTGCTTCTACCACCTGAGGCTGGGTTCCTCTCAGCCCTGGGTTCAAAGGTTGGGCTGCTGTTCTGAGCTAATACCTCGAATGTAATTTTTCTCTCTCCGGGTGCTGGTTATTTCCAGTTCAAGCTGATGTGGATGAATTTAACACATCCTGGCTATTAAAATCTTTAATTCTCATTCTAATCCCACACGTCGTTTCAATAATAAACTTGCGTTTTGATTTTCTTAATATGGAGGTACTAAAACATTCAGAGCCTTGTAAACTAGGATTCAACACCTTCTGTGAGATACAGGTTCAGCATGCTAAAACAGGCGTAATGTGCAGCAGTATCGTGTACAAACTGAAGTCTACTCGGTTAAAACGGCAAGTAACAATTAATTAGCATCCGACACTGCGAAATATGGTCTGACGTTTGCAGCATTTGGAACTTGGTACAGATGGAGCAGTGACTCACGTAGAGAATGTGCTCACAAACGGTCGAGTTTCACTCGATAACAACTAGTTCAAAAGATTTGTTTTCTGACCACGTCGGAAATGGAAAGGGTCTAAAAGTATTTCTGTACAGCTCCACGGGATATTGTTTAAATATAGGGATAAGGCCAACGGTTCGTTGGGTTGTGGCAACAACAGCCCGGCAGATAAATGTTGGTGAGATTTATGTAGCCATGATTGACAGCTTCTTGACCCTCCTACTGACAACAACTCACACAGGAACTGGACGATGATTAGTCTGAGTCATACTTGTAGTGATGCCAGTCTGCCGACAGACAAACAGCAAGAGTTTACAGCACTTTGATTGACTAATCTGATATCGCGAAAGACAAACATATGGTGCAGTTGTTTAAGTATACAAGCCCGGTTTAGCTAGTCCTCTCTAGAAGAGCTCGGCGTCCCTCCGTCCCCTCCCTCTATTGATGATGTCATAGCTCTGATAAACACCACCTGCGTTTGCACGTCGAGTATTGTCTATTCAGCATGTCTAAAAGTGGCCCTTTGGAGCAGATGGTGCTGGAGGCAGGAGACCAACCCTTCTCTCACCTCAATCTGGCTCGCAGGGCTCATCACTCCCAGTCGGGATGGAGTGGAAAAGAGTTTGCTCACGGCAAAACGAGAGGCAGCAACATCAAGACACTAGTGGCAGTAAAGTAATGCTTTATGTGAAAACATGTCAAATTGAAAGGAGTATATATGTACGTAACTCCTCCTCCCCGACTTCTTTCAGGATGCCATATGTTGAAGTGACGCACTATTCCAAAGGCCGATAGATTACTGTTAATAAGCACGTAGCGTACCGCAAATGCTCATCAGACAAAGCTTGTCATCACTGAAACGTCTTAGAAATAGAAATCATTATCAGAGCCTGTGTTCCAACATCTGATTGCAGAAAATTGAAGGGACTCCTTTATCTCTGCAGCTCTGCAGCTGTGCAGCTAATTAGAAATGTGACCAGCTCATCTAAAACATATCTCTCAATTACCTTTTATGCATCACTATGGAAGTCTTCAGTTGAGAATACATGCGTGTCTGTGTGCTTTTGTATTGTGCACACAAGTATTTCTAGGCAGACAATAATTGATAGAAAATGGAAAAGCAGAGGCGTAAATATCTTTTTTTTTTAGGTTGTATATACAAAAGGACAGTGACACACTTAAGCAAAACAATTATAATAATAATCTGGCATTTATTTTAAAGAAAGGTGGCACAAACACAGTTGACAAACAAAATATTCCAAAATCTGGACAACCAATAGTGTGTTGACTAGAAATTGCAGCCGTTTGCTTTGACATCCTTTAGCTTAAAATCAGGGAATGGATTTAAACTGTTTTTGTAATAACTATAATAAAAATGTCCTTCATGTTTCAGTCAACGAAGCTTTCAGTTCATTCACACTGGAGCATCAATGAGCTGACTGCTTTTGTTACCACCATTGCACCCCAAAGGATCTCCACAGGATTCAGGTCGGAGCTCTAGGCAGGCCAATCTGAGACTTTGATTTTTGTTCTGTGTAAAATACGCTTTCAACAGGCAGCCGGTATGCTTTCCTACTGAAAGACCCATTTCTGTCACTTGAGTATATTTTTTGTTTTTGGACTAATTTCTTTGAGTTTGTATCCAAAATTGCAAAAAATTCACCGACACTATCGTGAGAAAAACAGGCCCGGGCTCTGACGTTCCCACCTCCATGCTTCACCGTATCCTTTAGTGCAGTCTGGCTGGAAATCTTCCCCCGGCTTCCTCCACACAAACTTGCATCGGATACATGTAGGTTGAGTTTGGATTTGAATTTAATCCCAGCTGTTGTAGTCTTTGGGCTCGTGAATGGTTTCTCTCTCCTTCTGTGCCCACACTCATTGATCCCGTTTCAAATGGTTTTGTAAACTGAGTGGTATCTGGTCCTCCTCACTGATCTCTGAAAAATATTCTTGCAGCGGTTTCTTTGGCTGTTTTTCTTTATTTTACTCACAATTATGCAGCCCAATCATCTGCTGATCTTTTAGAATCTGCCCGCTTGCCTGCTGTTCTCAGTCGTTCAGTTGGAGGATGGAGGATTCGGGTTTTTTTGCTGATCGGACAGAATGGCCGTCCTTGTGCAAACAAATGATGCTTGACCTTTTCTTTAAGCTCACTTCCCTTGTCTTTGCCATTTGTGCAGTTGCTTTTAACTAATCGGTACCAAGCGGTGCTATATCTATAGTGAAAGTTAAATTCAAGTTCACACAGGGGCCCTAGAAGAGTAACCGCAGGTGGAGCTCATTACATGAGTGATGGACGACATGTTACACTAAGTTTGGAAAGGAGGGTTGTTGCTGCTTTGTCAAGTTACAAGTCAATTTTTTTTTTTTTTTAATAAAGCAGAAAATATTTGTTCAAAGTTGTAAAAAGAAAAAGGTTCTGTGGATCAGAGACAATTTGTTCTGACAATATGGACGTTATGGATGTTTGAGGAGAATTCAAATGTCAGAATACTATTTGGGGCCACTGCCATGTCGACCAAAAAGTTCTGTGACTGCTCCTGTTGTACGTGAATGGTGAGCAGCATTGTTACGTGCACAGAGCACGGGGAAGCAATAAATTGTGATTATTTCAAGTTTGGTTTTCTTGAGCGATCTTCATCAGCAGTCAAACGTGTTTTTGTGAGAGCTGGTCCGGGCTCACAGCAATTTCTGCACCCAAAACTTGAGCGGAGAGCGCACATCAAAGTTTGTTTCAAATTTTTGGGGAGCAGAAAGAAGCAGGAGGGAGTCAAATCCGGTAAATGGGCAGATACGATTGCGGGCGCTGTAATATGAGCTTCATATTTTACCTCTCTACATTTCAGAGGTACTGTCCTCCACTGTTGTTCTGCCAGTAACGTGTAACTATCCACAATAAGATTTTACATGCTGAACGTTCGATGAGCTCATAAAATGTGATGCATAGTTGGAGTTTAAACGAGCCAGCATTATATGGAGCAGTGAGGCTTTCCAGAAGGAGTCCGAGATACTCTCACCCGAGGGTTGAGCGGCGAGTTGGCACTGTAAGCTTAAAGCACGGGGCTGTATTTCATCATGTATGTTTATGTTCAAATTAAAACAGGTCTACTTAATTGAGAAAATTTCACATTTTAAAATACATTTTACCAATATTATAATAATAAGACGCTATATATCTATGAAGAAGAAAGTTAATAAGTTAATGAAATAATCAAAATGTCTTGGCACATTTTTTTCCTGCTTATTAAATAACAGTTGTTTTTTAGCCTGCCTCTGCAGGTGCATCCGACATGGACTTAACAGGTCAAAGTTACAGTCCAGTACAGCGAGATGTGTAACATAGCTCATGATGCTGTGAGCTTTTGAATGTCATCCCTCTTTCTACAGTAAAATAGCAGCTCTGTTTTACTGCCTCATATTGGCACTACAAACACCTTCCAGGATGTGATTAAGGTTTCCATCTGTTAAACCCTTTAGATGTTAAAATGGTTTACTTCATCTGTGCAGTAAAAACCTACAGTTTGGATAGAAAGCTGAGCAAACGGTGGAGATTTTGAAATGTTTCTCTTCAGCTAAATTTGTTTTGTAGAAATAACATTACGGCAGCCAGTGCACCCAGCAGTATATCTACTGCATTTTGTCTAATGGAGCAACACGCCTGAGCACGAACTCGTATCATAACTCATCTACATTCGCCTTCCTTTGTTAAGTCAGCGACCCATTTGTATTTTTTTAGAAAGGGCTAACTTCAATTAACCCACACCACTCACACAGTGGAAGCTGTAGGTTGCTGTCATGGATATGGAGGATATGCTTCATGTCTGCCAGCTATTGAATCTGAATCTCATTCATAACTTTGTTTCTAATATTAAAGGTCACATTAGCATTTGTGTTGATAAGCAGTTGGTATGCGGGGCCTATAGCGCCCACGTTGCTGCAGTTGTTGCTGGGTAGATTGTCAGCTCCTGAGGTTCCAAAATAATAATAATAAGAAGAAGAAAAATAATACACCATATTGTTTTGTTTCTCCGCTACTGTTGAACTGAGTCTGACACACAATTTGATGTGCTCTTATCTGTGGCGAAACTGCAGACGCGACAGACCACCGCTCACAAAAACGTGTGTAAAACATGCAACTCAGGTACTGATAACGATGACAAACTTGGAACACGTATTCACGAAGGTTACGTCCATCACGGTGCTACTTACTGTTCACACGCAACAGCAGCAGTCTCTGAACTTTTTTGATCGACCCTCGTATTTGCTGATTGATCATTGGTCATACCGAAGTGCATTTTATAATGAAACAACATTTCTGAGCACGAACTCGTATCCTAACTCATCTACATTTGTCTTGTTTGAGTTTGAGAATTAACTTGCGGTGGCGGGTGGCACAGCACGTGACCAAGGTGTAAACATGGACTCACGTAGTTTCTGTATTTGCTATTAAACAGATGCTCCCTGAATGACTACTGCAGTGCATGCAACTCCTGTGCGGCCAAACTGCTTTATAATTGTCAAATAAAGGATTCTAATTTAAGATGTTCCTAAATTGAAATCCTGTTTCCCCTTCGATTGGACCTCCTGCCCCTCCTGACAGAAATGCATGTTTAAGTCGAAACCTAAACATGTAAAGATGTGTGAAACTCTTTTGAAACAGCAGTTACAGCAGGGACAGACATTGCCTTTATAGTTCAGCTCTCGTTGTTGCGGTCTAGCCGAAAATATTGAATTTAGTTCATTTATGAGCACCTGTTTCTTTTCAGTTAGGTGGGAGAGTCTCTGCTGCGTTTTACAGTTTCTGTCCTCTGATCTCTGTGTGTTTCATGAAGGGCGGAGCTCAAACTCTGCTGCACTGACACAGTGCTGAGCAGACACAGGTCAAGGGGAGTGAGGAGAGACTGTCCACATGTTAACTGATAGATAGATAAAAAGATAAATAAACATTAGATATAGACATGTTAAAAAAAAAAATGCTGTAATGGTTCGCTACAAATACTTAGACGGGCGTCAATATACCTGGGCCCAAGTAAAGTATATTTGTGGGAAACATTTCATCACATTGTAAATTATAGTAAAATGGCCATGTATTGGTTAATGGATTAATATTATGACATACTGTGTGTAATATAAATTTGAATTTCTAATTCAAAACTCAGCCTGTACGAATCATTTCAGCGTCACAACCAATATGTTACATGTCTAATCAGCAAACTAATAGAAATGCTTTTCAGTTCTACATTAGAAGTCCATCAGAGTTTATTTAGTGTTTGTCAATCCCTGTTAATAACTGAGGCCAACCCCAGCATTCACTCAATACACTGAGTCATTACTTGACTGCAGCCGCCGGTTGTAACATCGTTTCAGAGCAGAGGGACATTGTTAAATAAACCCCACATCCAAATACTTTCTGCAAACTTTTCCCAGTCCATGCAAGTATATTAGGAGTTTTTCTGGCATCCTGATGGTGAGTTAATGCATTGAGAAGAAACCGCCATCTGTTTATCCGTTTTCTATACCGCACACTGTGCAGGAGGCCAGTCGACCCCAGCACTGAACATTCTGGACATGTACAGGTGAATATACAGATTTATTTGATCTGCTTGCAACATGTGCAGTATTGAACATAAGATTTTTGATGATTGAATTGATGTAACGTAGCAGAATTACTGCAGTCTGTTTAAGACACGATGCACAGTTTAAAGTATGGCTATCTCTGACACCCGATGATTTCAATCATCAGAAGTGAAATTTCACTTCAGTTGGATCACCAAATAGTTGTGTCACCGTTTACAGAGCATGGCAGGCTAACAACATGAACAGCATGGCGGACTCTCAACATGAACAGCATGGTAGGCTCTCAACATGAACAGCACAGGTCTGCTCTCAAGATTACCGAGCTACAAAATGAAATGTAATGGAAACAGAGGGGAGCGCTCTGGTGCTGAACAAAGTATTAACCAGACACAGACACAGACACGACCTACTCTGTCTACAGCTGTCTACTGTGATTGACACTTCACATGTTAGCAGCGGGAGAGAAACCCTCTGATGCAGTTTTTTTTTAATATATATATATATATATATATATATATATATATATGTATATGTATATATATACATATATATATAATTGAATACAAAACAACTTTACTGTCTACCTGTAGAAATTTGTCTAGACTTAATAATTTGTCGCATTACAGTCACATCTAGTTTCATGCATCAGTAAAAACACTTCAATACATCCCATTAGAGGCCGCTTCATAAAAAGCAAGGTATAATAGCTAAAACGAATCCTAGAAATCATATACAATTGTATTGAAAGTGCCTGAAAAACGGCGATCAGACACACACTTAAAGGTAAAACACGGTAAAAGGTTTAATTTGGAGCAGCTGCACTACATCGGCAATGTTACAGAGTATTCATAAAAGTAAAAGACGTGTCTATAGATAAAAAAAAAGTAGGAACCAAAAGGATGAATAAAAAAAAACCCCACATAAACAGGGTGTAAAATACAGACGTCCTCATCGCAAAAAGCTGAATATTTGGCTTTGGACTTAAGCCGAGAACAGAGCCGAACATCACAGCGACCGATCGGGAAGTGTGTGTGTGTGAGACAAATGAAAAACAAGGACACCTACAGGCAGTTTAAAGTCTCCACTTCCAAACACCTGCATGTTACCGGCTTGTTGGCAGTAATAATAACACGCACATTAACACAAAACCACGACAGTTTAAAGTGTTCCCGCTACTCTTGTTTATTTTTCTTTTACTTTGACAGTGAGCGTTTTATCGGCGCATCTGTGTTCACGTGTTTAATCTGATGTGTGTTCTCAGGAATTATGGGCCTGTGCAGTATTGAGTTGTGTGCCTGTGAGCTCTCTCCCCGTTTTGTGTCAGTGCATTGAATTTGTGTGTGTCTGCTTTTTTGTTGTTGTTGTTGTTTTTTTTCATAAATCCATTTTTGCTGGTTGTCAGCACTAACAGTACTGTCAGCAGCCGTTGATGGAGCTCCACTCTGCTGTAGGATTCTCTGATCTACCAGCTGTGACGTAACGCCCTCCTCGATCAGCAGCCCTGGGAACAGTAAATCAGAGCGCTGCTGCTCTGCGTGGTGCTAATGCTGCCTCCCCCGCTCCCACATCTACAGTCCAAACAGAGAGAACGCCTCATATTATTGCCGGGTAACGCAATCGCTTCCGATGAACTCACCTATCAGGAGCCTTTAAAAGCATTTACAGACCAAAAAAAAAAAAAAATAAAAACAAACAATAAAATAAGATTAGCATTTTAGACAATGCAGCTAAAGATCCTCTGAAAATATTTATTCAATTAACTGACTGCTGTCAGAGGCAAGATTGGCCTAAAAAGGGAAAATGACAACTTGAATGATGACAAAGGCACAGACCGCCCGTCCTCATCAATGATCTGCATATCCAAACATTCATGTTCAATCTGCAAGTCCTTTGAACTAAATCACAAAATATTTAGATTTTTATTCTCAGCAATTTCCTCTGAAATTTGTGCTGCATCCAAAGCCGTAGGCTGTTTCACATAAATATCAAAAACATAACCGAACAAAGAAAGCAAAACACTGAGCGACTATTATTAGCCGACTCAAATTGACTCAACTACACGTCTCCGGATCTGACGCTTTACCGATTGAGTCTTTCTTCGTGTTCCACGAGACGAGTCTGAACCTGGGGAGACTTCAGCGACTCCCGAAACGATTTACTAAAGCTTCTCAAAATCAAGACAGTTATACCTTTTTACTAATTAACTGCATTTTCTCACTGAGTTCATCTCCGTTTAATTATTTCAATTTTCTGAGTAGTTTGCCTTGAGATCAGGAAAAGGATGCTGATGATGATGCCTTTATTGGACAACAGTGTTTATCAGACCCTTCAAAAATCGTAGATTCGGTTGAGGCTGTGTCGAGCATCGTTATTAGGTTAAAAATGAATGTTTCGTTAAGGTTGATGTTGTCGTGGTTAAAACAATTATCACCTGGTTGAGGTTTGGGAGTGAAGATGGTTGATAAAAGAATCAACACCACGCCGCTCTGCGAACTTTGCGGCTTTATCATCACTTCCTGCTTTGCTCCAGACGGACAACAGTCACTTTGTCATTTAAACGTAGACATATGCTGCTTTTGACAATTTGACTAATGCTCTCATTTTTCTTGGGAGGACGGGAGGTGAGTGTAAGCAGCAGAGCCATCAGTGAGACGCAGGAGGAGGAAGTGATTCGCTGTAGGTGGCTGCAGGTTGGATATATTTGATCACGAATAAAAAAAAAAAAAAAGGCAAAACGTGGAGTACTGGAAATTGATAAACTTGGGAGCCAATGTCATGCTAACTCATCAGAATTAGAAGCAGGCAGCAGGGTCTTTGTAGTGGGAGGGACAGTGGGACTAACTACCCAGAGCCCCAGTGGAGGGGGAGCCTCGAAAAGCCTGGAATAAAAAGTTCAGTTTTTATTCGTTTTGTCAAAGTAGCTCTCAGAGGAAAAAAAGGTTGGAGGCCCCTGATTTAGTGTAATGACCGAAGAAAGGAAATGGCTGAATAAATGAGTTGAGAGGTTGATAATATATAAAAGAATCGAACAGTGAAGGCTCGCTGAGGCGTCAAATGGTTTAGTCTGACCGATCTGCACAAGGATTCATCTCTGTACTGTTAGTCATTTCTTGCCCCCGAAAAAAGGGGAACTGTTGTACCAAATAAACTAAAGAAAGAAATTAAACTGGAAAAAAAAAAAAAAAAGCAGCTGCTAACTAATTTCAAGGTGAGCACAACAAACTCAGTCCAAAAACGGTTCAAGCTAATATCAGCAGTTGTTTAGATCGAAGGCCGTCAGCCAGGAAACCAGCTTGGACTACATTTACACGGCGTAACCCACATACACTGCTCCTGTACGGCCTCGAGCTTCACCTTTGGGGTGAAACCTGAGATCTTTGTTGACCTGTTCGTCACAGAGTTTGTTTCAGAGGACACACGGTCGCCGAAAACGACACACGCTGACTTGGTGAGCCGATCGGTGCCGGCAGCATCTCTGTTTTCCTATCAGGAGGGGACGAACGGGGGGAAGAAACCCTACGGAGATGTGTGAACACGGCAGAGGTCAACAGATGGAGCTTAGCAGGGCAGGAGGAACGAGCTGCACCGTTCTCCTCATGAAGGCAGACGACCATCACCATCAGTAAAAACAGCGCGAGAGTGGGTAAAAGGACAATAGGTGAGCTTTTAAGAGTGTCTGCCCTGCGAGACCGAGAAAGGTAGCGGTGAGGATTATTGCTAGGGTTGTGATTTGTCACCAAATGACACGATCTTCTAAGTGTAACAGCTGTCATGGTCTGGAGGCGGGGAGGGTGACGTCAAGCTGCTGGCCGCGGAGCAGAACTGACAAGACAAAGGCTTTGTATTCAGGGACCGCAGAAGGAGATGAAATATCCATCTGGCTTTACAAGCAGTGAGGATGCTGGATGCTGTATTCGTTTTTGATCCGTCCACATTTATTAAATATTTGTTCATCTTCTCCCATGCAGCGTCTCCCCTCCAAGCAGCTCTTGCTTGCCGGGACAGCTGGTGGTGTAGAACCAGAGTATTGGATGGAGTTTCTGGTATACGTGGCTTAGTGCCCGGCTCAGACAGCAACGGAAAGCGATGGGTTAGTGACCGAAGCTTGAGCTCAAATCCCGTTTTGGCTCCGGCAGTACTGCTGAATGATGTGAAGCAGGGAAGTACATTTGTTGGGAGACATTGCCAATAAAAAGTCTGAGACTCGCTGTGAAGCGCTGCGACCTGAACCGATTACACGTCACTCAGCAACATCTGAACTGCCCAACGACCTGCTCTTATTGACAAACGATTATATATAGGTGTGCACATGTTATTGTCTTGTAATACACAATCAATAACCATATTTATTCAAAACTGATGTTAGTTTTGTTGCAGCACAAGTAATCTTGAACATGTTTAGACGGAGATGCTGAAGTCGGGAAGGTACATTCCTACATTTTTGTGTGCTTCGTGTTGGCTTAATCTTGATTTTGAATTGAATTGTTTTTATTGATAAAGTCTATTTGACTCTGTTTGTTAATGGGCAGCACTTTTCATCAAACCTTTAAATGTGCTATATAAATAAATTTGACTTGACTTGGTTGTTTCCAGATGGGTCCATAGAAAAGTGTTTCCAGTCGCTGCGTCCTACCGGGCGTAGGATATTAGAGCAGCCTTTAACCAATAAGCATTGAGCACCACACTCTACCAGAGCTGCAACTACATTTAGAAAACAACGCTCGGCTTCGACGTCATCACACTGAACCACCGACGGTGGTCGCTGATTGGTTGGCTGATGATGCGAACAGGGTTTCCAAGACTCTAATCACAGCGACGACAACTGAAGCTGGCAGAGCCAAACCAGAAGCAGGCCTCATGCAGGATAACATAAATGCTGGTGTGCGAGACCTTTAATCAATAATAATGAAATATGATATGATAATAACTGGCTTTCAGATAAAAGTAGTACTCTCACATGACTCTGCACAGCTGTGGTAGACTGATGATCTGCTAGCTTTATCTGGCAGAGTTTGTATTGTACTTCACTTTTGTTTACTTTTTGGGGTAGTGCCAAACAGAACTTTTTGATTTCCGTAGTCGTCTTTCATGTTTCTGCTGTTTGTATCGTAGCATGTAATCTCACAGCGCCACGTTTTACCGACACTTCACAGTAACCTGTTCTTCTTCTCCTCTTTTTGTTTATTGCTTGTTGGCAAACACTTTTGAGGTGCATTACCGGCACCTTCTGGTGGTAGTGTTGCATTACTGCTAAGCCTGTAAAGACGAGATGATCGTCGCATAAACTATTTGATTATTTTTTGGTGATTATTCAAAAATGAAAAAATCAGCACCATAAAAAAATTGTACTTAAGGAAATGTACATTATTTCAAATTGTCACTGCAGGGATCAAACCAGCTGAAGAAGTTGAAATGACACCTGAGTGGGGAGCAGGTGAGTTGAATATAAAGGGTCTTACTGTGTATATTAATGGGCAGCAGCTGACAGGTGGGAGTTTGAAGCACAGCTGGAAATTACCAGGTCCTTCTGTAAGAGAGCACAGGGAAATGTTAGGCTGGTAGGAGGGAGGATGTAGGAAGAGTCTGAGAAATGGAGCTGCAGTTTTGACACTTGTTATCGCTGACCTAATTTATCATGTTGCCTTTTCTTTTGTCAGGCATGGCAGATATCTCCACCACCTGACAAGCTGCGGTGTTACGACGTGTATATTTGGATGCCGGGAATCATTCTTAGATCATAACAGCTGAGGTGAACTGTGCAGAATAATGAAAAGACAAATCTGGAGTATTTTGTTGTGGAACTAGCGCTTAAAGACGCACAATTCAGTTTCTTCAGAGTGTCTTAAAACGTTATATTTCCAAGAACTGAGAAATACCCAATTTCAAGCCACCGCATTTTGCTCGACAACGCTCTCAATGGTCTGCTGATGTGTAACACAAAAGCTCCAGAGCAAAGTTAATGCTGTCAACCATGATTCTGAGGCAAAAAGCTTTATCTACATTTCCTCAGGGCAGCAAGGTCAGATGCATCTTCACAATCCAAAAGATAAATGGATCAGGTTTCCACGCCAGGCGTCGGTCAGGGCCCGGTCTGCCAGCAGCCACATAAACACAGGCTCTCGTCCTTAAACACAGGGTGCTCGGTCTAGTGAGGCTTGTCAAAATACAAAACGTCCCCGGGCTAAACGAGCGGTTTGACGTGATCGATGGACACCGAAGGAGACATTACCACAGATTCACTGGAGTGACCTGCAGATTTTACCCCTGGCCTCGCTCGGTGCGATGAAACGGCGTGTTTATGTTGAGATTGGAGAATCAGTGATTGTGGGATTAGTTTAAATTGCCACCTGTGGCAGGTCTGGTGTTTACGGAGCGACAGACTGTTTGCTGTCACCATGTGACTTTGCACAAATTTGCATATCAAAGTGTGTTTTTGTGTGTGTGTGTGTGTGTGTGTGTGTGTGTGTGTGTGTGTGTGTGTGTGTGTGTGGCGTGTGAGTGTGGGGGGATACCGTAGACAGTGTGGCGCCATTTTTCTGCCCCAGATCTAAAAGGATATTGCAGAGTGAAAAACCCTGATGCGTCCGTATCCATTTGACTTGCTGTTACTGCAACAGGTGTTATCCGCAGATAAAATATGGAGTGAGAAATATGATTTTCGTTTAAAGGATAGACATGTCTTATCTCAGATAACCACTTTACTCCTGTCGTAACCTGTCTCTTCTTCTGAGTTTAGCTCTTCTGATTGTGTGTGTGAGGGTGTTTGTGGGAGTCTGTGTATTTCGTTGTCTGACATGCATATACTCAGGTTGCATTCTTGTACGCACGGTTCAAATGCTGTAAGATCAAAAATGTGATTTAATATAAGTTAATGTGAAAAACTGATATTTTAATTCTCCAAACTTTTTGTGTGAGGAAATATAAACTATGTGCATTTTTGTGAAAACATTGTCAAAGAGAGGTATTTTCCATAGCTACAGTTGGTGTTGCTAGGAACACCCACTGTGGACAGCTCTGGTTCACCTAACTTTTCCACAACAATTAATTGCTGTTTATGTTATTTCAACACCTACTGATCGAATTATAGCACAAAGAAAAACAGAGCTACAAGACGACTGCAAACAATGTCTGGCACTGGTTGGACCACGGACTGTATGAAAAGTGGACGTAGCGTCCAGGTCTGAAAAGCAAAGTCAACGTAATAGCGCCATAAACTGCAATACCACCGAGAGCCACTCGAGGTTGGCTCCAAAATGCATCCAGCTCCATAGACTCCCATTCAACTTCTGTCATGAAATATAAAGTCAATAAATGTTTTCCAAGAATCATTATGGTGTCACTTGCTGAAGTCGCTCCTTTTTAGTTTTCTGGTGGTCCATCAGAAAATAATTGAATCATTAAATAGATATTATGCCTCAAAAAGCGGTAAGTTTAGGGGTGTGTCTGTTTGATTGACGGGCCTGTGGTACAATCAGGTTTCTGCTTTAAGTGGGCAGGGGCATGGTGTCCTAACTCTTTCAAAAGAGCAGTTCACAACTCAATGGGTGATGTCACTGTTGGTGGCCGCTTAGTAGCAACTACAGACTGTATATATAAATGGATGTAATCTCCGGGTTGGAAAAGTGAAGACGAAGCAGAAGCTGGTTCCAAAAAACTCCTTCTGATCAGTGTTGTGGTGGTCCTCCTGAAAATGATTCCATAATTAATTAAAAATAAGGCCACAGAGAGAGATATGTTTGGTGGCAGATCAGTCAGATCTGACCCTTTTGTCCAAATATGGTCAATTCTGATGCCAAAAAACCAAGATGGCGGCAGCCAAACTACCATGCTCAAGGCAACTTGGTGGAAACTGATACAACAAACCACGTTCCCAGGTTTTACTGACATTGTGTAGCCCAGCGCAAGGCTCCTGTATATAAATGCATTCATACACATAAATTCACTTTACAAGTTAACATTTTGCATGCATGATTTAGGATTATATTTAGTTTCAGTGCCTCACATTATGTGTTTTTGAACTCTCACTGTGTGTTTTTTAACACTATCAGTTGCCATGGGTTGTTTGGATTCACAGCTTCGCAGGTTAACTTTGCAATCTTTCCATGCTCCAAGCTCACTGCGGCCCGGACACTGCCGAAATCTCAACATTAAGTGAGAGGCAAAACACAGCATAAAGACGAAGCAACCTCTCAGCGAGATATTCGGAGAGTCATGATCCTACAGGCTGGACTGCCGGTGTTACTCGTAGAAATATTGGCACCGGTTCCTCTCTGTTTATAAAGCTGGCGAACCCCGAGCATGGGGTGGAGACAGTTGAGATCTCTGATATTTGGCAAAGTCAACGGTGGTAACAGGAGGATACTTCATCATAGTCACAGTCACTGTCAGGTAGCTGAGACCTTGCCAGCTTTTTCAATTTCTCCCTGCCTCATAGCAATTTGCCAAGTGGAGAAATAGCGGTTGAATTGCAATCTGTGCGTAATTTTATTTGTATAACACAGCGGAGAGAGTGACCTAAATGGGGCTGAAGGACACCTGCAGAGATATAACCAATAATACACTCAGAGGTGCTATATTGCTTGGCTGCCACTGGAGAAATGTCTGTTGGTTGCTCTGAGGAGGTCACCAGATGGCATGAAAGTCACCAGGCTTTACCCCCCGACAAAGTGGGAGCCTATTTAGTGATGACTGTCTTCACTTTCTGGTGTGAAAGTGTTGGTAAGCACACTTACACTGACTGTAAAATGTCACTTTTGTTGTTGAGGTATTTAAACAGAGCTTCCGTTTGGACTGGAGGACCTGCAAATATGAACGGCTTTACTCAGCTAAGTTACAAAAAAATATATATATATTTTTTTCTTACCAAACTCAAATGGGTAGTTTTACATTTTGAGAAATATTTTTGTTCGATCAAGAGTAGCAAAGAGCATTAAAGGAGCAATTTGTCAATTCCAACCAAGGGGACCAAGCCTTTTATCAGTTCACTACTATGACTTTAATATTTTGACCACCCTGGTACCTTTGACCGATGCAACAGTACAGTCGGTAATCCAGTCACAGGGCAGCCTCGGGTGGCAGTGTGTCCGGATAGGTGCAGTACACTCGGAGCATGTCAAACAGCAGCACCGGGCTAATGGTTTCCTGTGCGTCCCTGTGGGTTGTTTCACTATCGACAGGGAGAGTGGCTCAAGTCCTGCCATTCACCAACCTGGGAGCTGATAAGACGGGGAAGGAAAGCAGGCAGTGCCACAGTTCACCTGTCACTCCGGCTTGCTGTTCCAAACGGCTGCTGTTGATTTAGCTGATTGGAGACAGGCCCACTTAAACAAAACAGAGTGTGGGCGTCTGCCGGTGATGTTACACAGACAAAACACGCTGGTATAACTGGCCTCTTGTTTACTCTAACATGGCAGACGTGACCTTTGGTGAGCATTTCAAATAACCAGGGGAACCTGACAGGGACTAAGTTGGGCATGGGAGAGGAAGTTCCTGCTAGTGCTGACATTATGGCCATCTGCTTCAACAGGTCGACTGGGGGATCAGCACAGGAGCAGCTACTTAAAACTCTGCAAGCCATTTAACAGCTGTAGTTTCAGTCATATGGAGTTGTAGTTATTCATTTTGAACATCATTATTGTCCTCGTTGTTGAGGTTTTTGCTGGCATTATGATTGCCAATTGAAAATGTCTCTATTTTTTTATTGCAGCATTTAGAGGGGGGTTTTCGAGACGGTGCAGGTGATTCTCAGCCATACGTGTTTTGATTATATTGTTAATGAATCTATTAACCGTATGGTCTATAAAATGTCAGACAACAGTGAAAGATACAGCAGGCCCCAACTCCAATGTCTTTGTATTGCTTGGTTAAATACTGGTTAAAGTTTTAGTTCACCAACATTACAAAAGACACATTTTTCTGCCTTTATTCTATGTATCCAGTAAATATCTACAGCAGCCATGTTAATAGCTGGATTTGATTTATGCAGGTTTTTAATGCAGCGGCACACTTTTATTAACCTCCTGTTTTCTCAAATATTTCAACACGTTTTGTCAGTTAAATGTCAGAGAATAGTGACAATAGTGACAAATGTGCATCACTCCTCACTGATGAATATAGTGCATTTTATCTGCTGTACAATATCCAAAGCTCATCAGAAAAGCAGCAAATACATTAATATGTAAGAAACAACGTTTATTAGAACCTGGAATTCCTCTGTATTTTTGCTTGTAAATCTTTTATCAAAGTATTTTTTTAATATTTGAATGAAGTGGGAAAGGGTGAAGTGCAGTGTGTGTTGCTCCGGCCAATACAGCATTTTTTTTATTCGAATATATTCAAATGTAGCTCTGATTGTTGGGCTGCTTTACACTACATTATATTATAAATATGCTCGGGATGGATCATGATTTTTCAGTATTCAAATAGCTCTAAGCCTCGATGTTCACGAGTTGTGACGTGTTTGCTGACGTTTACAGAAATGTCAGAGGACATGAAAGTAAATTTTTCGTTGGATGTTCAGCTAATATATTGTAATTTTAGTCAAGTAGAGTTTGTCTTCATAACTTAGTTAATATCCTACATCTGAGGAAAATGTTGGTCTTCCTAACGCCCTCATCTTTTCTTATCTTTTCCCTCTTTACATTTCCTACATTATGTTAGTCACCTGTTAGAGGATGTTTTGTTATTCTGACTGAAATTTGAATATGAGCAACGTAACAGATTGCAGCTTTAAGGTTTTAAGTTTTTAATCGCTGCACTGGATTTCCTGGAAATTTGACAGCACAGATTCTCAGTGCTTTTCTTTATACAGCCTAACTTTCAGTGTGTTTTTATCCCTGTGTGTAATCAGACTGCTGCCCTTCTCTGGATTAATAATAGCTGTGATTTTCACGAGGTGCTACTGTATCATTGTGGCTCGGCTCCAAGATGTCATTTTGCCAAAGAGTATGAACCGGCAGCAGAATGAATGACTGCATATCCCATTACCCCCCAGTGCTGGGTTTGCATTTTGTCCTCTCGTGGAGCTAAACTGAAGGGTATTTCTTTCCAAAAAAAAAAAGAAAGAAAGAAAATGCTAAGGGTGTCTTTAGAGCAGAAGGAAATGGTGTGAGATTTCTTTCCCCTCGACACCCTGCTGATTCACGCCTCTCCTTATCCTTAAATGAGAGTGAAAGCTTGTGAAATCCTGGTTATTGCCGGGTTGCATCGCTAGCAGCAGGCATAATCTAATGACATGTTAAGATTCAGAGTGAAGAGTTCGGACCAGCAGGGTAGCAGAGTGACCTCAGCCGGGCTAAGCGATGGACTCAGCTCGTCTCCATCTGCCCATTGTGTTTGCCCTTGGCAACCCAACATAGATGCTGGTGTTGGTGAGTTAATGAGGACTGTGGAAAGGTTAAGTAAACAGGAGGGGCCAGCCTAACAGGAAAATTACTACTGCCATCATCACAGACCGTAGCTGAGCTGGACTCGGGCTGCTCTCATCATTATGTCATTCATCAACTCAGATTTTAATGATGCGTGGGTAATATTGAACTGTAGATTACAGCAGCCTGCCAGTCGTACATATTGGCACCCCTGGCTACTGAAATGCTTTGAATTCTAATTCAAATCCACACAGCTGAGTTTGGTTAAAGGAGTCCAACCCTTTTGTTTTGGTTCTGAAAATGCTGCGTGAAGCAGAGTGCAGACGGGAAGTGGCCGTTTTCAGCCTCGCCGTTCCTCACGCTGGTGAACCGCTCCTCGGAGCTTCTCCTCAAGACGAGCGCAGTCTGCCGACTCCCTGCATACCATGATGGATGATGGGATTGTTATTCAGCATTCCTGGGCTCCGCTCGGCTGCCAAGCCGCTGTCTCCTCCGATGGCCATTGTTCTCCGCTCGGCTGGAAGAGTCACCTTTATCCGATTGAAATAAATGAGATATACTCAAACTGAGACATTAATTACAAACTTTATCTCCCAGCTAAAGTACACTAATAAAGGACTCTAATAAGGCATCCATCATAGCCAGACTCGGTGGATGTGGCTGAGGGCACCGGCCAGAGGTCACCCGGTTTGATGAATGACAATCTGCAGGATGCAACAAAAGATATTATAGATCTCTCCCTTCTCTCGCTGGCTAGAACTGGACAAACATGAAAACACACATTCGCATGCTTTTTGATGTAAATGTCTTTAAAAATATGTTCGAAATAGCAGAATTGAAACATGATTCTCAACAAAATAACATTATTTTTGTTAAGATTTGGTCTGTTTTGAATATCGAATGTACTCACACTGCTGATCAGATGGTTAGTACAGCAAACTATGCAAACTAAAACACATGTTTGTAGTTCAGAGATGCAGCCCGGAGCTTCATGATGCTGCTCATCGTGCAGCTGGGTGTGTTCACGTACACCCTGCTTACTTGTCAAAGCAGAAAACCAGCACAACAACTGTAACTGCTATTTTTGTGCGCTTGCCTGCAGACAATTATGACAAATGTGCAGTCTACACCGCCGGCACTCACTGCTGACTGCTGCAGGCCGGCCCACAAATTGGTCCTGCTGGCTTGAAAGATAAACTCAAAAGACACAACCAACAGGACCGGGAGAGTCGTTCACAATTGATGAAGCTTTTCTCTATCCTCACCTGCGGGTTGGTGGACGAATCTCAAAGATTTTCAACCGTAACGTTACATCAAGAAAGTCTGTTTTTTTTTTTTTTTGTCCACATCATCCACTGCTGTCAATAATTGACTTTGTGTTGTCTTCAGCCAAACACGACAGCAGGAAGAATTCTCACTCGTTTTGTTTGTCGAAGATACAGACTGTAGTCGCACAAGATCGCTGCTTCCTGACACAAAGCTGAATGCGTGTGACATAGTTTACGTGAGATATTTACACGTGACGCAAATTGCCCCTTAAACATCCTCCAACGGCCACAGCTCCTTCCTCACACTCAGATTAACAAATCCAGGGGGCCCTAAACATCACTTTCTTTTCAAGCTGGATGTTCGGGTGGGAACTCCTTCAAACACTCGGATTAAAGGGGAAATTCAAGGTGAGAGCACGTCTTGTTCACAGGAAAATATTAACTCTGCTCTGAGGCTGGTGTTATCGAAAAAGCAAAGCACAGCTCTTCCAAATGAAAAATATCTGGAGAAGTGATATGTTCTTGTTGGAAAGGACAGAGATTTTTTTGGTTTTGTTGATTTCAGCGAGCGAAGGAAGCTGAAGATATATATATATATTTTTTATAAAGCAGGTAGATACAAAAAAAAAAAAAAAAAAAAAACCTTTGAAAGAACTCTTCTTATGCTCCACTAAGTCTTCAAGACTCTTTCTTTCTCATACAGAGAAGCAAATTGCCCATGCAGTGCAATTTTTGTGACCATATTGTGGCTTTGGCAGCGACTCAGAATGACTGTCTGACATCTCCACTGCTGCTCGGCTGCGCTAAGATTGCACCAGCTGTCTCCCGTTTGCTGTCTAATGTCTTCGTTGTTAACGTTTTATCATCTGTCTGATAGCAGCGTAACTGGAGGGCAGGCTCCCTCCAGCACCGGACTACAATGGAACAGAAAGTTGCTTCGCAAAGATGTGCCATGCTCGCGAGTCAAAGGGAAACAGTTACTGAGACGAGGGAATCTGCTGCATTAATAAATATGATACAGCGGACTTTAAATCACATCTAAATGGTGCGGGTTTGTTTTTGAACAGGCACGCCAAGCACATCTATTCTCATCTGTGTCTTTTATGTCCGACAGTGAGTTGTTACAACACAATAAAGTAGAAAAAGACTCGTGAACTCTTATTAAGAAACATACGGCAGTCCTTTTAACATCAAATGAAACCATCTGCTGTAAAAAACCTCTGGCTCTTAATCACCAAGCAGGTGTCACCGTGCATGTCATACATCATCCAAACATAAAAGCTCATTCATCAATGAAAACAAAATGACCAGCGTACTCAAGTGCACTACTTAACCACAATATGCAAAACAGCAGCTTCCCCTCATATGCAAAACAGCCTTTTTACTTCTTGAGATCTATTATTCACTTTCTTGCTTGCATATCCAATTACTAAATGAGCTTTGCCTCATTCCAACAACTCCAAAAAAAGAAAAACAAAAAGTCAGTGTGGTAGCAATTAGTAACACCGGCGGGTAGCATGGCCCGTCTTCTTCTTGCTCTCTTAATGTCTCCCTTCGGTGTCATTAAAAGGAGAATCTGCACTGATCATCCGGTTAAATTTAAACTCGTCTCCGATCCAAATACAGAACAAGCTACATGGTGTGTTTGTACACAGGTGACCACTTCCTGCAAATGGAAACGACTCCTGTCATTGCTGTGATGCCAGTTAAGGTCTGCGGTGTGTTGTGGCAGACGAGAGAAAGTGCCTGCATCATAATGGTCTCCGACTGTTCAGCAGCACATAATGCATGCTGTGGCTGGTGGTTGGTTTTGAAAGGACGAGGCCATGTTGTAGATGAAAATAATTTTACACTGGCTTTTTCCCTCCCCTCACTGCAACAGAAGTTCACCCCCACAGGCTGACCAAAGCTCGGTGGTTTGCCCTGGGCAAGCTGTCCTGCTCCCGCCTCTGCAGCTCATCTGTCATTGGCCAGACCTAAAGCTGCTGGATCATTGCCTGAAGACTTTTAAAACTCTGGCGAGAGGTCATACATTGAATAAGAAAGCCAGTGGGGGAAATATCTTGGTGCCGGAGTATTAAACTGCATTTCTGAGGCAGCGGAGCCTCGAGCATCACGAGCCCTGTCAGTCTGGGCTAATGTGAACTTTATTACAATCAGGGCTGAGGTTACCGACCTGCTGACCCATCAAATTTGGTATTGATTGTTTTTTTTTTATTTTTTTTATAAACACACACTGCATTAATTACAGCATGTACTGTGTGATTCACATTGTGTGGTCAGTGGTGGAGGATGTATTTAGATCTTTTATGTAAAATTACAAGTGTATCAAACTGTAATATAAAGCAAACATCATGGGAAACTTTACTTAGTTATATTCAAAATTGTTGCTATGAAGCAATGTGAAAATAAAAAGACAATGACATTTGATTTTTCTTCAAATATACCGGGATAGTTTTACCTGCAAACCTCCGGATCCCTGAAAGCATCACGTTCTTCTTCTCACCAGGTTATTTAATGGCGGCTGGCAGGCAGCTTTTAGGCGCATTACCGCCACCTTCTGACGGAAGTCACGCATTACAATCAGGTTAGGGTAAAAACAGGGTGAAATAAGGAAGAACAAAAGTCGCATGTACTGATCGATTTTGGAGATTAAAAACGACTATTTGAATAATCCAAATTCGCGACCCATCCCTAGTATATGGTGGTCAATGCCGACTGAGTAAAGGCTGCACTAATAGCTTCAAAATTAACCCCTGGTCTATGCCCAGCAGGAAGCAAAGACGACACACTGGAAACTATCCTCATTAGACCTTCTTCAGGGCAGACATGTTGACTTGTCATTGTAGGAAAAGCTCAGGTGTATTAATGATGGGTGTACTCCACTTGGGGAGGTGCCACTTTTGTGCATGTTGGATCTTTAGACTGTGGATAAAAATGGATGTAGCTTCTGGGTTTGACAAGTGAGGCCAGTGCAGAAACAATCCTCTGAATCTGCAGCTCCCCTCAGCTTTAATTTACGGGTTTTAGCTCATTATTTAGCCATCCAACCTGCAACTTTACAACTGTGATTCACTCTCTCGGGCTCACGTGGTGTTGATTTTGGACACAGCAGGCAGCCCATCTCAAAGGGAAAAAAAGCCACTGGACCAAACTGCAGAAGACACAATTAGTGACTAGCTGGTGAGCACAGTGGAGCATTTAGCAGCTAAACAGCCAGATATTCCCTCAGGAGTGGGTGGAGAACAAAGACAGAGCTAAAGGAAAGTGAGAATTGGACATCAAATTAATGCTAAAATATCTCAGTGACGCCGAATGTATAAATAAGAATTGCTTTGTAGGAAATAACCACACAAACTTAGAACAGCTTTAAGTAAAAACTACACAAGTATTATGACCATAGTCAGTAGTGAAAATATATGTAAGCAGTTATTCTCCATAATGTTAAGTGGTTTATTTGATCAAATTCTGTCATATTTAAAGGCTTACCGTACTGAGTTCTGTAGGTAAAAACAAAGTACAGTACTCGAGTAAATATTACGTTCCGCCAAGAGCCAAAGAGAAAACTGGTAGACGGTCCGTAAAGTAAATGATGTTCAAAATGGAATAATAAAGTAGTCCCGGAAGTAACAAGTAACACGAGAGTGAAATGTGGGAAAGCACACGTCTCCTCCCTCAGCAGCTTCTCTACACTTCAAGTGCTCAAGTGTTTGTCATTCAGCTTAATAAGGTGTCCTCAACAGGGAGCACCAGCTCAGGATGGAGAGCCCGGGTCAGTGCTGTGGAGGGTTTTCCACTGTGTTTGGTGCAGTAAATGGATTTGCATAGGGCTGCACACGAGTGGAGCTGTGGGAATCAAGTCACGAAACCTCTCTTCAGAAGTTGCATGAATTTCCTGGATCTCAAAACAGAGACCAGTTTGTATCCAATATTGTGATTTATTGAGAATTAGTGTTCGGTTTGCATGTATTCATGCATCTTTCCTAAAGTAAACGTAAAAAATAAAATAAAAAACATAGTCAGGTTTGGTTTTACAACACTGACAAGAGAGATGTGCAGAAGTACAACAAATAAATAAAGTATGAAAACTAAAATTCACCATGAGATAACAATTAATTGAAGATGAAATGTTAGTAAATTGAGAAGATATTAAGTTAAACTACTTAACGCAAAACTACAAAAACGGTAAAACAGAGATGTCCGAATTTTTCTTTTCTCAGTTAAATTGTAAAACCTTTAATGACATCGTAGTTGACAGAAAAAGCTCGGACCCAAACACCGGAAGACACTCCCGAGGTCGGAAGAACACAAAACAGGCAAAAGAAAATACAGGAAGCCAGCGGGGGCTGAGCCTTAAAAGCTCGGACCCCAAAACGTAAATGAGAACAGGTATGGATCAGCCAGAGGGAGCCATAAACCTGGGAAAGAAAAGTGTTCATGAGCAACTGGCAGGTGGGAATGTAAAGACCTCCTACTGGGAAAATAAATCTGAGTGTCTGTCAAACTAAGAATATCCCTCCAGGAGAGTGGGAGGTTCCTGAGAGCTCTGAGAAGCAGATTTGAAGTCGCTCGACGCGGCAACGTTTGTGGTGAAAGGAAAAAATTGACACGCCCCGAAAAAACAAGGTGAAATAGCAAGACTGGATTAGCCGAGGCTACGCAATTAGCTCGCTGTGTTAACTGTTCAAAATGGCGGGATATCAAAACACAATATTGACCTGTTGAGCTCCATTTTGTACCCGTGTTGGTTTATATGGACAATGACGCGGCTATTTGTCACTTTTCTTCGTCCCGACAGTGGAAACAGAGCAGATTTTCTCTGGGTGGCCATGTTGCCCGTTTCCCAGCTGCCTGAACGCATGAACCTCACGCCAGGGAGAGGAGGACAATGAGGGACAGCTAAAACTAATCAGGGAGGACAATCACAAGTGGGAAACCCACGAGGGCAGGAAGTGAATAAAGACACAAGAGATTCAAGATTACAAACATGAAACAAACAGATTCACGACAATAACATGTAAATGTTGTGAAATTTAACTTAGATTGGAGGGAATCCTGATTTTATTTCAGTTATTGTATGTCATAATTTTCACATGAAAATTTGCCTTACCATGAGTATTTGAATTCGCCTCACTGTTACTTTTCCATTTATGTTCTTTGCATAAATAAACATAAACAAAGCCGCAGCGAGCGCTAAGTAAAGACACACAAATAGATTTGCTTAAAAGAAAGCCACAAGTACGAAACCTTAGAAACAAGTTTTTACACTTCTGCTGCGGCAGACTCCATTACAGTGTCGGCTTTACATGTTGTTTTGTTTAATTATTCATCACTGTAATGTAAATATGTTCTAATAAATCATTTGATAATTGCCTGCAGTAAATGGAGACTACTGTAAGTAAATAGAGACTACTGTAAGGCGGTGAGGCTATAAATTATTAAAACAGCTGCCGTCCTATTATTTCGGCTACAGTGAGGAGGTCAGTAAAGGTCATGGTTCGATTCTTCAGCTCAGCTGACTGAGCCTGAAGTTCTTCTACTTATTGCCTACAGGAAAAGTTTAAACTTCAGAAATTAATTTCTCTCGCTGAGTTCAAAGCCTCAGTTAGGGCTATATAAGATGAATCCTGTGGGACATATTGTTTTGCATAAGTTATCTCCCAGACTGTGGCACTGCTCTCTCATCTCTTCTCTGTGTTTTTTGGGGCTGAGAGAGTGTTTTGGTAATATGATAATTCATTGTTTGTCTCAAACTTCACGTGTGTTCCCCTCTTGCCCACATCTGACTCATTAAACTTATTTTTGAACTCAAGAGAATAAATTAAAGAATGTAAAATACAAGAAATCCCTCCCGGTGATGGTCCTGAGTGACTCTCACTGCCAAACTTCACTAAATGGCCCGTCGAGCTGGCAGAAGTGGCAGCAATTAGTCTCAAACTGTACCAAAAATCTGAAGTGACAATCTGCACAAATTATAGAGGCTTTGAGAATTACACGACTGCAAGGGGAAAGAAAGAGAGTGATGACAATGGGTCTCCTGGTTTAGGCAATTATGACAGTTTATTCCACTGTGGAATCAAACTCTGTAAAACAACCAAACATATGTGATAATTAAACACCTCGTTTCCCAAAATATGGCTTTTAATCTACTGCTATCTTCCACTCTTTCCTCCCTTTAGACAACATTTTTACCCAGGCTGCAGAGATTTGCTCCAATTCAGCTACAATAGCATTAGTGAGGTCAGCCACGGATGTTGGAGGATCACGTCCGGCTTGCCGTCATCGTTCCACTTCCGAAGGTGTTTGATGGGGTTGAAGTCTAAGTTTTGTGCAGGAAAGTCGAGGTCTGCCACGTCAAACTAAGAAAGCTGGATTTCTGCAGAGGGACACTGAAACAAAAAGAGACCTTCGCCAAGCTCTTCATACTTGATACTCTTTGGATAAAATATCACGGTAGCATTTTGCATTTCCATAACTGAAACTGAGAGTCCCTAACGTACGTGTCCACATACCATCTTAAGTGGGTCAAATAACCATAATAATGTTTTTAATTTGAATTATTCTGTCCCAACACGGTTAATAGATGAGATGTGGCTAAAATAAGAAAAAGAAATGACCTGGGGCAGAATTGAGAGATTTAAATGTGAATACATATTGAAGGTACAAAATCCTACATCTTTAAAACCAAAGTTCATTTAACGTGGAATGTTTTTTTGTTTGCTTTACAACATCAGGTTTGACACCAACTTTTTTTGGTTTGGACTAAAACAGCAGGTGTAACGTTGGATCCGACTGAAACAGGCGGTCTCTGTCCGGATCAAACTGAACCAATGTTCGGTTCGTCTGCAGCGTGAAAACGCTTTTTGGATGGTGCGGACTTTTGGACCAATTACGATACGATGCGATACGATGAAATGGGACTACACTTAATAGCATAAAGAACTGTGAAGTGTATACTGGCTTAAAAACAATATATTGCATATGTACAGTGGGTATGGAAAGTATTCAGACCCCTTTACATTTTTCACTCTTTGTTTCATTGCAGCCATTTGCTGAAATCAAAAAAGTTCATTTTATTTCTCATTAATGTACACTCAGCACCCCATCTTGACAGAAAAAAACAGAAATGTAGAAATTTGTGCAAATTTATTAAAAAAGAAAAACTGAAATATCACATGGTCCATAAGTATTCAGACCCTTTGCTCAGTATTGAGTAGAAGCACCCTTTTGAGCTAGTACAGCCATGAGTCTTCTTGGGAATGATGCAACAAGCTTTTCACACCTGGATTTGGGGATCCTCTGCCATTCTTCCTTGCAGATCCTCTCCAGTTCCGTCAGGTTGGATGGTGAACGTTGGTGAACAGCCATTTTCAGGTCTCTCCAGAGATGCTCAATTGGGTTTAGGTCAGGGCTCTGGCTGGGCCAGTCAAGAATGGTCACAGAGTTGTTCCGAAGCCACTCTTTTGTTATTTTAGCTGTGTGCTTAGGGTCATTGTCTTGTTGGAAGGTGAACCTTCGGCCCAGTCTGAGGTCCAGAGCACTCTGGAAGAGGTTTTCTTCCAGGATATCTCTGTACTTGGCCGCATTCATCTTTCCTTCAATTGCAACCAGTCGTCCTGTCCCTGCAGCTGAAAAACACCCCCATAGCATGATGCTGCCACCACCATGTTTCACTGTTGGGATTGTATTGGGCAGGTGATGAGCAGTGCCTGGTTTTCTCCACACATACCGCTTAGAATTAACGCCAAAAAGTTCAATCTTGGTCTCATCAGACCAGAGAATCTTATTTCTCATAGTCTGGGAGTCCTTCATGTGTTTTTTGGCAAACTCTATGCGGGCTTTCATATGTCTTGCACTGAGGAGAGGCTTCCGTCGGGCCACTCTGCCATAAAGCCCCGACTGGTGGAGGGCTGCAGTGATAGTTGACTTTGTGGAACTTTCTCCCATCTCCCTACTGCATCTCTGGAGCTCAGCCACAGTGATCTTTGGGTTCTTCTTTACCTCTCTCACCAAGGCTCTTCTCCCACGATTGCTCAGTTTGGCTGGACGGCCAGGTCTAGGAAGAGTTCTGGTCGTCCCAAACTTCTTCCATTTAAGGATTATGAAGGCCACTGTGCTCTTAGGAACCTTGAGTGCTGCAGAAATTATTTTGTAACATTGGCCAGATCTCTTGGCCTTGCCACAATTCTGTCTCTGAGCTCCTTGGACAGTTCCTTCGACCTCATGATTCTCATTTGCTCTGACATGCACTGTGAGCTGTAAGGTCTTATATAGACAGGTGTGTGCCTTTCCTAATCAAGTCCAATCAGTTTAATTAAACACAGCTGGACTCCAATGAAGGAGTAGAACCATCTCAAGGAGGATCAGAAGAAATGGACAGCATGTGAGTTCAATATGAGTGTCACAGCAAAGGGTCTGAATACTTATGACCATGTGATATTTCAGTTTTTCTTTTTTAATAAATTTGCACAAATTTCTACATTTCTGTTTTTTTGTGTCAAGATGGGGTGCTGAGTGTACATTAATGAGAAATAAAATGAACTTTTTTGATTTCAGCAAATGGCTGCAATGAAACAAAGAGTGAAACATTTAAAGGGGTCTGAATACTTTCCGTACCCACTGTATAGTACAACATATTGCATAGTCTAAGAATACATTGAACACTTTAGGTAAGTTGAGGCAGGCTATCGTCTCTCATTAAACAATAAAAGAAGAAAAAGAACCAGAGGAGAAGTAAAAATGAGCACATGGGAAGAAGAGGAGACAAAGTATTTAACTTTAATTTGGTCCGACGAAGAAATCAAAAGTCAGCTTGAAAGAAAACGCATAAAAATGCTCGCAAAAAGCTTTCTGATTCCTTTCCTTTTGCTTTACCATTACTACAGAGGCACGGGATACGTTTACATGG
Source organism: Embiotoca jacksoni (assembly GCF_022577435.1). Classification (NCBI taxonomy): domain Eukaryota; kingdom Metazoa; phylum Chordata; class Actinopteri; family Embiotocidae; genus Embiotoca; species Embiotoca jacksoni. The sequence goes on along the minus strand of NW_027185274.1, from coordinate 17,127,331 downwards.
ACCAAAGAAAAATGGAGATTTTCTGTCCTTATTTGCGCATTAGTTAGTTGTTTACTGAAGTAGAATGGAGTTCTAAAAGTAGAGACAAACAGAAAAAGTTATTTCTTTGTCGCAAGTTGTCGCGTGTCGTGAATCTGGTCTGATGAGAACTGTGTGCTTTTGACAAGCCAAAAATGAACAAATAGTTCTGAAAATGCAGAAAATTAGAACTTATTCTCTGAAAGGTGATGATGACAGGAGATAGGTACGTCAGGCAAAGGTCTATATATTGCAAAACTACAATATATATATACCCAAATGTAAGCAATGTAACAAAAACATAAACCTTCGCTTGGATTTTTATGTGAAAATGCTAATCTTTAAAAAAAATATACATTAAAGCAGCAGTTTACATACAAGACTTCTGGTATTTCAGGGGTTGTGCTCCAGATACATCTTAACTTTGACTCTGAATTCAAATCTGACCATTTACACATTTCTTTTTGTTTTGTTTTGATGCAGTGCTCAAAGATAACGTTGCCAAAGTATGAAGGAGCAAGTCGTTCTTTTTGAGATGTAAAACAGGTAGAGGAGGGTGGAGGGTTTGAGTATTAAGGGGAGTAACCAATATATAGATTACTTTACGGGTGGACACGACAAAGTAATCTTGTATTCCTCAAAAGAAAAATAGAGACCTGAGTTCTGAGAAACTTCAGCTAGTTGTTGAGTTTCAGAATAATTTACCTTAAAAGGACTTCATTTAAACTAAAGCAAATCTTCATTCAATATTAATTCAGTGTTGGAAACTTTATTTATTTTTTTATGATTAATTTCATATTACGAGTAATAGACTCGTGTTTTAAAACGAGTTAATTGGAACCAACAATGAGAAAATGACCTGAAAGAAAATCATTAATTTTATTTTCATTTAAGTATCGTTTTTTTTTTTTTAATCAAAAATATTAATAAGTGGGCTAAGAATAGACTTCTTTGCTCAAGGCATAAGTTGCATGGTTGGCTGCAACATGCATGTAGGTCAGTTTTAGTATTTCTTTAAAGTACTGAGATCTGTTTGTTTCAGTGTTCGGTATCTTTCGCGTGGCGTGAGGCGACGGATGACGTGATGAATGTGGAGAGGAAGAACACGAGCAGGCCGACTTTTAAAAGCCGATATGTTGTGGTTAAACGGCATCTGCCTCCGAACACTGTGTCCGGCAGGACGCTGCCCGCCGTGAGCAGCTTTTCTCACATTTGACGAGCAATACACACGAGAGTGACTTTTTGACGTGAAAAATATCAAATGGTGCAATACAAATAGGATCACAATCAGGAGGAAGTAGTTCCTACTGGAGATGTTGACGAGACAAATCTTTGTTCATTGGGTTGTAATAATCTGTAATCAGAGCACAGCAAATGTGTTTTCCATCAGACTGTTTTGTAGTGCAGATAGATTTGAAAAATTGCCTTAGGGCTGTGATCAAACACTGGAATCACATCATCTCAAATAGCCAGCATTAGAATATTTTGTAAACAATGTTCTGTAATCGCTGTCCTTTATTTTATTTTTTTTTCTCTCTAACATAGAAAAAAAGAAAAAGACATCATCTTGTGGGGTTTTTTTCTTCCCAGAGTGGAGGTTGGCATTTAGAGTGAAGATGAGTCAGAGCTACAGTTTATACAAATACTGTTGACTTTAGAAATCCGACTTTTGGGAGTTAGTAGCTCCTCAAATAGCCGTACAGATTGGGCAGTGGTTCCCCTGGGTGAAGGTGTGTCCTACTTTGCACAGGAGCCAGAGAGGCAATTTGAAATGCTTTGATGTGCGATGCAGCGGAGGCTTGGGAGGGTTGGAGCGGGATGTGTGGAGTCTAGGAATTTGTTTGGAAACAGAAGTTACATGAAAAAAAAAAAAAAGGGTGGGTTTTATTTTGGCTATGAATATACATATCCAGCAGAAGACTTTGTTAGAAAGATAGAACCTTATTTCATTTCTAAATCTTTATCCGAAGCCAGAACACAAACCCGGCGTAGGCGGAATCCCAAAGGCATCGAGGATAAACAAGAAGGATTTATTAAAAAGCCTCTCTAGGCCTGCCGCAATTGTTAGAAAATCACTATGTATGAGCATTTTAAAGGAACATGTGATTTGATATTCACTAAACTATTACTAAACCATATGGTAGCGATGGATATGACTCAATCAAGCCTGTCAATCAAACGGACACCCAATAAGACAATTTTCTAATTAATGACGGGGTTATTTTTTAGATAGATTAACTACACCATGACAACTAGTGGAAAAAAAATTATTGACTTTGATTTTTATGAGACGAGTTAAATGGGACTTCCTCATTGGTGTAATTTTTCAGACCTGGACGTCCACTTTCACATACAGTCAATGGGTTCAAATTGAAGGGTCGCAGCTTTTGACTTTTTTGACGATTCGTAAACGGTGCTTGATGCACGTTGATGGTGAGTTAAACTATTTGATTTTTTTTTTTATGACTTAATATTTGACAGCAACAAAAATAAAAACCTATCCCTAAAAAATGCCTGATTGCGGTAATTTGAGAATTAATTTAGCATAATTGTTGAAATCAGTTCAACTTATCTGATTGAAAACATTTGGATTAAACTAACAGAAATGTCATTTCACGTTGTTTTCCACAGTCTCAGGTTTGACTGTTGCTCTTTTAATGATGTCATCTCACTTGTGGTTCAGATGTTTAATGCTAATAAACATCTTCTTCATGAGGCGTATTGAACTATGATTCAGGTTATACTTGATAGCGGCAGAAAATGAACAACGACAAGAAAAAAGCAATCATTTCTATGACAGTTAAATCGTCAATTTAAATTTCATCATCGTGACTGACCATAACCTGAGTTTCTTACAGTGTTTTACACATTTGTTTACTTGGTTATGTTCACTGGCAGAAAGTATCTCTTTCAGTCCAGGAAATGTTTTGAAAGTTTTTGCTTCATCACAGAAGGTCATCGCCACTTAACATTTTCAAATGAAAGCAATTCTGTTTTATCTTTTGAAGGATGGATTGGAGGAACCGTTTTCCTCACAGTTACAGGCAGCCACTGTTTTATATTCTTTTCCGCACGGCGTGAAAATCAATAAAAGCTTGAGCGGTCTAATTTATCACAGTAAATATCAAGCGTGCTTGAGCTTTTTTCTACGTTGTATTTTTTTGTCAACTGTAACACACATGAACTCTGCTCTGCACCACCTCCTGACAATTTAACTTAGACAAAAATGAATTCATTGGATACGCATTCAAAGGTAAAAACAGAGCGGCAGCGTTGGCACGGTGATCAACTTTGATTTTAAGTGTGTGTGATTAAGAGTAAATGGGCTAAATTATTTCAGTATTTAACCGAGACAACAACCTTTCTCTAACCTTTACTCAAGGATCATGAGCAGATAAACAAATTAAAAACATTACCAGTGAATGTTTTGCAGATCCCCAAAAAATATTCATCTTCACGATGATCAAATGTAAGCCAGGCTTCTTTCCGGATGTATTTTGTGTTACATATTATTAAGTTAATATTATGTACATTTCCTTTTAAGGAAGCAGTGTTTACATTCTGTGGTGGGTCTCATTACATTACTGACATGCTGATTTTCATGCCCATAATGAAGATGGGCAAGAACATTTGTTTATATGGTTTATTTAGTTCTCATCATTTGACACGTATATACAAATATATATGTGATAAATGAGCACATGCCGAGCCCTTCACCTAGAGACTCGTGCACATTTGGTGTATTGTTTTGTCATTTTACAGCTTTTTTTTTTTTACTGAATGTACATTAACATTTGAATTACTCCTGGTGGTGTACTGTGAATCTCTTTTGACTTCTTCTGATGTACGAATCAAGGCCAATTATTATTTCCATGGCAACATGCATGTGGCGTATAGTTCTGAATGCACATGTTTAAGAAGCTCTGAGGCTGCGGTGCAAACAATAATGAAGCAGTGAACATTACTAACCGATTTGGTTTCAGCTCAGATGGATAGGTTTCTTCGGATACGGTATATATACGTTACTGATTTCATTTAAATTTTTTAGAAAAGAATCAACTCCAGTTTTGTAAAACCACTCTGTACATTAGGAGCAGTGAGTGACTGTGTTTCATCTGTGCAATATCTGTGCAACACGCATACATCGATGTCTTTGATAAGGTAAATTAGCTTTTTCTTCCCATTCTGTGGATATTTTCACCAAAAAAAGATCTTTCATGTCGCACCTTTAACGTCATGAAGGATAATGTTGACATTCCATCGCCTGGGACTATGTACAATTCACACGGTGGCATTGAGATCACAACAACAGTGTCCATGTTTATTTGAAGCTGAAAATTAAGTGGCATGTTTGTTTAATTGGTGTGAATAACGATATGCTACGTACTGTTGCTATTTAAATTTATACGTAGAAAAATGTGAAGAGTCACACAGAATATATTATAGTACAACAGAATTTAGTTTAAAATTAGCAGCTTCTGAACCAGCCACATCATTAAAATGCTTTTTACTTAAAGTCGGTTTTGCACAGTGAAGCTGAGAGTGGATCTCAGCTGCTGTTTAACCGTCATACTTAAGAGTTAGATTTAGCATGTCCCTATCCTTAAAAATAGATGCGTAATGAAAGCCAGTGTTTCAGCAGAAAGTTCAAGACTTGAACTTTACCTCTTGTCATTTATTTCTACAGCAAAGACGGTCCTCTTTGCAGCCATACCATTTGTGCAGAGAAGAGAGTACATTACATTAATCCGACTAATGAGCTATCACATTGAATAAATAAATATACAAGAACAATAATGTATTTGAATAAGAAATGCTAAAGGGCACTCAGATGAAAAATGACCTCTCAAAAGTATTAGCCTATAGAATAAATCTGACTTCCTCTGTCTGTTGACACGTGGGGTCCATGTGAAGTTGATTTTAATAATTGATCACCACAAAGTGCTGGGAGAGAGCTTTGCTGAAAAGCAAAAGAATAGGTTTTTGTGTTTGAATCACAACATCCTATCGATCCCGTTTGAATAACGCTTAGTGGAAGAGTCACAGACTTAGGGAATATTTATGGATCCTTCTTGACCTCAGCATTTCCCTGGGAGATTGCGTTTAAGGCTATGAAATTGACTGCCAAATCTGCACCCATACAATGGATAAATCTAAAGTGACAACAATAATCAGAGTGGAGAGATTAGCACTTCTCTTCTTCTTTTTTTTTTTTTTGTCCATCCCACAAAGACATACATCATCATCAGCAACGGCTTAAGGTGGAGCAGCCTCACCTGAAGAGGTGGTCGCTCCTAGCTCGCATGTTTTTGAAACACTATTCTCATTTGTCACCTTTGATCCATCAACAGTTATTTTCTGAGAGACAGCACAGAAATGCTTCAGGTATAATACCGAGGCATACTCAAAATGTAAAGTGATGCGAGGGCTATTTCTGCACCCTGATTGTCCGTACTTAAAAATATTTTTGTGCAGAATACTAATCTGCAGCCTGGAGGCATTTTACATTTATTTTTATAAAAAAAACAAAAACAAAAAAAAACATTAGAAATGACTTCAAAAGTAAATATATATAAGCTTTTATGGGTCTCGCATAGATTTTGGTCGCACAAAGGAACTTATCTCGTCGTTATTTCTTAATTTCCTGTGCTGCCTTCGCTTGTCTGTTCGCACAATCTGATGATTTGTAGGTCGAAGTGAAGATGCCCAGAAACAAAATGGTTTAAAGATTTGTTTTATAGAGTGGACTCTATCTGCCCATCCTGCCAAACTAATACGCAGCAGTTTGAGAGAGAGCAATCAAATGGAAATGGAAATTTGAGCAGCTTAAAGATGAAGCTCATTTTTCCCTCAAGAGCCTGTGAGTGTTCTGCCAAAATGTGCGATTCTCTTTTTCACAGCGACGGTACCGAGGGTGTCCTGGCTGATGTTCACAGCCTCCCTCTGACAGACATGTTTCCTCTTTTACCATGCCTGATATCTCAGATTATTCCACAAAAACATAGCGCCAGTGTTTCTTTGGTCACCATTCACATATCATTTATTGATATTTGTCAGCCTAAAATGTTTATGAGTGAACAATGTTAAAGTTTTATTACTGTTTAATAAGTCATGTATTAAAGTTTTATAGCCCGGCTACGGTTCACTGAACCTGCACCCGTACAGAAAATGTTTCCTGTCAGGCTTTGGATTAACAAAAGTAATAAAGAGCTTAAAAAAAAAAAAATAATTACAAAAATTCCTTCTAAAACAAAAAGTGCAACGAGTGTAAGGAATCGATCAATGAATTCTATGTAGGCAACAAGAACAGGGCCGAATATGCTGCGTTCAAATATGGTCGTATTCACTTTGTACACGAGAAGAGTCCACATGAACGGCGCCCTCTTGTGGTATTCACGACGTCGGAACTCAAAACTTTCTATAAGCCTCGAGTTCACGAGTTATGACGTTTACAGGAAGGTCAGAGGTCATGGAAGTTCATTTTTTCGTTGGATGTTCAGATAATATGTTGTAATTTTAGTCATGTAGAGTTTGTCTTCATAACTTAGATAATATCCTACGTCTGAGGAAAATGTTGATCTTCCAACAGCCTCATCTTTTCCCTTTGTGTCTTTGTATTTCCTGCATTACGTTGCCTGCCTGTTATCTTGATAAACTGTTAGCCTCTGTGGCTTCTAGACGCCATTTGTTTTGCCGTAGCCAATAAACGGCGGGTTTTTTTTTACGAATGAACCACTTGAACGCCAATCACGCGGTGCTCACCGTGTTGTAATCACGAGCTCACGAGTTCCAGTTGAACGCATCATTACATACGAAGCACAAAACCAGAGAGCAGATTGTTTTTCAGTGCAGTTCGTGTCCAGGTGGTCTCAGTCTTTGAACTGCGATCGACTCCTCTGCAGTCATCTGCACGGACTCTCGAAACACGAGATTTACTTCGCGCTAATGCTCGAAGACCCAAAAACCATGAACTGACCTTCATGGGTTGACAGATTATATAAAAAAAATATATATATTTATATAAATATAAAATTGATCACAATATAATTATGATCATCTTGGAATCTGAATTTAATAAACAATGAGCAACATGTGTACCAATCCGAAGTGTCTGCTTTTATTGGTTAACTACACCAGAAACACTCAATGAATAACTTTAGATAAAAAAAAAAAAACAGTTTAAAAACCCTATACAAACGTGCTGTTGGAGTGCGATACCTATTATTCACTTAACATAATTTCATAAAAATAGTCCACATATCTTATAGTTTCACTTTCAAAGTGAGATATCACCGACTGCTGCGATCACAAACACCTATGTTAAACGTTCGTTTGTGCTGCTTCAAGGACTCGTGTTTGTTTCCTGAGCTTTTATCTTCCCTTCCACGCTGAGAAAAAGAAAAACAACTTTTGAAGGCTCGGCCCCACGGTTACACAGAAGCAAGTTAGTTCCTCTTTTTAAAACTGAAGCGGCGAAGTAGCTTCTCATTCGGAGGGCTGGTGGAGGCAGAGACAAAGAGCCGAAGTGATGAAAGGACGAGACAAAGAAGGAGCGGCAGAGAAAGAGCGAGGGGCGGACGCCAGGTGACGGGATAGCTGTCGCCGCCGACGTACTCACGAGGTAATCCTCGCACGTGTCTATAGATCCTATTTGGCGTGCCGAATCGATACGGGCAACGTAACTCCAAACTGTCTACGTGAGAAATTCCTGCAGCTGTACATTGTGCAGGTGGAATATTAACGAGCAGGCGCCTGTCTCCATCCATACATCAAAAAAGGAGCGCGTGTGAGTGGTATGAATGTTAATATGTAGTTATGGGGACCAAGTATTAGCGCTGGATTACAGGTGACTAGCAGGCTTTTGAATCTCTTTCCTGTGATGCCCTTTGAATGCGTTCACTCCCTTTGAAGTGATGTCAGTTTTAAAATATCTCAGCCCTTTTATGTTTAACCACGAGTGTTTGTGTTCCAGAATTCTTTTCTCTTTTTTTTTTTTTTTTGGGGGGGGGGGGGGAAGAGGGGAAGGGGGATGAAAGCATCACAACAGTCAGCATCCATCAAAGAGAGCGGAGGAAAAAAAAAAAAAAAAAAAAAAAAAAAAGTCTGGGAAAAGTCCTGCTCATAACGAAGCATGACTTGTTAAAACACAACACGGGGCTGTTGTTGTGTCTGTGATGGGGGGGGGGGGGGATGGGGGGCGGGGTGGGGGGGGGGGGGCACAGCGGGTTAAAGAGTTGAATGACAGACGGATCCTGACAGAACCGGCTCGCTCGCTGCTGTCACTGAATTTGATGGACTGATTGTGTGTTTGGCAGCGGTAATGAGCTTTACAGTATGTGAGTTACGTGCCAGGAGCTGATTCGTATGCTGGGTGAGCTAGCTAATTGTTCACCAGTGCACCCCCCCGCCCCCCCGGTCCCACGGCTCCTCTGATTTGGATTCATTTAGCCTTTATTTTACCTCATTATACAGGCCTATGTTATTGCCAAGTTGTGCGTGTGAGGTATTTTTGTATTGTTGAAACTGACTCGAGTAATTTAATTTGAAAAAAAAATATCACCCGTACCAGCCTGCACTCACTCCTCTTAAATACAAAACAGAGGGAAGGCACACATTTAAACTAAAATATATTGAGTGTTCAACCCAATACACACACACACACACACACACACACACACACACACACACACACACAAAACTATTCTCATCTCTTTGTCATTTTATTTTATTGCTTTCAACAAGCTGCTTTTATTAATACTTCATATTGCAACAAAAAGCAAAACTCCCCAGCTGAACTTCACCGACGACCTGTGCTCCCTTCAACCTCGTGCTCAAATCGAACGTGAGAAGCTGTTGTGTGTGTGTGTGTGTGTGTGTGGGGGGGGGGGGGGGGTCTTTGTTTTTTTTGTTGTTTGTTGTTTTTCTTTCAAGGAGTAAAGTTGGCTCACAGCACAGAGCAGGAGGACCGGGAAGAGGACGTAGAGGTTCAGTAGGTCCGTAAGCCGAGGGATGAAAATGTTCTCTGATGCTGAACCCGCGGTCGCTCTGGATCTCGAACGGCAGCTCGGAGAACTGACAAAAACCGAGCGTCGCCGCCGGCGATCCGGCGGCAGCCTCTCGCCTGCCCGGAACAAACTACGCCCGACGCAGAGCTCCGATTCTCCCGGAAGAAAAAAAACAAACAAAAAAAACAAACAAAATATCCCTCAAATACCCCTTTTTCTGGTCACCAAAGCCCGAACGGTCCGTCTGTGCTGCCGTATTAAGGCAGGACGCCTGAACCCGAGATGTGAAAGTTTGCATTTGAATTTGAATATATACAAAAAAAAAAACGAGGAATGATTCACGACTGCTGTGGAGTTTCCACCGCTGAGTCGTTGCCATCAGCCCGCAGAAAACCCTCGCACGCTTTCGGAAGAGATTTCCCTACGCCTTCCTTGTTAATCATCATTTGTCGATTCATCTTTATCTCGCTCCCTCTGACTGTGTGTGTGTGTGTGTGTGTGTGTGTGTGTGTGTGTGTGTGTGTGTGTGTGTGAGTGCGTGCGCGTGCGTGTTCCTGCGCCGCGGCTTGGCATCTACCACTGTGTGGGCAATACAGCCCCGAGGGTTGTACCCCACAAAGCGAGTAATGGCGCTAAGCACGCAGATAGAGGGCTGATTTGGAGCGAGAGGCAGCTCTAATCTTATGAGGTGTCAGCAGCATTGTGTCATAGATTAGCCGAATCTTTCTCTTTATTTCCTCAAAGATCGTTATCTCCGGCGCGTCCGCCTCCTCCGGCGAGGACCGCTGTGCAACATCTGACGCTCCCGTTTTATTATCATTAGTTCTGGTGGTAGTGATAGCTGCTCGATGGGCGTGCGGTGCGAGGGTCGCGATATTGTGATGCGAGTTCTTTCTCGGGTTGTGCGGAGGGATGTGGGACGAACGCCGAACACCGGGGGATTTTACAGCCGACGACGACTGTTCGTTAAACGTCAAAATAAGTACTTCGTTGATCAGATACACCAATTTGACTTCCTGCGTGACTGCTGGTGTTTTGCGCTGCGTTCAACATGTGACAACGTTTGCATGATTGTCAAATAAAAAATTTTTTAAAAATGGCTTCGCATAAACTTTTATACTTATAAAGTAAGATATCATCCCAATATTTGTCCAGTTGTGGTACTTTTTCCAAAGTATATTTTTAGGTACATTTTTCCGACTGTACGTTTCTAGTTAGAAGAAAAGTACTATTTATTTGACATCGGCAATTACAGGTTATCGACCAGATTGAGATTTTTTTTTTTTTTTTTAACTATAATGTGCAACATGGTAATAAATTACTCTTTGGAGAATAAAATTGCAAGTTTTATATGGGGAATAATTGTCTTATATTACTTCATCAAAATGTGGAATACAAGACTGGTATTACAGCTTGTAATTAAACCTGCATTCATCCATTTTATTGGTCAACAAGCTCTGAACACTAACATATCATCACCCTTCATGGTGTCATATTTATGTAAGAATCAAGCCTCGTCTTGTAATACCACTTCGTACATTAGGAGGCGACAGTGAGTTACTGCAGCGTGCCGTCTGTTCTCAGCCCGACAGTTTGGTTCAATTTTACAACATTTTTGCTTCGTCAGTACCATTTTTTTTTTAATTTCATAATTTCGGATTGTAAAGTTCAATTGCATGGACCCAGTCGTGGACTGACAAAAAAAAAAAAAAAAAAATGACGACCAGTTAGTTTACGTTAAAGCTCGCTTATCTTTGTTTTTCAGCAGCACCATCAAAGCAAGAAAACAGACACATTACAACCAAATATTGACGCCCCTCGCGATGCTTTTCGACACGGTTTGTGTTGTCGTTCGCTGCACTAAAGATGTGTCTCAATGCGACGTCGCCATTGAGTTCCACTTGCGACAAACAAACCACGCGCTGACACTTTCAGTGATGTTCTATTGATGGCTGCCTTCACCAGCTATCACTGGCATCGCCACAGCGAGCGTTAACCGCTGTCTTACTGACCGGAGGAAAAGAAACCAACTTCATGCCTTCGCTCTTCGCGAGCCGTCTCCTGGAAAACAACAACTCAACCCGGGCGTCTCCGCCGTCCTTGCATTTACCGACCCGTCCCTCGTAAGCAGAGGGCAGAGTACGCTGCTTCTTCTTCCTTTCGTGTCGGACCGGCGACAGACCGGCTGCCACGGGGACTCGCTGTCGCCCCCCGGAGGTGCGGGGGCGGTATTTTCCGAGACAGGAAGCGTCGAGCTGATTAGCATCTCGCGTTGCCCCTTGAAATTTGTGTTGGCAGACTTGTCAGCGAACAGTCACTTATTTGCACCTCCAGCAGATGTGTAGTATCAGCATTTTTTTTTTTTTTTTTTTTTTTTTTTTTTTTGAGTGTTTCTTAAAACTTTGTGAAAACTCACACTTCCTTCAGCTTTGTATTTGTCTCCACAAATACCTGAAGAAAACATCTGGCTCTTCAGCTGCTAAACGCCGCGCCGCGGTCCCCCCCGGCTCGTCTCGGACCTTTTTCCGCCTTGTTTTGTCGTCGAGCAGGTCGTGTGCGGTCGGCAGTTTTAGAGTTGTTGTTGTTTTTTGTTTTTTTAAATATACGGAAAACAAAATAATTACACGAGAGCAGCGAGAGTCGCTGAAACGGTAAAGCTGAGGGGTGCCGCTTTATAAAAGTATTGATTTGAGCTGCTCTGAGCAGCGATGCGTACGCACTCCTTCACCGGCGTGCGGCACAATGACAGCGGACCGATGTTTGAGATGCAAACGGGCAGACGAAGCGGCGATAGGTCTTCGTCATCTTAAGGGGAGACGTGCGGGCAGATATGAGCTACGGCGGGAGACACGATCGTGTCGGCTCGCTTTAAGGTGGCCGGACAGACGCCATCAGCTCCCCCGTGAATACGTTTCAGCCCGTCAGGCCGTTGGACGTGATTGGCGACGAGTCTTCGACGTTGTGCCTGCGAGGTCGGGGGGGGGGGGGGGCGTGGCGACGGCGTACGCGGCGAAGGTTTTTCTGCTTTAAGCGACACGGCGGTCTCGCGGCCGCATGTTTCCTCTGTCCTACACGTCCCGTTATCGTCCTGCTTTCGGAACAAATGGACTCGTTCCCGTTACAATAAGCTTCAAACGCTCGCTTTAAGTTGACAGTGCAATGCATGCTAAATGGCGCCGGAGCCGTGGGCGCACGATGTATTTCCCAAAGTAGTTACAGAGGTGTCTTTATCTCTTTCGGAGAAAAACGCAGAAGGCCATTACAACTTAAACTGTGCAAATTGCCGCGACCAAATGCGACGACCCCGAAGTCATGTGGGTGGCGCGCTGACAACGGTCTGAAAAGGAAAGACAGACGAACACAGCTCTGCATTTAAATCTGTTTATGCTGCTGCATTATATTATTTGCACTCTGTGCTACAAGGGTGTGTGTGTGTGTGTGTGGGTGGGGGTGGGGGTGGGGGGAGGGTTTGGGGGGCACTCCAAGATATGGAAGCTGGAAACGGTGGTGGCAGAAAAATCAGAGGAAGAGCGGCAGGGACTGTGGATAAAGGCGTCAAAGGCAGCGCAGGGTACGAGGAAAACCGATCAACCGAATCACAAAGGTGCCGATATAACCGCTAACGAGCCAAGCAAACGACCTCTGGAGAACGCCTTTCGAAAACACAGCTGAGACGACGCCACAAACGGCGCACGCACTTTTAAAACGGTTTCCTTTCGGAAGTCGGTTGCCGAAGTTTTGTTCCCGTCGCAGCCGGCGGGTCTCCGCGCAGCGTGGAGACGCTTTTACTGGCCGTATCCTCGCTGCAGTCGGACGAGCTTCGCCCGACGTCTGGCTTTCACAGGTTTTGTTGGAAGCGGTCGTTCTGGAGAAGCGCGTCTGCGGCGTCTCGCAGAAATCCAATATTTTTAATTAAAATTGTTTCGTTGAAAGAAGTTAAATAGTTTTCTTCAGAAGAAATATTCCCCCCTCCCCCCCTAGAGACGTGTTGACACCAGGTTGACTGGAGTTTCCAGAGGAAGGAAAATTTGGTGTGTTGAGGGAATTATTTGTATTTTTTTTTTTTTTTTTTTATGGGGGAAAAAAAAGGTCCTTATTTATCTGTCTCAAACAAACCATTTTGGCTCCTCTCTCTGAAAACCTACTGTCTCCTGATTGTGACCGTAGTGTTTGTCGTAGTTGCGACTCAGGTGTTGTAGAAAGTCGTAAACAAATTTGGCTAAAGTCAGCCATTTCAACAGCTCGACAATTACTGGAGGAAACTGACAAATGTTTTGTAATTTGGTTGGACCGACTCTTTACGGCATTTTTTTTTTAAGGTCAAAAAAGTACAATTCAACATTTAATTATCACTTGTCATTCAAGCTGTGTGAAAAGTGGAAAATCTGGACGTGTGGGTAAAAGATAGCGGCCCAAATCCTTTTATTTACATTAAACCCGACGTAGAAAGATGAATGTGTGCGAATGTCAGTCAGATGAGCGCCGACAGGTGGTCGCCTCCCAGTCCCGACGATGTCTCAGCGTAGCTGCCGTGTCTTCCTATTTGTCTACAAACAGTCTCAGGAGTTAGTGGGAGATTACGACTCCCTGGATCACCCCGGGTTTCTGCTTCTTTCCCTTTTGTAGCAAACATACAGCTGCCAGGCCCGGCGACGAAAGCCGGCCGTCGGTACGAGTGGGACTGTGGAGACCCCTGCGAGCCTGACAGTCACTGAGGCTAATTAGAATCCAAATATAGAATAATAAACCGGCGCTTTGCCCACACGGCTGGTCGTCATGGTTATACCTCCATGGGGACGAGTTTGAATGAAGACACCAGTCGGAGTCGTAGCGCCGCCGCTTTTCTTTTTTTTTTTTTTGTATTCCTTCTTGATGTGTTTTGAGTTTGCGCGCGTGCGTTTCTGGCCTGTCAGCGCGGCACATCAGCAGTCTTAACAGGCGGTCCCTGCGGAGGCCAGACTGACAGGTAGGTAATGATCAAAGAGGCCGTTTCCTGTGTTTTCATGTTGGGCTCGCGGAGAGACACATCTGTACCACCGGTGCCTCGGCGCTTTTAATGGGCTCCGGTGGCAGAAAGCTCGTCGTCGCGCACGCCGTGTACACGCGCGCGCACGTGCCAACACAAGCTGTAGTTATTTCGGAACTCGTTCCAACAACAGGAACTAAAACGTTTCTCAGACTCGTACCGCACTGCCTCCCGTTTAATAAATCGCTGAACTCTCGCCGCCTGCCACTCTCGCCGACTCTCAGTCATCCCCAACTGTATCGCACGTCCATAAAATATTAACCTGAAGGGGAAACACGGGCGAAGCCACCCGGTCTGTCTCTGGTCCGACCCCCCGCTCCTCCTCCTCCTCCTCCTCCTCAGGACTATAAGCAGGACTATCTCTCTCACTCAGGTGCCAGGCCACTCACAGCTATCTTACCCTCGATCTTGTGTCCACAGTTGCTGGTGGCTGTGTGGACGGCTCTGCGCTCCGCTCCACTTCGTTCAGCCTGCCAGTTTCTGTTTAATCAATTGAAGCAATTCAGATTGTATTTGAAGGAGGCCGAATCTCATCTGCGGTTGGATGTTGCTGGAAATGAAGTGCATCCTTGAGGATGAGTGTTAAAACAGCCTCACTTTATCTGGAAGATTAAAAACTTCAGGGTCACGGTAATCTGTTTTAATGAAACTGTCAAGTAATCCGAGAATCTGTAAACTCGGCGGCGGCGTTTCAGGCTCTCGCTTGTTGTGTATGTCTGTGTTTTAGCTGACTGAATTTATACACAATTTTTCAAATTACTGAATGGCAGAGAAGAGGGTTATGTGATTGCTATGAGAGGTAAATTAAATAGCAATTAACCAATGTTAAGGTAATTGCGTAGCCAATCAGATACAACTCCAGCAGGTAGGGGAGGCATGAAGTGCTGATTTAATCATCTATAAGATCTCCTCCTTTAAGCACTCTTTTGAACCCTTAATTCAGCAGATTTTTCCCTTCTATTTTTTTTTTTCCTACTTTCATTTTTACAAGGGATTTTATTTACTCGCAGCATTCACACTTTTGTACCACTGGCTTTGGCATTTATCAGGCAGGGCTCAGTAAATCTTTCCTTCATACAGGCATATCTTTAAAATCAAAAGATGAGTCACTCAAACATCATCTTGAACCCTTTCCTTATACCTACACTATTCCATCTTTATTTTTTTACCGGGGACAAAATCCTTCTGAAACCGTACACAAAAAAAGCCCCTTTATTTTCCATTTTCTTAAAAACTCCTTTAAAGAAGACCTTTTATGTGTTTTATATATATGTGTGTAAAAGGTTGAACGTTCTTTTCAATGTGGCCAGTAATTGAAATAATTAGTTAAATGTTTGTAAAAGGAATTCCTTCGAGCGAAAAGCTCAGGCTTCAGACTGTTCTGTACACTCGGCTTTCTTTCTATATTCTGTCTGTAACACCAAAAGAAATTATGCTCATAGCCTTTATAAAAATGGATGTACTGTGCATTCAGGCTGCCGGGAAGTGGGAAAGTTCCCGTTTGGGATCATTCGACTTCCGAGTTGGGAGCGTTCACAAACAGGCCAAATGGCCACCGTGAAAAAAATCTGCTCCATTTCTGCAGTTAGATAATAGAGCACCATCATCAGCATCTGTATAAACAAACATGGAGCTCAGGAGGTCGACGTTATTTGTACACTACATTTCTACACGTTTTGAAAGAAGGTAGGCTAGACGAACTGCAGGCAAGGCAAGTTTCAAAGCAGGTACATCTGAAAAACCCTCCTGTTTTCCGTGTGGGATATTCCCAGTCCGTCGGACATTCAGGTGTTTTTAGTCTCCGGGCCTGAAAACTACTGAACTGCCTGAAAGTGCAATACCACTGAGGGCCACCAGGGCTAGGGCGATAAAAATAAACTCTGGCTCCATTTAATAAACATCAACCTCTCATAAAATACAAAGTCAGCAAATGTTTTCCACAAGTCATCGAGGTGTCATGAGATAACTTCCCTCCTTCTGGTCAGTGGTCTGGTCCTTCTGGAAATAATTCCCTCGTTCATTAGATATTAGGCCTAACAGAGATGTGTGTTTGGGCACAGATCACATGCACACGCGTTAAGAAGAGACGAGGTGTTTCGTCCACGCAGCTTATTATAAGACGCACAGATCCATTTTAAAGTCATGTGACCTCTCGTGGTCGTATACATAACGACAATCCAGAGACGCAGTTCAGATGACGTCTGTGTAATGTCTTTTTCGTTGTCAGGGAGCGGCGTGTTGGTTGCAGGAGACTGCTGTTCGCTCAAAGCCTTTCACTGTTGCCACGACAACGAAGTTTGCATTACTTTGAGGAAGTAGTATGTATATAAAGGTTTTCATATACAGCTTGTGTTTGAAAGTCTAAATCCACCCTCATATCATACTGTAAGCTTGTAAAGAGACGTCCTGCTGTAATCTTTGTTGCTGCGGATGTTCACAGACATAATGACAGATTCAGACGTAAACATGTCAAACAAATTATGTTGATTGGTAGGTGCACGGTTTCCTTTCATTACCTCCACGCCGACAAGACGAGGCGGAGGTCACAAGTACTGCTGCCGCGCTGGAGGCTTCCTGGAAGCTGGCCAATCATAGGACAGAGGGCTTTAGGGAGGGAAGGGGGCCTTAAAGGGACAGGAACTAAAACTGCTTGCTCCGTCAGCATAGTATTTTTGTAGTCCGAAAGGTGACGAGTTGTAACAAAAAAGCAGCCATGTGTTTTTTTCGTTTCTCCTCATTCAGAGCGAGACACGGAGAATATCCCACCGAGACAGAGCAGCGACACAGAGAGGGAAAGCCCCGTCCTTTAACTGGGAAAAATTCTCTTATTGCACATTATCCGACAGCATATCATCTATAATCTGATCTGTTCAACTCTTCGTTGGACTGGCGTCATGTTTACAGAGTCTTTATGTTTATCATGGCTGCACAAATCGTTCAGAAATATTGCAGTATGGTTCAGGGACTGCTTTCTTTATTATGTACTTAACAGAAAATGGAAAAACGTTGTATTTTTATGTTTTGCATAAATGATTTAATCCAATTAAATCTGTCAGATTCTGCACTGATGCTGTCTTTCTATATGTATTGACTGGGCACCATCTGCATCGTCAGCATGACTACATAGTGTAAATATAGTTGTACAAAAAAGATCAAATAATTCAAATAGAGGAAAACGTCCGCTTCGTTTTAAACCCATTTCCTTGACGCTGAGGCTGAAATGTAATATTAGGAATCCCTCACCAACAGTTTCACTGCAGAGCAGGAGTTTTTATTCTCCCTCCCAACAGTGGGACGGTGGGATTTAAGAGGTTACGTAGTTCAAACATCAAACACGGTTTGATCATTGGTTTGACATTGATCTGAATGATCTCCTTTCATTCTCAGAGGGTGTTTTCCAGAGTTAGGAAAAAAAAAAAAAATCATAGAAAAGAACCAAGCGCACGAGAAGCACCGCAGTCTGTTCAGGATTAATTACCTGCCGTGTGTATTTTACCCCCAGTCTTCTCTGACAATGGTTTGTTGTAACAGCTGATATGCCTTTTGCAGACTGCGCTCCATTCATTATATGAACTGTATGAAATGGATTTTACATCAGTGTCGGGCTGAATTGTGAGTTTGGAGGCACTGAACATGATGCAGTGAGTGTTCAGTTATTGTAGTGCTCTGGTACGGAGATTGTGGCGCCGCATCATGGATGTTCAGATTTCTGTTCGCTCACTATAACGTTATTTACATTTACTTAAAGCTCAGTCTGTCTCCCTCTTCCAGAAAGAGCTTGTCGACAAACAGCCGCGAACTCCAGATTGACCCTCTTTCTACACTCCCGATGCTGGCAGAGAGATCCCTCTGAAAAAACAGCTGAATCTCTGGGAAAAAAAGGAGGAGGGGGCGGGGGGGGGGGGGGGTATAAGAGATGCATAGCTGGCAAGCATGGAAAGCTTCAAATGATTGATAGCCATTTGTTTTGCCTGCTTAATACAACATAAACTCTGCAGCGATTCATCACCAGAGTGAGGGTTTTCCACGGTGCCGCTGCAAAGCCCACTAAAAATAATTCATTTTCTGCGAGCGACAAGCCAGGCGCTAATGTTAAATATTCATGCGGGGTCCGGTCTAAATGATGTGGCCATTGGCACACAGTTAGAGCACACTCTGTGGGGGAGAGAGAAGGGGGGGGGGGGGGGGCGGTGTCAAGCTGTGAATAAATGAAAGCGGTGAAGCCGTACATTACCCTGCCACTGAGAATTTACTACAGTTGCCATTTTGTCCGGCCACTTCAAACAGGTCTCTTTTATGATCAATACGTTCGGTAAAACATCGACCATATTGCCACGTCGGCAAAAAAAAAAAAAAACAGGCTCGTTTTGTTTGCTCATCCTTTATTCACTGTTTGCGTTTGTTGCCTAATTTGTGCCTCATGAATGCAAACAGGACTTTGTGCTTCTTTCTGCTGTGGTTAGTCCGTGCGTTCGAGGCAATCAAAGCAAAACCAAGTCGACTCTCTTCAAAGACGTCGATGCACTCGGATCGCCTCGTGTCACACGAGATCGATGCAGCTTGTGCCTATGCAGATGTTATGCTTTGATCCGTATTGACCGTCGACATCACTCAGCTGCAATCACTTCAACACGCGCGGCGCGACGACACGGAGATGTTGTCATGGTTGCACAGAAATTGTTCTGAGCCAGTATAGGTCATCTTCTGCCATGATATCAGTAAGCACAGTGGAGGGGAAAAGGGCAAAAATATAATAGAAGTTACAGCGCCGAGTATCCATTCAGAGGAACTCAAATAGGGAGCATAATGTCCTCTGTGCATCATTTGGGATGGAATAGAAAATACTAAATGGCTTCATATTGACAGAAACACTCTACCAGTATTCATTTTTATCACACACATGCTCACATTAACTAACTAACACACACACACACACACACACCCGTCTTCCTGCAGTTTCTGACTAATGAGGCCTGGGGCTGGAGATGGTTCCATCAAGGAACTTCTCTCTCTCTCTCTCTCTCAAACACGCACCTGATTGATAGCGGTGATTTGACTGAGAAAAAGGGAAATGGGAAATTGAAAAATGGTGGAAGAAGATTGGAAACAACGTGCTGATTATAAACTCCGCCAGGAAACAAAAGGCCTTCCCTCGGCCTTTTCTCTTAGCTGCGAGGCAGCAGGTGTGTGTCTGACAGGTGCCTGATTGAGGCGCACAAAAGACATTACAACCGCAAACAAATGGACGTGTTTAGCGTCCCCGGATGCAGTTAGCTTTTTTCGGTGGCTGATAGAAGTGATTATGAGCGCAGTGAACGGTGGCAAAGCCGGAGGACGGCGCACAGGTGTTTTTAGGGGGGGGAGCGGCAATGGAAAAGCAGCCGTGTTATTGTTGTGATGATAATAATCCATCTATACAATTAATGGTATGTCACCGCCAAGGTCATCAGCCGCGGGGGATGTATTTAATATGTCTCATATTGTAATAATAGACGCACGCACGGGAGGTGTGAGACCACACAGATTTATCATCATGAAAAGAAAAAAAAAAAAAGGAGTGTGAATGTAAAAACTGAGAACAACAGTCACCGCGCTCCAAATTCACTGATTTACAAAATAACCTCAATTACCTCGATGCCATCGCCATTTATTTTGGTCCTTTTATGTTTATGTTTTCATGTTTCAGGATAGAAAAAAAAAAGAAAAAAAAAAAGTACTTTTATAACAGTGGCATAAATTAGTGTGTGTGTGGGTTGGGGGGGGGGGGGGGGGGGGAGAGAAGGCCTTTGTGCATTCCATAAATGAGGGAGCGTCTTGGCAGCGGCCCCGGCGGTGTAATATTCTCTGAGAGCTTCCAGACAGTGAGTGGTGGTGCAGCAGCTGTCTCTTGACCCTCCTGCCGGACCCCCCCACTTACCCCCTCTGACCACCTCCTTTCCACTGAGCAGGCTGTGGCGATGACAAGCCTGTCAGGCGCTTCTCGTAATGTCCTAATTACCCCCTCGCACACACGGACGACGTACACACAGTCCTAGTGAGTAAGCAGGTACGTCGGCAGACAGGCCGCAGCGTGCGCACACACACACTTCTGGAAGCTCAGGTGAATTTTTCTCCTGCCAGGAGCCCACGCTTCCCAGGTGAGCAAAGATTTCCTCCCTCAGGACTCTCGTCGGGGGGCGGGGGCTTTGATTCAGGGCGGAATCACAGCAGCGGTTTCTCTCCTGCGGAAACACACGGGGCGCTTGAAACACCGAAAAAAAAAAAAAGAAGAAAAAAAAAAGATGTTTCCGCAGTGCCGGCTGCCTCTGAAGAGAACAACGCACACAGAAAGAACAACAAAAAAAAGTTGCAGCGTCACTTGAAATAGACGACGAGGAATGAAACGTGACGCGTCACTTTGCCAGAGGTTGAGCTTTGCCTCGGCTCTAAACTCGTCCCCGCTTGCTTGGTTTCCGGGTGCAGGACGGCCCGCTGCCGCCGCACTTACTGTAAGAACATATTCAGTCAACCAGTCGTGTTACCGTAACAGAGTGGATCACTGTGCCCGCTTGGAAAAAGGAAATCATTGTACTTCCTAGGGAAAGCAGTTGCTTGATGATTTACAGACCTCGGTAGTTACTGCATTTGTTACGATCAGCGTGACTTAACGGCGTGTTTCTGTAACGCTCGTCCCGCCTCGCGTCATCTTGATTCGAGACGTCCTGCTACGCAGAATCTTTGTTTTGTTGTTAACGTAGCTTTTCACAGACGCGCCACTGAAATCTGAAGCTAACTTTTTCATAAATGACGCTTTTGATTGTGTCACAGGGAGCCGATCGTGTAAGGCTGACTTCCTGGCAACTACGGGCAGATACGTGTTAGCGCTTTCACCTTTTTTTTTTATTTTTTCTTGACACGACTGTGAGAGATGAACGCCGCCTGAGCTGTAAAGACTCGTCAACAAAGATGCTGGTCTTTGAAAGGTTTTTTTTTTTTGCCTCAGAGATATTTTCACGTGTATTATGAATGACAGGTTTTGGTTTTAAAAAGGTATTTCTGATGCTGTCATAATTTTAGCCTGTTATTCACTCATCTTTTGTTATTTATGTGATTGTAGATGCCCCCAGCACTTCACTAAAAGGGCACGGGGCACCAAATTACCAAATTCAATATATCTGCTTTTTATCTGAAGGATTACCCCTTAATATCCCAACGTAAAAACTCTCCTCACTCACACGCACGCGCACACACACACACACACACACACACACACACACACACTCTCAAGCCATCGACTGGACATTTACAAAGCATATCCCATTAGCAGAGAGCAATTACCCACCTCCGAGGGGATATTTGCAAATTCTTGATTTGTTACGGTTTCTCAAACAGGAATAAGCTTTGCATCTCCTGTAAGCCTACCTGATTATTATGTCTCCATTGACTCAGGGGAGAAGTAATCTGAATATTCCCGCTCGTGTTTACAGGTGAGCGTGTTCTGATATCTCGCCGGCTGCTTGGGTTTTACCTGGCAGCTGATTAAAAGAATAACATTTAATGCCATTATTTTAAAAACAAGCTGAATTTATTTTTTGCTGTTATATAAGGAGAACAAGAAAATACGCAATCTTTTCCCTGAGCTTTCAGCTGCATCAATGAGTCTTCATTGGTGGATGGAGTTGGCTCACTTTTCATTCACGTTCATCTTTCCGCACCAGGGCTCAGAAGCTGTAATGATTTAATCCAATTCTCATCTGATGGATTTAAAATAATTCCAGCTCAAGGTTTGCTCATCAGCCTTTTTTGTTTGGGAGTCAATTGCTATTTTAATTACAGATTGATTACTGGTTACAGTAATTTCTTGATTAATCAATTATTTCTAAGGTTGATTAAACACCTGACACATTGTTCTAAAACCCAAGTTGACTTTTAAGACTTTTTTTTATTTTTAACAACAAACAGACCAAAACTAAAATTATATTCACTTTACTATTAAATGGGTAAGAAATTCAGACTGTATGCATATCATAAAAGCTGAAGGGCTCTTGATATCATTAACTCTCTCTTCTGACTCTTTTCTGAGTGAAAGTAAACTTAACAATAGTAATAATGTTTTATCATTACTCATATGCTAATTATCTATTCATAATCATTTGCTTTCATTTATTTGTTAGCGTTGAGTTTTTTTTTTAGGAATTTAGGCGACTTTCTGTCTGTGTCAAAGGGTATTTTTGGGATCATGGCAATGGGACTCAATCTGGGCTGGTCAACGTGTCAATTTGTGTAACATGAAGAGGTCAGAGGCCAAAGGTCAGAGGCCCACTTTGTCATTTTGAAACAATGTTCTTCTCTACAAGGTTGATCTGTTTACTGAAAAGACTTGTGCGTTGATGATCTTCTGTATATGGTGATGAAAGGATGACAACATGAAACTATGTGTAACTGACCAATGCAAAGGGAAGTTCTGGTGACTGTATATAATCCACTGTATCACTTTGAGTTGGTTGTAGAAACCTCTCCATTTTTCCTAATTAACATAATATTACTATAAAAAAAATGTTTAGATGGACTGCCAGAAAACTAATAAGAAGGAGTGACTTTAGTGAATGACATTGACTTTGTATTTCATGAGACAAGTTGAATAGGAGCTAAACCCTAGTGGGCCGCGTTGGTATTGCACTTTTAAGCACTTCCGCATTGGCCTCACTTGTCAGGCCCGGAAACTACGTCCACTTTTATATACAGTCTATGACTTGGACCTGCTTTATGTTCGAAAAAATAAAAATAAAAAAATCTGAATTTATACAACATGGGATCTTTAACCATAAGGCTATGAGAAGAGAAGAGAATATCTGTAGGACATGAGCATAAGGAGTTGGACACACTTTGGTCTATTTTTTTTTTTTTTTGAGGAGAGCTGAAACTTTTTGATGGGGTTCTTTTGTGCAAACCCTGACCTCAAATACTGCCGGTGTTTACTTAGTCCACTCGGCGGGAGATCGTGTCTTCATCCGATTTCCTTCGAGAGAGAAAAGTTTGAAGCCCACCTGTGATCCTCCTAGTTAAATGAAAACACAGTGGGCTATCCACGGTAAGGCAGCATTTCCAAACACGCACACGCGCACACAGTCACAGAGGGAACCAACGTGGGTGTCTCTATAGGGAACTACACAGACATCCGCCAGCCGACTCTGTCGCATCCTCTTATGCACCGCGATCACACACTAGGTTGACATGCAACACACTGCAGATCAGGAGCATAAATAAGCAAGGGAATGTTTTACCTGAAAGGAAGAACATTAATTCAAAGGCGTCGCGCTAGTACTGAGAAGAAATGATGCCTCATTAGCGTTACCCCACTGCTTTTACTGAGCAGTAGCGAACGAGGGAGACAAAGGGAGTGAAAGAGAAGGCTATGTGCCACTCTTAGCACACAGACTTTTCTCGTCTCCAGAGATCTTTAGTTTGCCTCATTGACTAAAATAAGAAGTAATGCACATTATAAGGGATCGACTGGGGTGGCGATGTGTGGAATACCAGCGCACTTCGAGCCTCGCTTCTTATAGAAAACATGACGCTGTGCAGGAATATGCCCTTTTTCATGTTGCTCACAAAGGAGCCTGTCTGCGGCAGAAAAACATGGCGTCATTGCAGGTGGAGAGCGTGAAAATGTTCCTCTGAACACGAGAGCGGAACAGGAGGCAGAGATTCGGATGACAAGCAGAAGAGGTGAAGAGACAAGGACGCGCTTTATTCGGGAAGGACGGTTCACCCGCCCGCTTTCTCCTCCAGCGTGATTGACAGATTGATGTAACCGGTGCACCGGCGCCAACGCCGTCGCATGTACCCCCCCCCTCCCCCCAGGAAATCTGTCCATCAGCAGTGTCTAAGCAGAGCGACAGCCATGACATCTAATCACAGGCGAGCTGGCACCTCATAACTTCTACCTAACGTGCTGCAGGTACAGAGGAGACGAGGGGGAAACACAGGCATGACGCCGCCATCACGACGCTATTTATAGCCTCCTTTCAGAGGCCACCGGCAGGAAGTGGATCACACTGAAGGGTTAGGAAAGGTGTCACCACACTATATCACAGGCCTCGGTGTGCACATATAGGTCCCTGTTGACAAGATTAAACACGGAGATGCCCCGGTATCAGGGTGACATATTTCTGGGTTACACTCCCCCGGCAGGGCAACATAAAACGAGGGCAGACATACCACACACACACATGATGATAATGACTCATTTACATAATGTTGCTACAAACATTATAATTACCTGGCAATTAAAGCAGCTCAAAATGCCTCATTATGGGGTGTCCTGAGGGCTGGTTGGACTGGGACACACACAGAGTCCTATCAACCTCTATCACTCGCCAGAAGCCTCATTATGTCGAATTATCACCTAATAAAGGCTCCAGTTTTGACTGACACTGCCCGTTTTTTGTTTTTTTTTAAAGAAGCTGGTGAGATATCGCAGGCCGACTTCCGGACACTGTTCAAAATTTGTTTCCCGTCGTTTGCGATTTGTCACTCACACTTTTTGGTTTTTTTTTCGGGGGTGTCCACGGGGAATCGCTGACACGTGGAAAAAAAAAAAAAACACACAAAGGAGGCCTAACAAGGACATGTGTCATACCTTACGCCCTTATTACAGCGGCAATGACAAGCGAGACAAGCAGTCACTTTGACACACGGTACCGCTCGGCCCCGGAGCTCCCACTGCTCGCAGCCGCAGAGTAAAGAAGCCTCGAAAGTCTGTGTGAAATGTCAATATAATAAAAGATGGTATATGCAATATAAAAATGCGGAGGGAAAGGGGAAAAGGGAAGAGGGTGTGTGTGCGCGTGACGGGAGGAGAGGAGGGAGGGGAAATGGGGGGGGGGGGGGGGGGGGGGGGGGGAGGTTGTTTATGAATAGCAGACAATGAATGATGGAAGCTCTCCCGTGGGTGCAGGCCCTGAGCAGCGCTGCAGGGACTCGGGAACATTGCCAGTCTCCCATGCCCCCGCGAGATGCCAGTTTGGGGTGGGCACCGTTCCGAACGGGTGCTCGCTCATCTCCAGGATACACGGCGGCCCCCAGGGGAGCGTCTCCAGGCAGTGGCTGCTCCAGCGGGGCTGGCTGGAATCTCAATCAGGGACAGGAGGGGGGAGGGGGGGAGGAGGAGGGCGGGGGGTGGCAGGAGTGTCCAGATCTTCCTCTGTTCCTCCGTATCAAGTGTAACACTCACGAAAAAAAAAAAAGAAAAAAAAAAAAGGGATGAAGGGAGAAAAAGTGGCTCATTATGTCGGGACGTCGCACACCTGTGGGAACCCAGACTGACTGGATTGTCAAAATTACTCATTATGATGGTTTTTTTTTGTATTCGTTTTAATTGGGGGAGAATTAAACAAATAGTATGTTGGGGCTTGAATTTGATGAATTGCAACAGGAATTAGAAATTATGAATACGTTTTTGTGTGGAATATGGCGCTCTGCTTGCATCCTGTCTGCTCACAACCTGTCTTGTTTTTTTCCTTCCTCTTCTCCTCCTCCTCCTCCTCCTCCTCCTCCTCATCTTCTGCTCCTCACCTCCGCCGGCGCTGCAACAGGAGCTGCTGAAGCCGTGACAGGTACTTTTCTTTTTTACGACCTGCTGTTCATTTTGGGAGTGCTGGCTTCGGTCTGTGTCTGTTGATTGGCTGTCCCGTCGCAGTCTGCTCATCTGTGCATATTTACATGAATGGCTGGTTTCTCTTCAGGATGGAGGAGATCCACGTGCGCTCGCAGCCCCGACCGAAATCTGTAATTCTGAAACCAACATTTCGCCACATGTAATAGCACATTTACAGGTTCTGTTCAATCTAGTTCCCTTCCTCTTCAGTTTGTCTGTAGTTTTGTACTCCAAACAAAACTTTGTTTTGCCTTTCGAAAACCAGAAACACCAACTAAAGAGTAAGAAATGTCTCCTCTGCAAGCAGCAAATAAAGCTCTACTTCTCAGGCCAGGGATTATACCATTAGCTAGTTGGATTATTTTATATAGTTTACAGGAACAGCCACTGATGCTACTGTTTCAGAGGGTAGATGACGTCAGCGGTCTTATCATTCGATTTGTGAATCCAAACACTTCAAATTTGATCAAAACTCTTTTACGAGGGAGACCTGGTCGAGTCAGCATCCGGACAAACTGCAGCATAATGTACAAAATATACCAGCAAAACCGCTTTATTGACCTCCACGTGCAACTTCATGCCGCAGTCTACGCAGTCTTTGCGATGCCCCAAAATTCAGAAATGGATACAAGTGATACAAGTTGGTCCTCATCCTAAAAGCCTTTTTTTTCCTGCAGCACCAGGGACAACACAATTGTTACGTTTACACGGACAGTTGTCTTTTTTTGTATTTTTTTTTTGTATCGCCTTAACGTCCATATTGTTGCAAATAAGCACTAACAAAAAGCTGATCTTCAGTCAATAGTATTTGACCATTATTGTATGATCAGAATAGTGTTATGAACCTACGCAGACACGCAGCAGCAGAACGTTTAAAGCAGGAGTCTCCAACCTTTTTCCCCTCCGAGTTCTGTCATTTCAGAACAACTCCTGCCTCGACACGTTTTACTCCTTTATAATAAAAGTTCATCGCATACTGTCTTCTGTACGTGATAAATTCCAGGCTCAAAACTTGGTACTTTTCTCAATGTAGTAAAAGCATTAATAAAGTTGTCAGCAAACAAAATGCTTTTCTGGAGAGAAAATGAACATCATTCAGGGGGAGTTTTTACAACCTAACTAATGGCTTAAAACCGATCTATAAAGCAATTACTAAAGCTACAATATGTAAACCCTTTACAAAGTGGTATCCAATCACTCACCACAGTATAATAATCATTTCAATTATAACAGAACAGCCCACTTGTAAAATTTCCATTGGTGAATGATGTTTTCTCGGCTTGCTGTGTTGCAGCATCATTATACAAACTGAGCACACCAAGTCTCTGAGAACTCTTACAATAAGAAAATAGATGGTCAAATTAGTGGCTATGATTTTTTTTTTTTTTTTTTAACCTTCCCATGAAAAAGAGTCTCGGCAAAAATTGGCACGGCGCTAATTACACCCCGAGACAGAAGCCGTCTCACTCGTGAACATTTCATCATGGGGACGGGGATTTTAATGACTGAGAGGGATAAAGGCAGCATCAGAGACGAACGGGCAGAAACTTTTATTGTTAATGACCGTCTATAGTCCTGGTTGTTTCTTGAAAGGACACGACAGCGGTGACTCAAGGGAGAGGAATCGGAGGCTGGCTGTCCTGCTTTTCGCTGCCCCTTTCATGTCTTTTGATGTGAAAACAAGAGAGAAAAGTTCAAAGCCAGCGCCAACTTCATTCAAAAGGTGCCCGTCGCCGAACTTCTGATGGAGGAGCCGCTCCGCTAATATTTCCTGATTTCGTCAACTTTTGCAAAGAATTGGTCGGGTGGGGGGGGGATGCGGGAGGGGGCGGGGGGTCCACATTTTCTAACACGGCTGATGAGCTGAGCCTCCGTTGCCAGACACTTCAGGCCAGATTGTACATCCCCCAAAAGTCGGCGAGCGCGCCGACTTTTGAAGGTCTGTATTTCGCTCTGACTGTTTCATTCAGTATGTTGTGATGCAGGAACAGGAGGGTAGCCATGTGTGGAGATACAGGCACTTTACTCTCCCAGACAGCTGCTGGAATGAGTGTGAATTTATCAGCCAGTCATCTGTGCCATGCCTCTGCCCCCCCCGCCCCCAAATCCCCGCCCTCCCACCACCCAGAATTAATGACTGCCTCTCCTCATTTGCACCCAATCATGACCAGGATGCCGAGGCAATTGAAAATGTTTACTTCAATTGTGAAAACCCTCCATGTTCCACAAAGTGGCCTGTTTTCACTTTGATGGGATTGCTAATCACAGCCACGTTATTTATGTGTGTTTTGAATTGGAGATGAGCCTAGGCTAGGATATTGGAGGGGGACCAACCTTGCTTGGGGCTGCTAAACCTTATGGAGAATTTATCTTTGGCGTTCCCTTTTTCTCAGTCCAACAGATTGGGAGCAGAATAACCTTGCTTTGAGGCTGCTCTATGTTACTGTTTTGTCTGCCAAGTATATTACTTTTACAGCGATTAAATAAAATAGACATCAAAACACGCCACATTGCTTTCACCTCATCTTCTGCAGCGATTAGTACATGTACAAAGGAGCTCCACTTGACATCATTTCACTCTTACACATCGCAGCTTGAGACGTGTAGATTATTTTTGATTTGATGCTCAGATTTATTTATTTTCAATTTTCTAAATGGCAGACAACTCGTGTAGCTAAAAGTGACTGAAGGCTCATTTCACTTACTCCTTCATTCATTCGGTCGTTTCCAACACATCGCTCCGTGTCACTAATGGAGCATGAGCAAATTGCAAAGCTCAGTTAATATTACATGTCTTTAAAATATATTATGAAGGTGTAATTTAGGCTTTTTTGTGGATTAATAACTCCCTGAAAAAGCAGACAAGAAGAGGAAACTGATTTTAAATTAGTGTGGCTCATTAGAACTAACCAAGTGTCAAACCACCGTGACCCGCTGCTTTGTGAACTGTTGTTTCAAAGCCTCCAATCTGGCATTTCGGCCGTCACAGTTTTTTTTTTTTTTTTTTTTTTGCCAAAAGAGACCACATCTGGACGAGCTACGCCAGCGTCTCCCGCGCATGGACTTTACTTGGGCGACCTAATTCAGCATATTTATGAGAGAACAACGATATCATTGCAATGGATTTACAAGTGGACAAGCTCCCCTTCCTCTTGTCCACCTGTGTCTGCTCCGCACCGTGTCCGTGACCGAGCCCCGCCCTTCGTTAAACACGCAGAGATCAGAGGAAACAAACGAGCGAGACCTGCAACTGCAAAACGCAGCAGAGATTCTCACACTGCGCTGGAAAGACTCAGGTGCTCATAAATGAGGCAAATAACATAAATACAATATTTTTGGGGGAAAGGGGCGGGGTTCCAATCAAAGGGAAAATATGATTTCAACTCAGGTAAAATATTAGCCGATATGAAAACATTTCCTTTACAGAACAATAATGCAGAAAAAAGATATTTGGGGTAAATTCGAAATTGCTGCAAAATTTTATAATTCAGAAATTCCCGGGGGAGTTCAGCGTTTCAGCTCACAAATGTGAAAATAAACTGTAAAACATCTGGCCTCTACTACATATACTACTACTTTGTCAAAAGTGTAAAACGTGTGAGAATAATGTATGCTGATACAGGGCTGACAACCCCCGACACTCGACAGAGTGCAACGACAAACACAAACATTATAATTAGCGCGCATCTCAAGTCGGCGTGAGAAGCTACTTTCTGTTGAAAGTTTCTGGGAACACTGCGTATGATGATTTAGATAGATAGATAGATAGATAGATAGATAGATAGATAGATAGATAGTTACTTTATTAATCCCCAAGGGGAAATTCTTTCGCTACAGCAGCATTTATAGATACAGGAAAGACAGAAAATAACAGTAAAAACTATTAAATATAAAAATGCACAGTATATACAATAAAATAGAATAAAATAAAATAATTAAATTAAAACTAACTAAACAATAGTGCAAAGTTTTTTCTTTTTTTTTTTTAAATATTTAAACAACCAAGAAAAACAGACAACAGACAACGGTGTTATTGTTGTGTGATGGATTTTGCCAGAGGTGAGTTACTGTACAGTCTTACTGCAGTGGGCAGGAATGATCTCCTTTAACTAGCCAACTTAACTGTAGTCAAAATGCCGGGCCATTAATTCCCCGTGAAAAACAACATGTATACCTGCAAATATAAGCAGAGGTGGATCGTCTTCAATTTGGGTCATGTCTGCGAACAATATTTTAACACAAGGAAATTAGTAAACAAAAAGGCCATTAAAACCTACCGTGGGTTCACTACGACGCTTCAGTTGGCTGCATTGTGTACTTTTTGGACATAATCTGTTTTTACCTTCCTTTTGTCGTGAACCTGAGCCGCGGCAGCAGAGTGGAATGAAATGGGTAGTTCATTGCATCAGACAGGTCTGAGGAGCTTTTCTCCACAGGAGGTTAATTTCTTATTGCTTGCCGCATTCACAGAGTTCATTTTGAATCATGTTAGTTTGGCTGTCTATTCCCATTATCGCTATCTGAAAATGCAGGCGTTTTTTTTTTTTGTTTTTTTTTTCTTCTCCCTCTCTCCACTTTGTAAATGTCAGAATGCAATAGAGGTGTCTGACAACTCGGGCATGCAAATGTGCTTTTGATGTTTTCTTGGGGCTGTGGCTGAGAGTGTTGTTCCTCCATTGGTGTGAATCTGACACATTAAAACGTATTCTCTGCTTCGTCTTATGCTTTTTTTCTTTTCTTTTTTTTTTTTTGGTTCCTGCCAGATAAATATAGCACAAGGTGACTTTTGATCCTCTTCCCTCTTTATCTCTGAAGACGGGAGAGGGGAAGCCAGGCTTGTGTGTGTGTGTGTGTGTGTGTGTGTGTGTGTGTGTGTGTGTGTGTGTGTGTGTGTGTGTGTGTGTGTCGGGGTGGGGGGTTCAGTAGAAGGTGTAAGTTACGATGACAAGGTCCAGAGTCTGTCGGTGGCAACAATGCCAGTGTAAAGAGAGAGCGCCTCGGATGACTACAGCACTTTTATTCCTGGATATACCGAACAGAACCACTGAGCACACATTGGTCACATGGCGCCTCAGATGGAGGGCTCTGATAAGGCTTAACCATAAACAGCATCCAGCTCTGCTCGTCTATCTACCCTCCTCCTCCCGCTCATCCTCACCTCCTCCGCCCCACCCATATCTACTACTTGCCACTTTTGTACACTCGGTCTTTGTATCTTTTTCCCTCCTACCCTCTCCCCTCTCTTGCTCTACCTTCGTGGGCAGCAGAGCTTAGAGCCCATCTGGCACTGACTCACAGGGCCCACTCTGCGCCGGGGGAGATCAATAGTGACAAACCTTGCACATGGCTCTTATATTAAAAGGATTAGACATGGCGGCAAACAGACAATCTACACGGCCTAGTCGCGTATCTTTACTCAAAGCATGTGTTGACATGCAGTCCCCGTTGTAAGAAATAGAAATATTTGACAGACTGTAAATATCCAGACAGGAATGCTTTTTCTCCGTTTCTTTAAAAGTGTTTTGGTTTTTTTTGTCTCTGCCCGTGCTGTGCAGTCGAAGGTCAGAACCTGGCAGCTGACAACGTGTCGGTGGTGGAGGGGGAAACGGCCACGATCAGCTGCAGAGTGAAGAACAACGACGACTCCGTCATCCAGCTGCTCAACCCCAACAGGCAGACCATCTACTTCAAAGACGTCAGACGTGAGTGCTGCTTTCTGAGACGCGATGTTCGACGTATCGCGTGAAACCTTTCAGGGAGAAGTCTGGTCCTTTCTACATCAACTCACAGCGACGGGTCTTCGTACGGCTTTGTGTTTCTAAATTACGTCCCTGGGGAGGTTTGGGCACAGAAGCGACTAGTTTAGCGTGAGGGGAAGATACAAGTTTGGGTTAAAAATGATGACCTGGTGCCGTATTGACAAAGATTCTTGGACTCTTCTCAACGGGCTCTTACCTTGGCCTAAAATATTTTAGCGTGGAGTCTTAGCTTAGGAGAGATTTAGGAAACTTCTCAGCGAAACCCTGATCTTGGTGAGGAGGTGTGGTTGACCCCGTTGCTAGGCGACGCATCCTTTTAAATGACTGGCACACAGTGTGCATCTACTTAGGTTCACTCTTGAGGAGACATTTTTAAGATCTTTAAAATTGGTCAGCCCTGTTTTGACGTTTTCCAAAAATGTCTGACCTGCAGTGAATTTATGTTATTTACCTCATTTATGAGCACCCATTGCTTTCCAGCTCATTGTGATTCCCTGCTGCATTTTGCAGGCGTGTTGCATGTCGCTCTCGCGGTTTCTGTCCTCTGACCTCTGTGTGTCTCACTGTGGGCGGAGCTCCACCTCTGCTGCACTGACACGGTGCGCAGCAGCCAGGTGAAGGGAGCGAGGGGAGATTGTCGAGTCGTTGATCGATGGCGTTGATAGCGTAGTTCTCATGGACAGGTCAAAAAAGAAATACATTAAAGAAATGAATCGCCAAATGCACTTGGGTCAATATACCTGGGTCGGTCTGTCAAAGTAAGTCTGTGTGGGGGAAACACTCTCGCGAGCGATTTGCTTTGCGTTTAATAATTTAAACTCAAGTAAAGCTGATCAACAGACTCAACAGAAAATAAATCAGTGAATTTAACTTGCAATCATTTCGTTTTTTCAAGCAAAAGTAAAATGTTTAGATGCTCCTTCAGTACGACGACTTGAAATAATCACAAGCAATTTTCCCTATGTCTATTTTAGAGACCAAGCAATTAATTGGTCGTTTAAGAAAACAGTTGTCAGATTTCAAATAAAAATACTAATGAGCTTAAATTACCTTTTCTTACTAAACAAGCATGTAAACACAGCATCTAAATCCAAAGCAAAGGAGGAAGAGCACGAGTGAAGCTATTGCATAGAAAGGGCTGCTACGACATCCTGTGCGAAGGAGTCTCCGGTTCACGCTCTACAGCGAAGGTATCAGATATCATAACAATATCAGCTGCAGCTTTACGTGCAAACATGGCTCCATCTGTCCTTGACTTTTCTGGCCAAGTCCAAATGCTGCGAGATTAATGAGATAATTCACAGCGTTGCCATAATGGGAATACTTTAGTGTCCTTGTCAATTTTCGATTTTACGATAATCTCTTAGATTAGGATATTGAACATTATGATTATGCATGAGCATATGGGCTACACTTCTACTTTGAACCGAGCTTTTGTTTCAGTGGTTTTTTTTGGTGGTTTTTTTAAACTTGTTTACATCTGGGATCTCAGCCAAGATTCAAGGTGAACAATAAACACTCTTCAGTTCGGTCTATATTGCACCCCAGCTGTTATTTCACAAGTGGAGGTGGCGAGATGAGGGCCCCATTTTGTTTCACGTGAATCGCATCCAGCGAGTTTGAGCACACATCTTTTGTCATATTTGCACAAATCTCCCAAAGCCGCCTGAGCGTATACGTCGGAGAGAAATGGACCGATGGTGTCGCACTCTGCCCCTTAAAAATATATTTATTCAGACAACGAAAGGAGCAGATGGAAAAGCAACAATGAAAACTCATGCTCCTGCATTGGCACGACAATCGATATCAGCTCTGCAGCGTTACGGAAATCTTTTCACGAGGTTGACAACCTTTTCCTCCTTCAGTCTTTATTGAGCTGCTCCATGTGGGCCTGTAAACACATCATTTGTCTCCACTAAGTCAATTCAGTCACTTAAGAACAAACCGTTTCTGTTTATGTACAATTCAAACGCGAATAGACGTCACGCTTTCTGACAGGCGGCCAGAGGTGTTTGTGCATTTGTGTTTGTGGTGACGGGGTCCGGTGAAGCCCATGGCAGCGCTATTGTAGGCTCCGTTCTGCTGGTTCGGTGGGGAGCCCCCCTCGGCCAGTGGCATTGTTGCCTGTCAACGGGGCCGCCGGCACAGTGGCAGATCTTTGTGTACAAGAAAGTGAACAGCAGCGACACAGAGACACACCAGGAGCTACAAGAACAGCAGCTACGAGCAAAGTGGCAGCCGCACATAAAATGAAAACAGCTTTACAGCAACCAGTGAAGGCCGCGTAAACAAATTTCTGCTGCAGCAAATAAAGATGAATTATGTCATAGGTAGGAGCCGAGCGGGCCTTGTTTAGGATGAGGCATTTATTCTGCTAGATATATGCGAAATGACATGCAATTTGGCAGAGTTGTCATCTGAAATGGAAAAAATGGGCCTTTATCAGCGAAGGTGGAGCTCTGTGGATGGTGATGCAATTGAACAGCATTATTTATTCACCGCAACGTTCCTCAGGAGTCGTCTGACTTTGTGCTACAAAGGTTTTAATGTTTAAAGTCACACTGTGCCAAAATATTTTCCTTTCAGCATCAAAACCCCTGCAGGTTTAAAAGTCTCTGAAAAACCTGGTGTCAATTCTTAAAGCAGTTGTAATCATTATTTTCATAATAACAACGTATAAACTGACAATGTGAAAACAATGTGACAATGCGATCAGCCTGAGCTGCGGCTCCCCTTCGACTTCGTGGAGGTTTGTGGAGTTCCAGCTCATTGTTCAGCTGTCTGTCGACAACACCACCGGTTCAGTTTACTTCCGCGGGGCGCTCTCACTGGAGTGTTTGTACAAAGTGGCCAGTCGTTCTTAGTAATGAAAAGCTCAGGAGTTAGCAGAAACCCAGAACGCAGCTAAAATAGAGCGAATTCTGGATTTACACTCCCGAGGTGGTCGACCACGCGGAAATGCGGTTCCACCAACAGTTCGACAACAAGTATGTCACAACAACAGCGGTCTAAAACGCACGGTCACTGCATTTACTTAAAATCCAAAGAACCTTTTACTGCTGATTATGTGAACGCTAAATCAGGCACAAAGAGGTTGTCCTTACTGTCGTAATTAATCATCGTAGGTGTGTTTTTAAAATGAAAATAAACTCATCGGCGTGTCAAAGAAAGAAACAAGAAGTAAGGAATGATTCTCTGCTCGTGTGCAGATTCAGCTGATTGCTGTTCACAATAATAATCTTTCCCATTGTAATCTTTTTATTTTTAATCGTTTGCATGTTTGTGTGTGTAAACTGTGTGTTGTGCATTCTCCTATGTAGGTGCATATTACTACCTCAATAAAGCAGCCCTCAAAACAACAGTAAAATACTGCGACAATAACTTAAGAACAGGTTTTTGCTGTTCAATCCTTTTCCGTTGCCTCAAAACCGCAAAGCACCAGCGATGTTCCTGACCATCCTGACCACACTTATTCTAAGACCGACACATCCTCGGACGATCACATGGGCTCGTAGTACGTTTGCTAGATAAACAATCACAGCTGTGTCGCTCTGAAATTAACAAAGACACTTGCATTATCCTTGGCACTACATTAAAAACACATAAAAACTTCAAATTTACTTCATTTAGATGGCATAGTTGCCTGGCAACATAAATATGACTGTCATCGCAAACAATCTATTTCAAACCCGAGTCCTGACCACGTCGACTCGGCAAGAAAATGCAAGGTCAAAAGTACAGACAGAAACACACTCCGGATGGGCATTTCAAGCAAAACTACTGACATTAATCAAATATAATATAAAAAAAATCAAACAGAGGAAATAAGGAAGAACGATAGTCGCATGTACTAATCGATTTCGTAGATTATAACGACTATTTGAATATTGGAAACTCGTGCCGCATCCCTAAAACATACAGTTGTAATTTGGGGAGGAAATCGTCCGGCTCTTTAGCTGCTCAATGTCAGACTACGTTCACCGACTCGTCGTCAACGTTCGTCTGTGCGACTCGTGAGAGTGAACCGTAACACTCAACAGTTTTACTAATCCATCCATTAACTTTGTCTATTTTAACAAAGATGCTAAAGATTTGTTCCCGTTGTCTTCTTCAATCTAAACATTTTCTGGTTTCATTTTTTTTCCCTCTGACCTTAAACTTTCGACTTTTTGTGTTTTGGGACACTGATTTGATGAAAGTTGAATGTCTTATCTTCTTCCTTCGGGAAACAATGGTTCACTAATTTCTGACATGTTATAGGCCAAATGATTAACTTTGAAAATAATCAGCGGATTAACTGCAAATAATAATTGCTTTGGTAAAAACATGCCCAGTCTAATGAATGGTGAACACTGTGCTGCCGCCGTGCTCTTATGTAAGCAGACAGACAGTTATGAAACAGCCTCGTATGAATCTGCGTCTCACCGAAGGGTTTCCCTCCCTAGCAGGCGCTGCGACTCTTAAAGTGCATCGGTGTCATTGTTTCCGTTTGAGGTGAGACTTTCAAAGAGCTCTGAAATTACTTGGGTGGTGGGGAGGTTTCGTGTTGACACTGCCCCTAGACCTTCGGTAATGATCATGTTGCTAAGTGTAAAGCCTGAAGGGAATAATAAACTCCCCGAGCTTTAAACATGGGGGGGGGGAGGGGGAGGGGGTGTTTCAATACAGTTCGTTAGCTCAACAGATGCAGAGAGGACTTGATAAAGAAGGCAGGTCAGAACATCGAAAGGGCTCCCGATCAAATCAGCCGAAGCTGTTTATGTAAAGGAGGGTTGAGGGCCGAGCCACTTGAAAAGCAGCCGGTAAGAACTTGGGAGAGATAACGAAGCCGAGTTTGATAGCGTTAGAGGAGGATTTAGCCAATCTACGCAGGCATTAGTATACATGTTCCCGGCTACTTTTGGTTCAGCGTGCAAAAGCATCCGAGCCGCTCTACCTCCACACTGATTAATTCATTATGTATGTTTGAATGCCTCTCCCTTTTTCTGGAATATGCGAGTGCGGCGCATCCATCCGTGACCGGCCGCAGCCACGATTTCCACGAGTTGCCGGCTTGTTAGGATTCCTCATGAGCGCTCTCCTCCAGTCGCTCACTTCACACTATCCTGTCTGAGAGCGCCCTGTGGACTGTAAAGCTGCTTTATAAATCAACTTGTGTGACTCCGTTTGAAACTCACTTTATTTTTTTTTACTCAATTAAGGTGAAATCCCTCCGAAGGGGGCGGCGCTCTCCCATTTCCTCCCAGTGTCACCGTCCTCTTCCTCCTCCCCCCCCACACACACACACCCACCCTACTCACCCCCCACCCCGTGTCTCGTGGTCGTGTCCATGCTCTCCGTATCCTCACTCTCCGTCTCGCATGTATCCCCACAGCTCTCAAGGACAGCCGGTTCCAGCTGGTGAACTTCTCTGACAACGAGCTGCGGGTGTCTCTGTCCAATGTGTCACTCTCCGATGAGGGACGCTACGTGTGCCAGCTCTACACAGATCCTCCTCAGGAAGCCTACGCAGACATCACTGTCCTGGGTAGGTGTGAGGACATGTGTGTGTGAACATCACACACACACACACTTTTTATTGTATTTTTGCGCCATTAAAGACAGCGAATATGAATGATGATATCTTTGATCCCGTTATCTTTAGCAACTGAAACAAAAATGTCAGCCAATTAGGCTCTCGCGGTGCTTAACAGCATAACGAAAAGGAGCAGATGCTGAAACTGATGGCCCCGACCGCGCTGTTTTTTTTTTGGCAGCTGTGTTGACTCTGCGAATCCCGGTGAATGTTGACTTGGCTGCTTCGAAACGATTCCCCTATTGAGAGTCAGCTGTGCCACACTTTGATGCTTTGGAGTGAAATTACTCTAGTTAAGCTTTATTATACATGCAGACATCCTGGGGGATTGAAAGGAATTAAAAGCACTTTAAAGTAATTACTCTAGTTGTACAATTGAAACGTAGCTGCAGCAGCTCTGAGCCGAGGGTTGCATTGAAGAGTCCTTAAAATAAGCAACCCCGCTGACTTTTGGCTTTCAAGTAATCAGAGTTCGGCAAGTTGGCTGTGATGACGAACACAAGAGATTAAGAAGAAATGTGCCTTATCCTAGTTTTACACACATGTAACCATAGGTTGTAATCATATATACTTGTGCAAAACTGGCATTTAACCTTTGGCGGAACAAATCTTTAATAATGCACAACAAATTAATGAGTCACGATGACTTCAAATAACCGTCTTTAGGATTTAAGTGGCATCAAGCGGTGAGGTGATTCACATGCTCCTTATTTACTGATGTCATTAAGTGTTGACAAAACTGTGTGTGTGCGTCTGTAAATGTGGGCCTGCTGCTGTCTCTCTGATGCGGGTCAGTCCCGCCGGGCAGCCCCATCATCGACAGCCGCGAGGACGTGGTCAGCGAGGGCAACGAGACGGAGCTCACCTGCACGGCGATGGGCGGCAAGCCGGCCGCCTCCATCAGATGGATGAAAGGGGAGGAGGAGCTGACAGGTCAGTGGAGTAACAGCCTCTACCAGTTTGCTTCACATGCCTGCCCACTGGTCTCCGGGGGACGGGGAGGGTGGGATTGGGTGGGGGTTGGGGCTCCTCCGCAAACAAAATGCAGTTCTACTCCGAAACACTAATGCGTGTTGTACTGATTATGTTGCCCGTGACGTGTATATAGGAGGATAATCCTGCCCGCCATCCACAGCTGAAGGAGGTCAGCGCTGCCTTTCTCTCCTGAACCCCCTCCAGGTCCTCCAATTCAGCAGCTTCACTATGCAATGATCAAACTGTGCACAAGCTGCAATTCGGGCTCGTGTTACATTGCCGATATTCCATAAAACATTTGCCTAACAGGCAATTTTCATACCGCAGTTTTCATTTCAGAGATGCACACTCAGACTTGAAATTCCCTACATATTTACCATCAGTCTTTTGTATTTACTTTAAACCGACCATATGGGGTTGAATACCGTTAAGAGCTCGCGTCCTATTTGCACACAGCGTGTTCATTTCAGTGCCCTCGGCCAGCTACAGGCTGTTGCAGAAAGGCATGTATAAACTGCGCTGGTGAAAAATCCTTTTTACCTCAGTTATGATTAGAGGTCCTCAATTATGTATTGTATACTTATTGCACAGCGAGGTGGGGGGGGGTGGGAGGGGGTATTCATTTTAATCGTCTCGTATTTACACAGAGTGGATGTCTCTGTGCCTGTTGTCAAATGATATATGTATTAGAATGGAGAGGATCCATTTGGCCTGTTGAGAGATGAAATATTTGGACAAGAGTGAATCTGATGCTAAATGTCATCTGTGCCTCCAGTGTTCCCTCCAGGAGTCGAAGTCAATTTCGGTTTATGAGTTGCCAAGTGTCGTGCAGGAGAGACGTGAGGGTGGGGGGGGGGGGGGGGGGGGGGTTAGGATTAGTGAAACGCCGCTGACGTGCTGAGCGGGGCTAAACTACAGTGGCAGCGGATGCATAAAGAGAGCCGGAGAGTCAAGTCCTCCAGATCACTTCTCATTACCAACGCGCTAAACAATTCATTAGCTTGAGATGCACACGTCACGCTGGTTTTAAAGAGCCTCTGTGATCGTGTCTGTCCCGCGTCCATGTGCAGGCAAGATGGTCGTGACGGCGAGAAGGAGACTCGCCGCCCAATTTAAACGCGCTCTCAAATTGGCCGAATTGGTTTCGCAGCCATTTATCACGCTGTCAGGTCGGAGACTGATGGCCTCGCTCGCTCGCTCTGGCCGGCGAGAGACTCCACTCCGCGCACAAGGTGGCGAAACGCTTGTTAGCATAAATGACAGCAATGTTATTTAAATGAAATGCTCAGCTGCTACTGCTGCTAATGTACAGGGAAAGATTCCTTCCATCGGGCAGCTGCATTTCATCATGTGTTTTTAAAATGTGCATGCGATCATCTGAGGCTGCACGCATGAGATTCATTGAATTTTTTTTTTTTTTTTTAAGTTATTAAATTTAGCTTCTTTTTTTTTTTTAAAGTAATTATAAATAATCTCAGTGAAAAAACACTTAAAACTTCATGCTTTTAAATTAAACGATCAAAGCTGCCATTATACATTCAGTTTTGAAAGATGTTGAATTCTTCACTATTTAGCACAAATCATTTGGGGAATCCCATAATAAAAACTTTATTCGGTTTTGAGCCTATCTTTAATTCAAAGAGCTTTAGCATAGTTTTATACTTGACCTCTGGGAATCATATTTGTTGATATATATTCCAAACTTTTGAGTTTTTCATGATTTCCCACCTTCTACCTCGCTGCAACGCAACCTGCTGACACGTGAACAAATTCCATTCACTAAAGATACCATTTATCCATGGGATACAATTAAAAGCTGCATAAAAAAAAAATAACGAAGCAAGTAGTAGGTAGAAACCATCTCATCATATTAGAACAGCCACTTAATCAATTAGCTAATCCTTTGTACAATCGTTATATAAAGCAATAATAACTTTCTGTTTGCAGGAAATCCCCCTGCAGCACAACACTTGCACAGTGTCACTTCAAAGTGTGCAATACAGCCGTCAGCCCAGTAGAGGATAGCGTGTCAGCGTAACGTGTTGTGAGAAGTTCAGGATGGAAGAAGAAGGTCATGTGACAAAGCACAATGCGTGATTAAGTCAGAGCAGGGACGAGGTCGGGGTCGTTGGATTGAAAAAACACAAGACTTCCACCCGGACGCGTTCGAGTCCGTGAGAAAGCAAATAGTCAACGTGGATTTCTTTTGAATGACTAAGTTATGTACATAAAGTTCCGAATTTAACTTCCCTAAGTTACTTATGTAACTTCAACCGAACCGTGTAGTTTCCGTTGACCTTACTATTTCAAAAGTATTTTGATAATAAATAAAATGTTCAAACCTCACGATTCTCAGGCAAGTTCAAGAACAATGAGGAGAGTCATGTTTTTTATGATTTCTAGGCAGATTTATGGACGTTTATTCACGATGACGTCGTCATTTGGACCCCACCACAACCCGCTAACGCCCAACTCACAGTTTGAAAACCTCCGTTCTAATGAAATACATATTATCCCGTATTAATGTAGCGGGTGGAGCGAGTTGAAAATCGATATTATCTTTATTTCCGCCTGCTGTACTGATGGTAATACCGACGCTAGAGCAGGTTACCGTCTGAAGCATGTTGAAACGGCTCGATCGTTGGAGGCCGTGCGGGGAGCTGGCAGGCAGGCGACTCGGGTTGGAGACTGACTGAAGGAAAATGTCACCCTGAGAAGAGGCTATGCATGATTGCACTGGGATTGATCAGTGCGTGGTGCTCACAAGAGCGTTTGATTTGACATCTCGGCTGCAACTCTCAAATCTCCTCTGCATTCAGATTTGAGTCCTTCCGTGACCTGATCCACGGCTGTTTTCCTCATTTGGGTTCGGATGACGCTGATAATTGACAAGTGACGGTTGGCCCGTACATCGGTTACGGCGCCGTCTGTACGAGTCTGATCTTCAAAACATGACTCAGAAGTTTCAAAAGTACTTCAGTTGTTCCTCAAATCAACAAAATTTAGTCAGAAGGATCCCGACGGAAAATGATTTACAGTAGAAGGGAAATTAAGGAGGTTGTTTTTTTTTCATGACACTGCAGAAACGAGGGCGAGCTGTTCCGTTCTCCCGACCTTGAAACGTGTTTCGCTCGTCCCTTTGGTATTCTGCACACCGCAGAGGTCAAAGTGAGAAGCGACGTCATGGGACTTTCATGCAGATGCGGTAGTACAGGCTGATAATTTGGTAGAAATGATCTCTTTGACATTGCATAAAGGCAAAATCAGCAGTAGAGCCGTCCACGAGCTTTCCGTTGAGGGATTGAGGTCAAGACATGCCACATGAAGCGTGACCAAAATAAACCAAAAACAAATGTCGTTTATCTTTCATTTATACTTGTAATGTAGTTATTTATATAACTTTGCATTACATCATTTACAGACAGCGTGACGGCACTTACGGTGAGTCCACAAACACATTTTTGAAAGCCGCATTTGAACCTTTTCTGCCCTCACAATGCACGTTGGTGCACAGGTACACAGGTACACGGGTACACGGCGAGCTAAACACACTTCGAGCGAAGGTTGAGACGGCACACTGCCTTCGTACTTAATACCGGAAGCAGTTGTGAATACAGTTTAAATCCGGGGTCTGTCCTCTGAGAGCTACTCATGTAGTACTCATGTAACACTTCACATAGCTGAGCTCCACCCAAACCAGCTGAATAAGCTTCTTTTATGTGAACAATAGCACAATGATAATCAACACACATTTTGTATCACAACATCTTAAATTCAACAGCATTTGACTGTTTTTTTTTTTTTTTTCCCTGCATGAATTTCTTTGTTTTCAATTGAGGAGCCTTTAAGTTAAAGGACAACATTACAAGGTTGGAGCATTTCCTTCTTACTGAAACATATACAGTCAGTAGATCAGGGTCATTGGTGGTTCAATAAGCGTTTTTTTTTAAAAAAAAAATGTATAACTTGTCCTAGCTGTAATTAACAAAAAAAATTCAAATAAATTTGCATTAAAGGAAAATTTGCTCATTTGAGGCGCAGTTTGATTATTTGTCACGATTCTCAATAGATTAGATGTAATTTACGTTAATATACAGTACCACGTATTCTCTCTCTGTTGTATTTTGATGAGCCATTTCACCAAAATCTCTTTTACGCCAAACGACTGGGAGGCGGGTAACATGTCGGTGATGGGTCACATCACACAATCAAGCAATATGTGCCGTCTCGGTGTTTAGATGGTGACAGATTAAACATTTTTTACCATCCAAATTTTGAGTTTAAATTCTAAGCATAGCACACGTACTAACTACAATCTGTAATCCACAACTGCAGCAGGACAAAAGAAGCAGACAACAGAGGACAACTAAAGGTATGCGAGTCAAAAAACATTCAGTGTTGCATTCACCTACATGACTATCGGCATTGGGTCAAATCGCCACAACAGTTTAGAAAGAGAAAAAAAAAGACACTTTTCTTTTGCCAGGACTGTGTCCACACGTCTTCTCCTCTTCAGAAGTATTAGCGCTATGTCCAGAGCTTGTTTATTGTTTTCCTGCTTTTTCAAAGCATCTGCTATCATATTAATCTTTCTATTTACACCGTAGAGACGCAATTCGCCGCTCATTCACTGCAACGATGTGACGTGTTTCAAATTGGTATTGTAGAGTCTGTCAGAGATTTCACACCAGGATTGTATTGGACACATACACAGTGTGACACACTCAGTACACTTACATCATTGTTGCACAGTCTAACTGCACCACTGATTTTTATGATTTTTGTTTTTGTTTTTGTTTGACTGACTGAGAATAATGACTAAAACACCACAACCCTCCACTTCACTTAACTCTTCTGCATTTAGGACGCTTGTCCTGGCAGGTGCGTCTGGGAATGCCCTCATTGACCTTACAAATGTACTCTAATGCGCTGTGCTTTGCTCTGCTGATTGCACGGTGGCGTGGCAGCTCTTACTGTGACATTTCTGCTGTTATTTGGAAGGGGACAGGTAACCACTGATTACAGCAGTCTGTGCGACTAGAGATGTTTGGGATGAACTGATTCGCT
The DNA here is from genome assembly GCF_022577435.1 of Embiotoca jacksoni. Lineage (NCBI taxonomy): Eukaryota > Metazoa > Chordata > Actinopteri > Embiotocidae > Embiotoca > Embiotoca jacksoni. Next base: position 17,084,268 of record NW_027185274.1, on the reverse strand, counting down.
GATGTGAGTCTAAACCCCTCACAAGTATTACCTAATCGGTTGACCGTGTCACTATTTCTCATCGTCAGCATTGTTTCTATTAATCCGTGTAAAAACGGCGGCATAAATAAGGGTCATATTTCCATTGCTATTTTTCCACCGCGTGCCGTTTGACTGGTGCTCTTTTAATGACATCATCACTTTGCTCTCTCTTCTGCTGCTTTAATGGCACATGGGGAATTAGCACCATCAACCAGTGCCGTGGGCAAAATGCAAAGTGAGACAAGACCTCTAATCTATGTTCTTTGTTGCTGAAAAATAAAAATAAAAATTACAAACACAGACAATATGTTGCTTCTTTTACAGTTAATGTAATGTAACCGGATTATCGGCTGGTATCAATGTACAAGGTAGTAACAGTAATGTTGCTAACAGTGATACAAAGTGGTTCATGTTTATCTTCTCTTAATAAATGACGATGATGACATGCTATGATTTGATTAGTGTGATGCAGAGGATGACTAGCTTCCCTTGAAATAGCCTCATCTGATTGGTTAATCATTTTATCAAGGGAAGCGAACTCGGCCTTGGCTTTCCCTCCGGGACGCGGATGTGAGAGCAAATTGCACTGCAATACAATGTTTCACCACACATTCACCCCATGTGACCTTTAGGGAGGCGCTACTCAATGAAAAATGCAGGAGACGGCAGAAACAGCCCAAAAGAATGAACAAAACTGTTCAATCAAATCTTAATAAATGTTTAATAAAATGGCAAATACAGTGTGGGAAAAAAAAAAACGGGGAAGCCTGGCTTCCCTTGGCCTCTGGGAGAAACCGCTACTGCCATCAACTGTTTTTCCCAAGGTGCTTAACCTCTCAATTTTGACTGACTGCATTTCAATGAGCATCTATTGACATGAACATCAATGATTTAGTTGCAAAGCCAAACACCACAGGGCACATTTTGGTTTAAGGCCAAATGAGAAAGGAAAGCCCAATAACTTGGAGGAAGCAATTTGTCGGATTTGCAGCAAAATGGTGGCCATTAGAGTAAATTGAACAGAAAGAAAATGAAATCGTTAATCACAATTATTTTTACGAAAATTTCATGATTGCGACTGCCCAGTTTGTGGTATTTTTCAGAGTGAAGTCAAATTACTCAGACGGAGGGACGGAGATTTTATTCATCGTAATAAAATCTCAATCTTAATTCACGGCTCTATACGATCTCAATTTTAAATGACAACAATTCTGCTGCGTTTTCATTAGGGACTTCAGCTGGATAAAAACAAGCGCTCCTACTCTCCCTCCACCGAGAACAACGCAGCGTTGCAGCACGTGATGCAGAGCAGCAGAAACCGGCAGCAAAGTTAAGCCAGCAAAGAGCGAGTGAGAAACAGCGACAAAAAGACAACGCTCAGAAAAACAATGAGAGACTACGAGAGACTGAAGCTGATTGTTTTTATGTTCAGTGATGCATTAATCTTAAAACAGAGTTTTCCCTTCCTGTCGTCCAGAAGATAATATGCGGGTATGTATGTGACGGGTATCCCGCCCGCTGAGAATTACATGCACCTCGCAGCACCGCGAGGGAAGCTGAAGGAAAACTACTAAACATGGTCACGATCGGTCTGCTGTTTAAATACGATGCGATCTCCTCTATCAGGTTCATCAATGTTGAGGAATCATCTGAAGTCTGCAGTTTTTGAACATTTTGAATCATCAGATCATCTTGTCAGACTCAGTAGTAGCATTTCATTGATATGATGGATCTGAAATGTACAAGGTTTCCTTAAGTAATCTCAATATTTATGTTATTAATTATAATTAATATAATATCTCATATCCTATATCAGTATGTCTTGGTTTTCGTCTTTATCTGCTAAATTAAGGCATTCAATTTCAAATCTAAGCAAAAAAAGAAAAATCGATCGTGATTCTTGTTTTATCCAGACTCAGACGTATTCTACCATTAACAGCACAAAGAAATATATAATATTGAATACATCTATTTTATAGCTACATTACAGGCTTTTCTACATCCTGTAATAGCTTACTCATTTTGGACAAAAAGGCAGTCAGTTTTATAAAATGAAGCCCCATTATATTTTATGGATTCCCTTTACACAATCCTACTTTTTTTTTTGTATTCCTGCTGTTGTATTATTATTATTATTACTCTCGCTGTTATTACATACTTAGCCTTCTCCAATGGTGAGTGAGCTTTTCAAACAGCCTGTTTTCTCCCTGCAGTTGGCTGAGTGGTCAAATTTAAAACCCTGGAGTGCAGTGACCACTCACTAATCCCACTACTTTAAATTTGATGTAGGCAGGTATTGGGTGTGTGGGTGTGTGTTACACAGGGGTTAATATCCATCAAGAGGCCACATACAGTATGTGTGTATTGGTGATCATCAACTGTGGAACAACTGTGTTTTGCCCTCCCAGAGTCCAGCCGGGCTCCCCTGTGACAAGGCTGAAATGGAAGTGTGCTGCAGGTCAGTGTGAGGCTGTAATTATTTCCTCACTTCATTAAATGCGAGTAAACCATCACACTCAGGACTGCGGCTAATGCGATGCCCCTGTGGCATTGTAATGCTCTCTAAATGAATGCCCCTCTGACAGCTTAGGGCCTAGTGGGCAGCAGATTACTGCAGGGTTGGCCCCAACAATGCTCAACCCTCAAGCAGCAGAAGCATTCATTATCGGGCTCGATATGACCCAGCCGCTCCTCGCTGGTCTCGTCAGAATCGAGGCCGCGGGCCTGAATCCTCTAAAGGCTCGTTCGGGCACCAAATCATAAATTAAATGTAAATGCCATGTGAAAGCATTTCACTTTGACAGGTAATGTGCTCCTAACAGGTATGACTGTTTGCTCATTATAGCCACTGCAGCTGGTGCTGCTGCAGGACTTCAGGTTTGTTTTTCGGTTGTTTAGCCATTAAATGTTGTTTTGTTCCTCCCCCCCCCGTCTCTCTCGTGCTTTCTGATGGTTTTCTAGGCGAGACAGCCGTCGAGGAGATGTATGACAGGATGTTTACCGTCACAAGCCGGGTGAGATTTTCGGTCACCAAAGAGGATGATGGAGTGCCAGTGGACTGCATCATTGACCACCCAGCTGTAAAGGACCTCCTGGCTCAAAGACACTTGGAAGTGCTGTGTGAGTGACCCAGAACTGCTCGTGTTAAAGCTCAGAGCTTGACCAAGGCCCATAGACAGTGCCAGAGACCGACTGTGGGGCTCAGTCCTATTACTACACTGCAGGTGATTCAAAGGTACAACCAACGGATGATCACAATCAATTCTATGAATAAGAGACGCTCGGGAGAAATATATAAATACAGGAAGTCTCCTTGTCCTCATCACCCAGACAGAGTGAGGCTGGAAAAACATCAGCAAACACCGACATATTTACTTCAATCGAATCGAAACTTTAAATGAGAGAGTAAATAAAAGGTTTACGACAATGAGTGTTACTATACAAGGGAGAGGACCCACAGAGTGCTGATGGTGTAATAAAAGGCAGGCGAGTTCAAGAACTGGATGAAAAAAACAAAAACACAAGGGCAGGAAGTAAAAACAAAAGAGACACAATAGGTGAATTGAAACGGGAAAACCCAACGAACTAAAAGGAAGAATGACGACATGCCGATTGAACTTGTTCTAAACATCCTTAACTGCAACTCTACCAAACTTGATGGACCAGAAAAGGAGCACAACAATGTTACGTCCATTGTAATGACCCTCTTTACGGTCTTTGAAATAATAATGCAAAGCACAAATCTTCTAAGTCCAAGATTCTCTCTCTATCTATTACCTGTGGCCAATTGTGGGGCCTCGGCCACCAACAAACTGTCTCCAGCTGTTCAGATCCTGAGCGAGTCGCTCCAGTTGTCCCGGGTGCAGCCAGCCTCTTGTGGCCCTCGTGTTATTGCGGTTTAACGCACTTCTGCATTGGACTTACTTTTCAGACCCAGACGCTACGTCCACTTTTACACACAGTCTACGGTAACATAAGAAAGAAGTCGCTTCAACGAGCCTCTATTGTTAAATTCATTGGGATTTACTGCCTACTTTTCTCAACTCACTACAACAATGGTGGCGAGTACAAAGACTTTCATGGTGTCCTCTGACCTTCAGCCCGCTGCCTTATCGATGCATCACGCAGTTGGCCTTCAAATCTTAGTGTCCTGGTGCTTTGGCCCATTGGATACAAAAAGGTGTCAAATGTTGGGTTTATTTATATTCTTTTAAGTGATGCATTGATTGAATAGGTAATACAAGCTGCCTTACACAGTTGAACATCAAAGTAAGGTTAAAGCTTCACTTTTGTTGTCGGTGGAGAATATACATTTTTTTCAGGTAGATAAATCGTTTGTCTGACCTTTAAAGGAAAAAAGGAAAGCTTGACTGAACCCACTTGACATTTTGGTAATCTATGGCTAGCAATGATAAGATGCGGAAAATAAAATCATTTGGCTGTAAGGTATTGCAAACTGACTAGGTGTCTCCTGAGCACATATGGTAATCATTTAATCCTCCCCCCCTGTGTTTCACTCTTGGCATTTTACTCTCATTTGGGAGTTTGCTTCTCTGAGCATTTCACTTAAGAGTCCAACAATCATTTCGATTTAGCTTTGGCTGCAGGTATGACAAAAAGAAAAAGGTCTCAACAAGAAAGTATTGGAAATAGTCATCTCTCTTTTTTTTTTTCTACAGATAAACCAGAGGTGAAGATTGTGGTGACATATCCTGAAGGTTTGACCAGGGAGGGCGACAATCTAGATTTGACATGTATCGCCGAAGGAAAACCGCAGTGAGTATTTACTGTGGTAAATTGATACACAATTTGCCGGATTGATATTTAACTTATTTACACGGAGGTAGGGTAGTAAAAGCTACCAGCTAAAAGTTAGCCTAAGAGCTAGCTGGTTAGCCTGTTAGCATTGACGGATGAACAAGGTGGACTGGAAAGCTGTTCGTTTGATCAAACAAACGGCGGCGGTGAAAGGCGTAAATAAATCCAACCTTTTCCCGGCGCTGTGATCGGTAGCAGTTCAACGTGTTGCTAGCTGTTAACAGCTAACGGCTAGCCGTTCTCCGACCGTCTGCTGACGACGTCGACACTTCTGGCCTCAGACGAGCAGAGCGCTTCAGAATAAAAAAAAAAAAAAACAATGGCTCTGCTTTGACTCATTCAATTACAACAGTACTTTATTATAACAATAAGCTTTTCTATTCATCTACCAAGTAGAAGACTTCTGTAATGGCCTGCAGACCTCTTAATTGCCAGTCCTAATGACAGAAAATGTGTGAGCGTTAAGGCAGAGCCAAAGCCGTTTATAGCAATGGCGCTAATGAAATAAAACTAAGAGCGGCTAACTGGCATGTGATGCGTGTTGTTTTTGGAAATATTACTCATGATATTTATATTCTCTCCAGAATACTGAACTTTTTTTCCCATCGTCTGCTGTTAAAAAAAAAAAACGAAACAAAAAAAGTGTAATATATTGTAACAGTGAATCGCCGGTCATTCAAAGTGGCGATATATTTACCAAATCCGCACCAAGTATCACGAAAGCATTGAATTGGAAGATACGCGCACCGTCCAAGCCCGAGCACTCGCACAGATGGATGCACTTCAACACATGAAATGTCTGTTCAGTTTCATATTTTCCACCGTCTAGCCCTTTCTCCGCCTGTCCAAACACCCCCTTAACCTTTACATTTCATTGTACCATTTAAATGTTACCAGTTGTTAGCATGCCACAAAAAGTACATCATTAGACGGGGGGGGGGGCCTGCCAATGACCCTCCTCGGACCGTCTCAGATTTGACCTTTACTTCAGATTTCTAGTGTGGATAGACAGCGGCTGAGCGATGTGCGTGGTATTTGTGCTCCCCAGTCCCCATCAGATCAACTGGCTGAGAGTAGACGAGGATGTGCCGCCTCACGCTGTGGTCACCGGCTCTGATCTCTACATCGAGAACCTCAACAAGTCCTACAACGGCACCTACCGCTGTGTGGCGTCGAATGCTGTGGGCGTGGCCTACGACGACTACGTCCTCTATGTATACGGTAGGTATGACGCTTACTTGCAATCCATCAGTCAAGTTAAGGCGCAAGTCGTCTCAGGGCACTTTATCTTGTTAAGGTCCTTCTAATATTACAGAGAGAAACCCGACAACCCCTCGCTGAGCAATAAGTTAGCGACATTGTTGATATGGTCTGTTTAGCTTTCATAGGAAGGTTTTAAAATGGTAGCTTTGCTAGTCGGGGAATTGATTTGGAACAATAAGGATTTAATATAGCATTTTTGTGTGTGTGTGTGTGTGTGTGTGCGACAAACACAATCTCTTTTGAAACGTGTGTGGATGTCAGCCATTATTGGGACGAACAAGTTAAAACCACAGAAGGTGGCTGCAGTTAACAAACATGGCCAGAATAAAAGCTGCAGCGTTGCTCTCAGACACCGTTCAAAGTTTGTGATCGCCATACTTAAAAGCTATTATTTCTTTACCCACGTGTAAACAGTAATCACAACCTTTTTGGTGGAACAATTGGTTGTGACTGTGCACTTCACAGTACCGGCTAAGACGAGGGTTATGCAGACATGCATCGCCACATTCACTTCAAGTTCATGCACATACAGTATGTTTCTCAGAGCAAAAATGATCCTAAATCATCATAAAACTCTGGACTATATTAGCTTTTCCTCTTCAACTTCATTTTTAAGGGATTAGGATGGGCTTTGGTGCTGTTGACTTACATTGAAGTGGGTGGAATTTCAATGTGTTCCGCAGTCAACCAGTAAAGGGCAATAGAGGGACCATCTCCCCCAGGACTTGACTTTAAATGCCACAGACAGTTTGCTGCTCTTGGTTACCCTCTCTTCACTGAGGCCTCATTTTATTTTTACCTCAACATGACTGTCGGCCATTTTGCCCCCTAATTGCCATATTTTTCTCGTTTCCTTTTCAACACATCACAATTCACAGCACGACAACGGCAAAACAAAGCTTAAACGCATAAAATAATCGCTATTACAACTGCTGTTGCTTCTGCCAGGGAATTTACAAGTAATCGGAGGAACGTGTTTGCAAAAAAACTCAACTTTTTAAAGGCACTGGGCATCTTTGCACGTGACTCCCAGAGGGGGAAAACAGTGGGAGGTAACTGTTTGAAGTTTTTAAACCACAAAGGACTTCATCATTTAGAAATCTCGTAACGTGACATCAGTGAAGTGCCCACTCCCCGGGCCTTAATTTCCTATTTTTGGTGGCTGGTGTTGGGGGGAAATACATTTTCAGCAGGTGCAGGCTTTGTTGGCGAGTTTAGCTTTCTCTCCTCGGAGTGTTTTGCTCCCTGCTGTTTAGAAAAGCATTTTTGTATTTCATTCCCAAGTTCCAATTTGTTGCTGCCTGTGTGCCAAAAATGTTATCTGCCAGCCACCCATACCTGAAACCAGGAAAAAAGGATGAGTCTTGATGTCAAGGATCTCAAATAATATGCGCAAAAAATGCATTTTTGCGTCTCCAGTGTACAATGAACATGTATTTTATATACTACTAAAAGTGTAAACCTCGTGCAGGAAGCTTGTAAAGCTTTGTGTTGGACAAATATCAATGTTTGGAATAACAATATTTCTTAGTGGAGTTTTGGTTATTGACTTATATATGTAGATATAGATATCTGTGTTGTTGTTTTTTTTAAAGCATGGTAAATCCAAGATGCATGAACTCAAGCTCAGAACATAAAAGTCTCCTCCCGTCGAAACTGTGATTGACTCATGATAACTTCACTTCAACATTCGACAAGATTGTGTGACATCACTGCTGGTTTGAAACCTGCCGATACTGCCAATAGGCAACTTAGGGCACAGTCGTACCATAAACCTTAAAAAAAAAACAAAAAAAACAAGCATGACGTACCTTCGCACCGTCGTCATCAGCGATCTGGGCTGCGTCTCCAAACACGATGGGTTCAATGACTGACGTGCGTCTGGCATCACCGTGTTGTCAATTCAGCCGGTTGCCTCTTCTGATTTAAAAGAGAAAAATCTATTTACAGATTGTCCACTATTATTGTAATGATTAGATTAGATTTAGACTTTGTTAATCCCACAGAGGGGAAATTTAGTCGTCACTGCAGCATAGAAACACAAAAAAGGTGCACACAATATACTTTTTTTTTTTTTTATAAATACACATAAAATAAGAGATAAAAATAATTATTTTAGAAAAACATAAGAGCAATGAATAAACACAAACACAGACTATACACACAAAAACAAATAAAATAAAATACATAAATACAGTTTAGGATGAATGGAAAGTTTCAGGTGCTATGAAATGAAATGATCGTTTATTTTAGGGTGGTGTTGAAGAGTCTGACGGCCGTCGGAATAATTATGATTACTACCCGCACGTTTTGGCAAATTAAAATACATTTTTATTTCTTCTTCAGACCAAATTACAATGAAATACTTTGTCTCTTCTGCTCGTCAGGTTATATGGCTTGTTTTTACTTCTGGCCCTTTTTCTTCTTCTCTTGTTTAATGATTGAGAGTAGCCTGCCACAACTTCCTGTAATTGGACTGAACCATCTGAATCAGACTCTCTCTCTCTCTCTGTGTGTGTGTGTGTGTGTGTGTGTGTGTGAGAGACAGTGACCAGACACTGGAGCACAGTATGACGCCTACTAAACGGACAACAGAGAAATATTAGGCTGCCGAGTTCACATTAGTTTATGACGTTTATTAAAACCGGTCCAACTCTGTCTGCTGTCCTCCTAAACAGCCGTCCTCCGTCTACCTGCAGCAGAGCAGGGGGACAGAGGACGGACCGCTGACCGATCATCATTACCGATGGCTGTTCTTCATTCTGTCTAAACTTCGTTCACTACTTTCATTGTCAGAGATATTATAGTGACTTTTCTGATGCAAACATATCTATTGCCGTCGTAAAAACTATTTTCTGTCATATTAAAAATATAAATATTCTAAGAAGTACGAGAATTGATAAAGAACCAAAATACTAATCATGCACAGCCCTAAAGCTGCCTGCTGAAGTCCAAAATTCAATGAAAATGTAATAATCTTTAGTCAAACGACCGCTGTCCCCCCCAGCTGTTCTCAAGAAAGACACACAGCAATACCACAAGCCAGACAATCATATTGATTAATTAGTTACAATACTTCTATTTCAGTATATGTTTTGCATCCAATCTAAGGGGCTTGATTTAGACAGAAAATAGCTTTTTGATTTCATGATATTTCCATATTGTTCTACAGCAAGGGTTTCCAACCAGCAGCTCCTGCTTGAGGCTGTTTAAATGTGTGTTGAGTATTCATTTCTTATTGTTCCCATAAAAGAAGCTTATTTAGGCGGTCTGGTGGAGCTCAGATATGTGAGTAAATGTTACGTTGCCGTTTCATTTAGTCAAAAGTTTGGCGACTCCTGTTCTCCAGAAAACGTTTTATCGAACCAGTCTAAGTATTTTTTTTTGTTGGTATTGTTGTGAGGAGTCACACAACAATGGGCAAATGTTTTTAAAATGAAATGGTCTGAAATGTGTAAAACTTACAAAACATGGTGCTTTATTCTGCGGTACAAAGCATGTAATTATATCTGATTCAATCAATGCAGATTTTTGATTCGGCCTCCAGAACAAAGACTCGTATTTAAATCTAAGGAGCGGAAAGCAGCAGCATCAGACGAGAAGAGGTTCAGGGGGTCGCGCTAAAGGCTGTTGTTATGAAAGGGCTTTTGTGTTTTTTGTGCGAGAAACAATTGCAGGTTTCAAACTGGTGATTTTGTTTTGCTTATTAGTCGGTGAGCTTGCTTAGGTCATGTTGACAGCCATGAACCGTGTGTCAAAAACCAGTAATGTAATTGTTTGTAGTATCGTCTGGATGGTTAGCAAATGTTTATGGCAGCTGCAGAATATTGTGAAATGAAATGCCTTCGTAATGGTTTTCACATCAACACCGTCTCACCAATCGTAGGGCAAACAGTGAACAGGATTTTAATGGAGGGACGAGGTCTGGAGGCAGCAAATAAATACAAAAAAATATTTTGGCAGGAAGAATTGAAGAAAAACAGCGAGCGTTGTAGGTGCGGGGCTAATGTAGTGACCTCGGACTGAATTTCTACACCTGGAAACCTTGAAAAGTTATGAATTTACTGCCTCCTAAATAGTTTATTGTGTGTTATTGATGGTTTGAATCTGCAGGAAGAATAACCATGTGGGGATGTAAGAATGTCTTATAAAGTGGGCTTTGAACACAGCAGGACCTCAACAAATCCCAATCTCCGAGGTATAAGGCTTTCAGAAAAAGCTCTGGTACTACAGTTTGTCATTGCTGAAATGTTTTCAGTTGCATTCAATAACCTAAATTAAGTACACACTTAGGGGAACATAACCAGATTTTTTTTTTCTTGTCATCTTATGTCTGGTGTTCAGCATTTCTATAGGTTGGCTGATGTTAAAGAGAAATTAGGAGTTCACTTCACCAGCTGACATGTGGGACTTTGTCACTGTGACGTAGGTTTCCTGTGACTCTCATAACTCTACCGCCCTATGGTTATTCATCATCGCGCTCTGCCAGGCAGATGATGACATCTGCTTGTTCCCAATGGGCCCATAATGATCACTCCCAAACAAAAGGACAGCATATGCCGGCAAATAGCTCACTCAAGGCAGACATTCAAGCCAACACGACTAAATTTCTAATTGCTGTATAAAGACTCCTCTGAATCTAAGATTTCCTGCTCTGTCTTTGAGTAAATCCTCTCAGAACCAAGAGGGGAAAGCATTTTTTTTTTCTTTTTTTTTTTCTTTTACACAGGTCTTTAAAGTAGTAATATAATATTCTAATGGTTCAGAAGTTTTCACTAAATTGCCTGCGGGCATTTGAGAACTCGTGCATGATGTGTGTCTACCGCTGTTAAATTCATGTATCATTTCATGCACCCACACCACTTGAACGACTGAAAGCAGATCTTCTCCGGTCCAGACTAAAAAAAAAACTATAGTATCCATGTTCGGGACTTCTTCAATTAGTAACTTCCTATCCACACACTTTACCAATTTCCATTAAACACTATTTCTCTGGTGTGTGAGTGTTGGAAGCTCTATGACTCCGGCTCTCTTTAATGAGACACGGGAGATTGGTAAAAAGGTGCTCAAACTGCATATAATTATATCCGCGACTCCCACTCCTCTTTTCTGGAGGATTTAATGCCAGACAAAATCATGTTGTGATCCATGAGCGATTGTGTTGTCCCAAACTAATCATGCTTGCTACAGGAGCTTAATTAGTGTGTTTTGCCAACACAGATGGGTCCTACCATGATAACCTTGCGCTATTTATGCGTGTCGTTTTTCAGCAGCAATGCACAACCCGAGCCGTCCATCAATGCCCCCCCACCTCCCCCGCCTCTTGCAGTCTGCTAACTTTAGTCTTGACAAGATTTGCATTTTTCTCTCTTATCTGGCATTTTTGCTGTTTTGTTTTGCAATTTGTGGGCTGCTGTTAAAGCCACCACACACCTGTCAAAGGAAGCCCTTTGTTTAACTAAGGGCATGCTGCAAATAGTTTTATTTTAATGAGAAATAGTTTTGCTTTTGTTAAATATTTGCTTGGCAGACTTATTGATAGAGCCAAGCTGAATTGCCCATCAGTTCTCTTTTTCGTTCTTTCATGCTGCCACCCTTCTACCAGTGCTGGTCCTTGGGCTGTTCCTATTTCAAAAAGACTAATGACCTCTCACTGCGCGACAGCCCGGACAGGTGCGAGGCCAATGTAAATCCCTCTCAAATCGAGTCCTATTGTGGTACCATGCGATACGTATGTGGCCGGTCGAAAGGCTGAGAAAGAGGCTTGTCATTCTTTTCACCACAAGAGAGTGTCTGCAATAGGCTGTGAATTGTGCCCTCCAGCTGGTGTGCGGTGTGGGAGAGAATTGGCCAGAGAAAGAACTTGCTTTCTCAGAGGCGACCTGGTGCTATAAGATCCCGTTCAGACCCGGCATCTACCCGTGTTCTGGGTGAGCCGACCACAAGTGGACCGCTCTGGGTACAGGTTGACAAACTGAGGACACATTGAGATCCATTCTTCTCAGAACTGGCAACATTCTTTCAGCCGTGTGAACACGAATGTGTCTTGGGCCACAGTAAAGGACCACCTACTCAACTGATGTCCTCTGAATACTCAATAGAAATAAAACATATCCTGTGTGATTATGACGAGTGCAGCTGAACTGCACAGACAAATTGTAAATTCACTAAATCCACCTTTGGGCTTTGTTTTTTTTTTTTTTTTTTTTATTTAATAGCTCACACAGTTCTTTATCCACCGCAGCACAGGCTCCAACCCTCTCAAACCCGCTGGAATAATGAAATAATATGAGCCTCATCAGGCTGAGCCTGACGGTTCGCGTTGTCAATTACAAATTCACGTGTATGGAAATACAGAAATGTGAAATACATTCAATAGGTTAAAATGAAGGCCGAGTGAGCAAAAATGTCTCATTTTGTTAACTTCCTCCTGCTCGATTCCTCTTTCTCCATGTTTTTATACGTGTTCACGCGCTTATTTATTTGTACATTTCCGTGATGTACGTGTTCAGTTGCATATAGACCAGAAAAGTGAGATCCGTTCACAAGTGGGCAAATTTTAATGCCAGGTATGAACAGGGCCTACCTCACACATATTGAAACAAAACAACAGCAACAACACTCCCTTTGCCACCTTGACTTCAGCCCGCAGTTGACTTTGTGACCTATAAATCTTTCACGGACAGAAAGTCTAAGATTCACAAGCCACTTAAAATTTGGGGTTTATCTGGGTTTTGACATAAAATGAGCAGACAGGACTTAAGGCTGTCTGAAAACTGTGTCCTTGTGAAACACAACGACTTTATCAAACACGCAACATAGTGCGAAGCAATTTTCAACACTTCAGCTTATATTTTTTCACAATAGGAATTCATTAGATTGAATCGTAACAACCTCTTTTGCCAACGCCTTGCTTTGATTTTGAAGGATAGCACAACTTTTAAGCAAGAAACAAACGGACAAAAAGAGACAAGGAAAATAGCTTCCTTCCTGTAGTGCTGGTGAGCAGGTTTAAGCAGGCACAGATAAACAATTTCTCCTACATTGTTTCACTTTATGGTTAAATTTTCTCATCAAATTCCTCACTGATACAAATGCTCCCTGAAAATATGGCCCCTGCAAATACACTCATATTTCAGCCCTCATAATGCTGAGCCCAGAGTCATCCAGCCTGGAAATTGCCCACGGAGAATTCTTGTTCATCTCGATATTATATGTGCCACATCCTATCCCAGCCTTTGTGAAGCCCCTCATCCCTGAATGGCCAATTTCCCCCTTCCAGACACTGACATTTCTGCTATCATACTGCCTTCGGTCACAGGGAAAGAAATCTATCCCACCCCCTTCTTCAAATACTGTCGGAGGAGAATCTCTTCCCGATACCCCCCTACCGCCATCAGCGCCACCTCTGCCATACACTCCATCCCCGGCGGCAACATCATGCTGTCCTTTATGTTTTATCATTTGTTTGGGAGTGTGTGGTTCCCCACTGCTGCCTTTTGATGGAGTTCAGACAGTAAAAGCATGGAGACAGCCAGCCAATTTCCCCCGCTGCGTCTCTCCCACAGCAAGGGGTCGTGCTATCTTCTCCCTGCACCATCGCCTGGGATATATCCCCCTGATGAGGAAGCTTTCTGCCCTCCTCGGTACTATTGCATACCTGAATTGCCCTCCATTTTGTCTTTCTGATTATTCGGTTTAGGGGTTAGCGACAGGCCTAACCAGTGCAGCGCGGGGCGGAGGACGCTGCCGGTGGCTCTGCTGTGCTGCAGCATGAGACCACCAGGGTGGTTTAATTTGCAGTTTGACTTAATTATTGTCAATGTGGAAAATAGCAATACCTTTTTATGATTGGCACGCACTATCATTCATTTTTAATTAGAAAATTCCTCAAAAATAGGAAACACAATAGCACACCATAATGAAAAATTATGGAACCTTTTTTTTTCTCCTTTGTATTTTCAGCCATGACAGTGGGATGACAATGAATAGCAGAGTTGGTATGCTGGTCTATGACTTTGGTCCCGACTGAAATATCTCAACAACAACAGGATGAAATTTGGTATAAACCTCCATGATCCTAACATGATGCATGTTGAACAGTTTGGTAATTCTGTCACCTGTCATGTAGCGCCACCATGATGTTTAGATTTTTGGTTTGAACTTAAATATGTCAGCAACTACTGAATGGGTTTGGGAAATGGGCAATTTGGTAGTCATTCATGATCTCCAGATGAAATATGCAAAATACTTTAGTGATTCCTTGATTTGTCCGGTGGCACCATCATGAGGGAATTTTTTTTTGTAAAATGCGATAACAACTACTTGATGCAGTGCCATAAAATCTGATTCAGGCATTCGTGGTTAGCAGAAGAAGGATCCCAATGGCTTTTTTTTTTTAAACTTCCACTAGTCGGCCAGTTTTCATGAAAATATCTCAATGTTTACTCAATGGATCGACTTAAAATCTGTTACAAACATCCATGACCCCTGGTCAATACGTCCTGTAGTGTCACTGTGACATAGCGACTTGGATTTTTAGTAAAATATAAAAAAAACTATTGAATGGACATCAATGAAACTTTAATCATTATAATTATTTTAACATTTTACCACTCGGGCAAGTCTTCCTTTTGTCCTTGACTTTGGTTCGTGACCGAACAACTGAAAAACTGACATTCATATCAGTTTCAGCTGTTACTGCGTGATCAGTGCAAATTAGAAAATGCTAGCACAGTAGCAAGCTAAAGTAAGACAAAAATGATACCCGTTAAAGATCAGCATGATAGCATTGACCCTGTGAGCATGTGAGCTTGCTGATATTAGCTTTCAGCTGAGTGCACCCACATTGCTAGAGAAATAGGTTCACATTTTCATGTTCATGTGTTTGTTGCCTTATATAAATTAGATCTGGTTGGTTTGGCTTTTGCATTGCAATTTCGTCCCCGTACTTCACACTGATCGCTTTGTTGACTGGCATTCGTCCGACGTTGGCATGTTGTCGACATGGCCGGTAGCGTGTTCCGTTTGAATGGATAAAAATGAATGAACAAATTCATTTTGGTGTCACTATATTATTATTATTATTATTATTAATATTATTATTATTATTATTGAGAAATTAGGAGAAATTGTTTAAGTTTTAGTTTTTTTGTAGTTCCAGTTCTTTTACATCTATTATTTAATGGATGATGATAACCTCCCTCAACATCGTGTTAGTCAGATAATTCAAACCATTCAAAACGTGTTTTTACACTGCAGATGAACTGAACCACGGTTTTAGTTTGATCCTGATTCCCGACCAAGACCACCTCTTTCGGTGGCATCGCATTTGTGTCCTTTGGTCCGGACTGTGGTCCGAAGCAACTTTCACCTCTGCTATTTTGGTTCAGACTAAAATGAAAAGGTCCGGATGAAACAGGATCAGTATCAAAGCACCCTCAGTAAAAATGAAGTGGGTATCTAGTTTTACTAGCACCACATTTCCTTATTTTGTTTCCTGGACAGTGTTGCCGTGCTGAGCTGCAGTGGATGATAAGTATATTTACTTTAATTAACTATTAATTAAGCTCACAAGCTATTTACAAGCACTTTAATTTTGAAAGACACTCACTTGATTTGACAAATTCAAGCTACTAGCGTGGGCTGAACTCGCACAGCGGCCTCAACACGTGCAGGTTATGATTTTTATAGTACAGCCTCTCACTTTCTATGACTTTTGTCTCTTTCTTTACTCTTGTATTTATTTCTTATACATGTTCTTTATTTATTTATTTTTTACTCTTTTCATCTAGATGCTCCCACTACTATGCCCACACCCACCACCAACCCAGTCAACACGCAAGGTACTGTATGCCCCCACTGCTCTCCCTCTCAGCAATCATGCGTGTGCATGCGAGTGTGTGAGCTTGCATGTACGTGTGATTGGGCCTTCGAGCTGAGAAATTACAAGGGCTTGTACAGGTAAGAGAGACGGGCCAGTTCCAATCAGATAGCGCTGCTGGAAGGTGACAATGAGGAGCGACAGCGCAGGGCTGTCAGAGACACCTGTCACAGCCTTTTTCCCGTCACATGTTTGATCCGAAAAAAGGCAGAGACTCTGCTTTGCTGCTCCGCTATCTTATCAGCATCTGCAGCGATATCGCGGCCGGCCCATCCATCATATTATAATGCCCTTTACATCTCCACAAATGCCAGTCACATTTCGTCTTTGCGAGGCCAAAAAAAAAAACAAAAAAAAAACATCAATAACTATTTTCTCAAAGACATACGAACTGAGTGAAAGGCAGTTCATTTGCAGTGTTTTTCACACAGCAACCTTTGGCTTCTTTTATGCCCTATTTTACTCTTTGATTTACCTCTGTTGCAAAAGTTCATTTTCATATTAACCATTACAAAAAAAAAAAAAAAAAATCTATTATTTCAAAAGCATCGGTAAGGCTAGACAGACGGTGTGGCAACCTTGGGAGTTGACATTTTGGATATGCCAGAATGTGACATTTCAATACAAAAACTATCCTTAAAGAATAGATGAGTTTATTAATAGCTGCTTCAGAGGTATGGCAATTTTGACTCTTTTGTCATGACCACTTTGAAAATCATATGGTCATGAAAATCTGAAGTGGCAATAAAATAAATAAGTGAGACTGCTTTGACAGTTTCACGTGGCAGCTTTCAGGCAGCGTTCATTCAATTAAAACACCTGGGTTTGTAGTGGTATTGCTGCATTAAGATATCACAAATCATGCCTCAGTATTTTTAAGGCTAAATGGGGATACACACTATACATCTCAGAGTGTCGGTTAAATGTTCCTTTGCAAGTCACGAGAGATGTCACAAGCACTTTGAAACAAACAAAATAAAATGCAAATGCTGGGTTTCTTTCCTGTTTGAAAAATAAACAGCTGCAAAATATACAAAATAAAAGATGATGTAAAACCAAATATCCTACATTAAAGAAAAGCAGATCTTTCTCTGAGAATGCTCCTCCGGTTGTTTTCACCATCAACAACAAAGTGACACGCAGCATGTTAGATTTCCATTCGCCGGCGTTATTAGCGGCGTTGTTGGCGTTCCCTCACCAGAGTACATTTTCTCTAGTCTTCATGACAACAGCTAATTACCGGCTTTACGGCAGTTAACCCTGCTCAAGCTCTCGTCCTCTTGTAGCGACTTTCTCGCTGATCCCGCAGTTGTCTACAAGCTATTTAGATCCGCTAGATAATTTCAGCATTAGCTTAGCAATTGGCGACACCGCTCTCTCTCTCTACCTCACACTCTGCTGCTTGTAGTGTCTTATGCTTAGTTCATTTATCTGCCTTAGCTGCACGTGTAATAAATGCTGTCTAATTACCGTGATGGAGGCGCGGCTCCGCCATAGACTGGATTTAAAAATAATTAAGTTGCTCGTTGGTTTTCTGGAGACTGGTTTTGAAGCTCGTTGTGGGTGTGGCGCTGACCGCCGCCACCTCGGCACGGCCCGGTTCGGCCGAACTGCCGGCTAATCGAAAAGTAGGCAAAGAGGTGGAGCCGAGGTGGAGCCGAGGTGGGGCCGAATGAAGCCTGGTTGCTGAAACCAGCACAGAGGAGGGTCTTCGTACAATAACAAATAATGCTCCTAAACGTTAGCACTCTTACTTGTGTAATACTTGACATTCAACAGGGCTATTGTTGTTTCAAACTCCACAGTACCATTCCGCACTGACGGGAAGTAACCGAAGCATGTGACGACATCCCCCGCCCAGCGTATCTGCAGCTTTAATTGTTTTACCCAGAAATGAACGTGTTTTCGTGCCCTCTGTTCAACTCAATAAACACACATCGATGGCTTCAATCCAACAACAGTATGGTGGTACTTAGTAACAATAAACACTTTTGTTCCATGTCCTACAACGGCTGCAGCTTTCTCGGACGGCTTCATTTGAAAATTCTTTACGTCGGCGGTCCCGCCCCTTTCCGCTACGACTCCAAGATGGCGACCGTTGAGGGTGAAAAATGGCCCAATGTGTTAACACAACATTTTTGGACCATTTTGAGTGCATCATCCAGGGACTTGTGGCACACCACATGTTTATATGCTTGTAAGTGTGAATGCATTTCTGAACTCAAAACAGTGAGTTTTAGTACGCAAGTACGCCATTTGGAAAACAGCATGAGACTTGTATAAGACTTGAAAGTGTTGAACCAACTGTAACAGTACCCGCCGTTCACTCAAAGCAGTCCCATCCTTAATTATGTGTATTTTGTAGCTTTAATATGATTTAAATGGGAGAGTTGTATTAATTAATGGGGGAATAAGCTCGTCAACCCAAAAGGATTTTCGTACAAGGCTGTGAACACATTTCTGCTGTAAGGTTGCTCATTTTAACGTGGGGTGTCTATTGGGATTGACCTGCTTTCAGACTCAGCCTCAAGTGGCCAAAAGAGAAACTGCAATTTTTTTTTTTTGGCACTTTCGTCCCCTTCTGCAGCCGGGAAGCGAGAGTGGCTGGTTTACCGTCCGAGGGAAGCGTCGCCTTAAAAGAGAGGCCCACGGTTCACCATCAACCAGCTCCCCAGAGCTGCACAGAGCGTGTCAGACGTAAATGGCACGGCTTTACAGATCGATTTATAAACATTATTGTCTCATCCTATATCTCATTTGAAAATATATTGATATACCTTAAAAAGGTGGATATACTGCCCAGCCCTGACATTATGAATCTTTTCATTAAAAATCAGGTGGTTTTAGAGAGATCTCCACTGTATATCTCACGGCTCCTTCCCCCCCCCCTGCATGTTTTTTTCTCATGTTTGTAATTTCCTCTTCAAACCTGCTTTTTTTTTTTTTCTAAGTATCCGCAGGACTGTACGCTAGAGATCTCGCTGCATTGCTGCGGCCTCATTTCAGAAACTCTGACTCGCTCTCCTCGCTCTCTCTGGGCGTGTCACAGTCAAACAGGAAGTTGCTTTGCAGCGCTGCGCATTACCCTGCAGTTTTCTCCTGAGCTCCTCTCTCCTCCGAGTTGCACTGATGCAGCCGTCTCTGTGTTTTCTGCTGTAACATTCCGGTAATTTCCGAAAGACAGGCTTGAAAGAGGATTTGCTGTGATTTATGCAGGACATGCTGGGAGGATGTAATTGAGCTTCCTTGCAGTTCACTACTCTTCTAAATACCCTGTCACAGGAGCAACGCTAAGCTGGCTCGCAGTAGATTGCTTTGCACTACCTTAATCAGCATAACAGCACACTATAGCATTTTCCTCTCGCCAACAAGGAAGCATACAGCACAATTTTCGAACTCGTCCATTATAAACACGGTGTGGGTTGGCATGGCGACTGACACCACCAGTGGTGACTTTCTGTTGTAACGACAGGCCGCTGAACAAACTGGTGATCCTGATGTATTAAAAAGGTAATAGCAGTGATTTTTTTTTTTTTTTTTTTTGCTGCGTACATCTTATTTATCATCACATCTCAGTTGAAGAGTCTGAGTTTATTTGTTGAAGTTTTTACACATTAGAAATAAAAGCGCTCGTAAATTGCACATCCCGAGTAACTGGGGAGGATAGGTTAATATACGTCTTCATAACTTATTGTAGCCAGTCATGTATTTGTAATTATTAGCCGATATATTGATCTGTTATTGAGCTGCAATTTTACCTATTTATTAACATTATTTATGGCCGTTTTGCACGGAGATCAGTTGGCTTTGTTTAATACATTTTTTGTTTTAGGTTTGTACTTTTAACATTGAATTAGTGTTCAAAGTGGCAGCCATTTTTGAGGACGCACCAAATGGGAAGCTAATAAAATAAACAAATGACCATAAATCAATGTCATAAACAGTGTACCGAATTGCACGTAGTCTGCGCATCTGAAAAGTGAAGCCAAGTGCCATAAAGTGTAATATCACTGAGACCCACTAGGGGCTGGCTCTAAAAAAACATAGGGCTCCAATAGATTCCCATTCGAAAAGCATCAACTTCTCTCATACTAAGCCAATAAAGTTTTCCCAACTACTTCACTCCTGATCAGTGCTCTGGTGGTCCTTCTGAAAATATTTCCAGCATTGATTAGATATCAGGCTTCAAACGGCGTGTCTGGTCAGATCCACCCCTCTCTCCTCCCCAGCTCGTCAAAATATGCTCACTTCGGGCTCCAAATTACCAAAACGGTGACGGCCAACATCCCAGACTTGATGCCTCAAAACCACAGTTCACAAAAAACAATAAGTGGGTCGCCACCTGATCAATACTTTGTAGTTTAAGTTCCTCTTTTCTCCACGTGGATCACGTAATCTACCTTTAAACATAATTTGTCTGTGAAATCTAAAAGCTTCCGGAGAATTTTGCAGACAGTTATGACACACTATACGATCACTTCCTATATTTTCTCCTCGGTGATGTTTCCATCAGCTGCCGGCCTACATGTTGTTTAGTGCAGTGGGGGAGTAAGCGCCACGATGAAGCTCAGAAACTCAAGAGTTGTTTGTCGTCTCGGCTCTTTCATGTTGGTTAAGTTTCACAGGAGTTCACGTTGTCAGGTCTTTCAATGTCTTAAGAGATGCGGAGAGGAGTGTTTGAGTGCGCGAGTGTGACTGTGGACCTCTAGGGAGGGATGAGTCACTGTTTCAGAGGAGCATCTCTTTCATGAGTTTTAGACCTAGTTTCTCTTCCAGTGTTTTTAATGACTATTTACAGTAAAACTAGAAGCTTTGAGATGACATGTTGTATCGAGACATCTGCGACCTCCTCTCTCAGCGGTCCAAACACTTGATCCGGGCATGTCGCGCCGGGCACAGGAGCACGTAGCGGTCCGCTGACAAATGATTCACTAATGGAGCAGAGCAGATGGTTACAGCGCTGCAGAAAGAAATACAACCGCCCCACTGGTTCTGTGTTCGTGGTCGTGTTTCCTTTGTGGCAGAGGGGAGAATTCATCCAGAATCTCCAGCTCAGAGGGAATAAAGGGAGTCTTTGGCGATAATGCTCCAGCTCGTCAGATGCTCACAGATGATCCAAGGCAGGGACATCATATCCTGGCTAAGCCTCTAGTAAGCCCACCTCCCCCTCCAAACCCCATCCCCCTCTCCCAACATGTCGAGAGGAACCAGGCGAAAGACGGGCGACAATGAATGCGGTCGTAGACTTGATTGGAAACGGCCCATGTTTGCTGCAACTCCACCGTCTGAGCCAAATTGTTGTTTTAAGTGGGACCTAAATCTTAATTTGATTTGATTTTTGATTTGATTTTATACACTTTATTAATCCCCGAGGTGAAATTTCTTCACTACAGCAGGGGGTCTCTCAGGGGGGAGCTGCTGCAGCAGGCTGCCACTAGCGCGGCGCCAGGTAACCTGACCTGAGGTGCATGTTTTTGGATGATGGGAGGAAGCCGGAGAACCCGGAGAGAACCCACGCAAGCACAGGGAGAACATGCAAACTCCGCACAGAAAGGCGAAGGATGGACGCGGGCGGTGAGGGGGTTGATGTCGCCCCTCGCCTTTATAGTTCCGGGTTCAAGTTCGTACTCAAGTCTCTCTGGAAATAGCACTTAAGATCCGAGCTGATAAACAATGTTGATGCATTTATCTGAGCCGCTTAATACTTCAGATACACGCAGGCTGCCCGTCCTTCCTGCCGGAGGTTGTTGGATCACACCGACGGATGAAATCAATGCTTTCAGACGGTACAGAGTTTTTCCCGAGTTTCAGGAAAGCATAGGTGCCGTGGTAGCGGTGGGCAGTTATTTGAATAAAAACGATGCATTTTCACAATCTTTTATGACAATATTCATTAGAAAAATGCAATGTTATTAAACTGCAATTTTCCCAAAGCTACAAAACATTGGAACAATAAAGTTTATAATAAAAGGATTTGAAACTGCAATTTTCCCATCCTCCCATAGTCAGTGTAGAGTGTAGGTAAAATTATATTTTCATTTACCCATACTCTTATCAGTCCGGTTGTTTTATCAGTAACACTGGTGGTATTTTTTATTTTTTTTCCATTACAAAAAAAAACATTATTTTTATTAAATCACAATTTTATTAAATGAATCGATTTGGAACAGGAATAGAAAGATTTAAATTTTAACTATGAAAAAAATATTGTTTTAACATCAGCAACAGTAATGTTTACAACAGCAAAGTCAAAATAAACTCAATAATATCTCGGTGGAGAGAAATTTAAAAATGTCAATATGATAAATGATTTGCCTGAAATCAAAATACTGAGAGAAGTTTAGAAAGAATGAAGAACATCGTCAGTCAGGGGGAGAGGGGTGGTTTGAGGGAGGGGGGTGGTTGACATCTCAAGCTAACTTGACAGGAGTTTGACAAGTTTTAATAAACATGACATCAACTGGTCCACCTTAAAAAAGGTCAGCCCACCTTAAGAAAGGCTTAACTATTCACATAGCTGAGCTCCACCCAAACCAGTTGCATCAGCTTCTTTTATGTGAACAATAACAAACTGATACTCAACGCACACAATTTGTGTCCCTGCAGCTTAAATTCAACAGCATTTGCAGTTGTTTTTTTTCCTGTATGCTTCTAATTTGAAAAGTGGCAAAATTCAGCCAACCAGCGGTGCAACTTTATTCTCTCATTAACTCAGTGACAGACACAGCCAAAAATATTGTATTCATCTAATATATGAGCAGTCGTTTCTTTTTCTGCTATCATGTCGATATTGACTTGGACAAGTCAAAAAGTAAATAATTAAAACATGGTAAAATGGAAAAAAAAACAAAAAACATATCGTTCAAACCTTCAGGGAGCTACTTGGAAACAAGTAACGAGCTACTGGTAGCTCGCGAGCGACGGGTTGGAGACCCCTATAGACACACGCTGCACACGGCTACGCTCACACAGCTGGACTGCTAACTTCATATCCTGCTCCGGTGTTTCGGCCGCCAGCCTCACCGTCTTATACACACACGCGCACAAGCTACAGTCAGCATATTTGTTTTATGTTGATTCTTCTTAGGCACTCTGAATAAACATTTGGGCCCAGCACCAGTAAGAGTTATAAATGGGAGGAACACACTTCCTTGGGTTTTGGGTTAGAAAAAAATAATAATGGAATAAAGACATCTAGAAATATTTAGCATTTTAAGTAGGGTGACAATACAGAGGTGTGCATGTATTTCTATTTTTTGTTCTACTTCCTTTTTCATGTAAAACACCAGTTTAAGGGGAATTAGTTAATCCTGTTTGGTCTTTTGAGAGTGTGTGTGTGTGTGTGTGTGTGTGTGTGTGTTCCGTTAAAACTCTTTTTAACGCAGAGACTAAACAGCTGTTTGGTGTGATGAGTTAAAGGGGAATTTCTGACGTCGACAGCCTTCTGGTTTGCAGACAGCACAAAGCTGTAAATTAAGTGACAATAAGAGCTTTGCAAGCAAACATTACACCGAGCACAAGGCCAGAGTCCGGCCTCTGGACTGCACCCTTTGGGCCTGATAGTACTTCTTACGATATCGGGGGGGGGTTTTTGGGGTTTTTTTTTTTTATTGCTTGCTCGGCTATACTGTCAGGGATTCTCCTTTTTTTTTTTTTTTTTTTCTTTTTTTTTTTTTTCTTAAGATCTTTACGATTTAATCATGAGATGCACAGAATACATTCAGGGTTATTGGCATGTCTTCGTTTTGGCACAACACATGAGATGTTTGTTTTTTTCCTGGTGAGAGAATCGTGACTTGGTGACAGGTGGTATTTTAGGAATGTGTCTAAGGCAGCTTTTCAGATGTGTTTTGTTCATTGTTCCCACCCAGTGTTGATAGACTTTAGGTGTTGGCAGGTTCTCAACGCCGTTTACTTTCTGTTTTAGTCCTTGTACACTATTGACTGGAACAAAGACTGCATTTAGTATTCAAGACAATTAGTCATTAAACACTGCTTTAACTATGGATCAAATTCCCTTTGAAGTATGTCATTGGTAAAGAAAATTAAAAAGCACTTAGAAATGCTTATTTGTTTTATTTTTCTCACGTGTGTTTACTTTGATTCATGGTCGGGATTGTTTTTTTTCTGATATGCAGTTTTTTTGTTTCATTCCTTAAAACACTTGTTAAAGAAAGAAAATATTGTAATGGTACATTTTAATTGGTCTCCAGGGAAATGGGTCAGTAATGCTGGCCCACCCTGAAGAGTATTTCACAGCTGTAATATCTTTTTTTTTCTTCCGTGGAGCAGTGATAAATCATTGAGAGCTTTTCTTAGCAACTTAAGGTTTGTTTTATGTGGCTGTGAGCTCACACTGTGTTCCTAATTTTCAGCTGATAAAGAGTACTTTTGTGGCACGTTGCTTTTAAAAGAGAGCAAATGTTTTTTCCTGTTGCCATCCTTCTCTGTTGCATTGATCTCCCAGGGGGGGAGGGAGGGGGGAAGCACTTTTCAGGGGAAGGCCGAGGTTTAGATGGGCGCTTCTCTCTTTTGTGTGCAGAATTTTTTGCCAATCTCAAAAAGACACAATAATCTGCCATCAGGGAGTTCAAGTTCACCGTGACAATTTCCATTCATTTGCTCCACTTTTAAATGTTGTATTTGTAAATTTTTAAATCATATTTTTGAATAATACAATAGAAAGGACTCTGGGAATCTATTTAGCGGGCGAGCAGCGGCATTGGAATTCAGCCGTGGACGATGTTGTGCTCCGTTGACAGTCAGCTACAACAGCAGAACAAGGAAATGATTTGGTGGAGATTGCCCCGCGTACGTGAATTTCATTACGTTTCCTTTTCTAACGGCAACAAATGCAGGAAGCCACGGATGTTAGCGTTTTAAATGCTGCATTATCCTGCCACTGTAAAGGAATTGGTTGCTGTGAGGGTCCATTCACTGCAAGCAGAGGTTTTTCTGTGTCCATGGAAGAGAGTCATTGTTCCAATTATACCCATGTAATTACACCTATAAATTATAATGCATTTGTGTTTGTTTGTGTGTGTGTGTGGGGGGGGGGGGGGGGTTCTACACCTCATTATGTGAAGACTTTATACAAAAAAAAAAAAAAGAGACGGGAAATCTGAAATCATGTCTCCATGTAATCAGCCTGGTGACAAGCTCGCAGGTCTGATCTCCACGGTGACGGTCTAATAGGATGCTCTGTTGCTGACCAGAGCGGCAATTAGTCATTCCAGCAGAGAGATTGAAAGGTGCGACTGTAAAGCATGTGGCACCGGGAGTTCAGGGGAGCAGATTTCACCGTCGCGCAGTCACAGGCATCAGTTGCAAATCCTCTTTATTCCCCCATAAATCCCTGCGGCTGTGAACATCCTGTCAGGGCTCCGGTGTGGGCATGTCAACAGTCCCCGATCGAGTTGTGAGCGGAGCTGTGCCGGCGGTATGGACACCAGCCACATTACACACATAATCAAATTCTACTTAATTAAAGTGAAAGGCCACAAGGGCTCCTGTTATAACGCTGTCTGTCATTCTGAGGTTTGTTTTTTCTAATCCAAGCACCTTCTAGTCTTTTATATATATATATATATATATATATATATATCGCACTCTTGATCCTGCATGTGTTCGAGTTCTGAAGGACAAAGGAGGAGGGACAAATGATCAAAATGACAATGAGACACTTCAGGCAGAAGTTCTTTCTTCTTGTCGAGGCCAAAGATCAGTACTTCTGGAGCATTTCAAGCAAAAACTACTATTTGATTATCCCCCGCTGCACACAGAAAGAAAGAGGCTCACTCCGGCCGTGAACTTTAGCTCAACAAATACCATTAAACTTCGAAACCCCCTCGCCTCCAACAAAGCCAACGAGAAGCACGCGTTTAGCTTCACGCTAAAGCTTTAAGTCGAGGGTCGTTGTATGTTCTGCACATCCAACATCAAACTCACTTCCTCTGGCGACTGAAGCGAGCCGTCGATTGTCGATTTGTGGGTGGACCGTCCGCTCGTGCAGTTCGATTCCTCGTGTCCACTTGGCAAAGTGTGTGTGTGCATGTGAAAGTAAATTCACCCGTTTATCATTATTCATATGTTAATCGTCTATTCATATTCATGTATCTCCAAGAGCTTTGGATGTCTCTTTGTTTTAAGCTTGACCTTGCGTGATTCCAAGTCCAGTTTAAGGTTAGTGTGTGTGTGTGTGTGTGTGTGTGTGTGTGTGTCTGAACATGTTTTTATATCCCAGTGCCAAAGAAAAACTGAATACACACCAACCCAGAGGTACAGCCTGCTATTTGAGGGTTAAAACTTGGTTTTAGGGTTAGATTAGGTTTAGGTTTCGGTGTAGGTCAGGATCAGGGTCAGGTTAAGGTTAAGGTTAGGCATTGCATTGTGATGGTTGAGGTTAGAGTACGGGGGCTAGGACTGCATTACGTCAATTCATTGTGAAACAAACGCGCGTTTGTGTGCGAAACATGATTTTGGATAAGGTCACGAATTATATCAAATGATGCTTTTTGGTGACTGTATACTATAAAGGCCAGAGCTTTTCTATCTTAAGCTTCGAGGTGGTTTGAAGACGACGAGTGTCTCCTTATTTCGCTGTATGATAACATATAATTAACTTTTCAATGACCTGCAAGTGTTGAATGCTTTCCTTTTAGTTCTCAGCATTGAGCAGTTTTTCCACAACAAAGCGAGACACTAAACCACAATGCTGCCTGATGTCGGGCATGCGTGTGAATGGGTGAATACAATGTGTAACACACTCTGCATACGATCACTACAGTAGAAAATGCAGTCTGATTACCATTCAGAAAAAGACGGTCCACTTACTGTTGTTCTCTGAAGCATTCATCCGGCTGTTGGGGGCGTCCTCATGGAGACATCTGTAGGTGTCAACGTCACAAATTTAATTAAAAAAAGGCTTTTACAAAAGGTTGTGATGTTATAAAAATGTGTATGTATGCTGTTAAATTACTGTTCCAGAGAATTGTGTTCACATAAGGCTGTTCAGTCCTTCCTTATGGAGTGTTTTTTTTAGTGAGTAACTCGCATAATTTGAAAAGAATGAACTTTTGTATGAATTCATCACTTTTAATTGGTTAATCCAGCCATTCATGGTCTGTGGCTTATCTTGGTCCATGCTCTATTAATTAAATTATTGTCATATAGTGTTATAGAGTTGGATGGAATGAGGAAATTAAATTGCTCTATATGATATCTTTTTATTTATTTTTATTTTTTTAAGTCTTAAACTGAATTTGGTGATCGCTACAGAAACCTTTAAATCGTTATCATATGACCTTTATTTCCATCGCAGAAATGATGTAGCACAGCCTGTTTTCAAGTCTATTATAATGGCAAATCACAACATACAGTAGGTCATCTAAGGGCACACTACATAATAAGGTCGAGACCTCACAACATTATAGAGAGAAACCAAACAATTTAGCAAGTCCCTCAAGATCGAGAGCTGGAAGGGAAATATCAGCAAGTTGATATTTGCAGAGGTATACTGGTATCGCTAAATACGAAAACTTTTTTTTTTCAGTTAACATAACACAGAAAATAGACACAAGGAGTATTTTAAAAATTGTTCTGTTTGTGTTTTTTTTTTTTTAGGTACTTGTAATTATTCAATTCTCTGTTTCGATTCAGGGAACTGAAAATATCCTGCCTCCATTATATATCTTAAAAGGGTTTCAATGACAGACTTACAGTTATTAATAACAGACCTGCAAAATATAGGGCAGTAAAAACGGTGCCAAAACACTCAAAAATAAAAATTAGGTCGCGGGTAAAGGGGCATTCTCTGACGTAAAAAACTTTGCGTGATTTTAATATGCAAATGAAGCCTTTTAGAGATTAGGTTACAATAAGACATCTTGTTTTGTTAAACACGTACATTTTATTGAATTCCTAGAATTGTATTTTTAAATATCTCCTAGTAAAGATGTGTATCTATACATCCTGTACATACAGTATGTATGGAAAGAATAACAATAACACAAAAAGATATCGGGAATGTTTTAACTCCCCGATACGGGTGGCGGTGGCTCAGCTGGTAGAGCAGATTGCCCACTAATCATAAAGTTTGCAGTTCAATCCCTAATCCACACGCTTGAAGTGTTGTTGGACGAGACACTGAACCCTCAAGTTGCTCCCCACGGCCAACACTGCTGTGTGAACGCAAAGCGCTTTGAGCCTGCTATGGTGATAAAGCGCTGTAGAAGTGCAGAACATTTACACTTTAATCTCAGCGTCAGCCTCGAAAATGCCGCATTAGTCCGGGTCGAGAAGAATCCTCTGACAGAGGCAGACTCGGAGGTGGGCGGATATCGGCCTCGAGCGTTGAGGGTGAGGGGAGAGCGGACAGTTTATGATGACTTTTAGACCACAATATAAGTAAAGCTCTGAAAACACTGCAGGCTACATTTCCCATTATGCAACCAGCATCATCTTTTCACCGCACGATATTAAAATGTGAGACATTAAGTATGTTTGTAGAAGTGGAGCACACGGCTCACCTTCATGTTTGAAACCATATTGCAATACACTTTAGACCTCTGTGTTGCATTGCATTACATTACACATCTCACAATCTCCTGTCAGTATGTTGCAGACTGTTTCCACGCCACGAAACGAATGAAGAGGAGCACGAACGAGACATATTTATTGCCTGTATATTGAATTTGAG
Source organism: Embiotoca jacksoni (assembly GCF_022577435.1). Lineage (NCBI taxonomy): Eukaryota > Metazoa > Chordata > Actinopteri > Embiotocidae > Embiotoca > Embiotoca jacksoni. Next base: position 17,055,586 of record NW_027185274.1, on the reverse strand, counting down.
ACCAGCTGTCGTACATACAGAGCCGATAAACGGAAAACCAGTGTTTGGAAGTGTACTTAATGTAGGCAACACTAAAATGCACCTAACCTGAACAGCTGATACTGTAGGCGTTATGGGATTTTTTTTTTGTAATTTTTTTTTTTTTTTTAGTTTCTGGCGCGAATTTTTCCACCCGGTAAATAAAACTCTCCCTCGGTGTGCAGAGGCAGGCAAGACCCTGCGTGTTTTCCTGTGGGTGTGTCAGACGGAAGACAGCCGGGGAGCAAGGTGAGGCCAGGAAGGTGTGGAGGAAGGGAAGGTGTGGTGGGCGGGAGGGAGGGAGGGAGGCAAGGAGGGAGGGGGAGAAGCGACAGGACTGCGCACAGGCCATTTAGTGGGTGCATGTTCATTAGCATGGAGCATGGGCCGGTCCCTCTCCTCGGGGAATGAGCTGCGCTGTCTGACATCCCCGACACAGTAAACAAAACCCGCTCCCCGCTCCGCTGATGCACGGCGGCGGCAGCGGCGGCAGCGGCGGCGGGTCCATTTTAAGAGAGCGCTCAACTGAAACAAAAAAACGTTTTCATTAATTAAGTTTTATTGTAGCTCCATATCAGAGATGTCCTCGTGCAGAGCGAATGAAAGTTAAAAAAGGGTGTTGATTGGGTGCTGGTTGAGATGCGACCGTGTCACTCGTCTCGGAGCCCTCAAGTCGACTTATTACGCCTCACAGTGTTGAGAAATCCTGCACTCTCCACTGGTCTTCTATCAAAATCATTCAAGTTCAGGGCATGACTAGTGAGATTGATGGAAAATTGAGCTGCTCTCTCATGCAGCAAAGAACAGTGCAGCCGTTCCCTCACCCGCCACTCCTCCATCAGTCCGAATGTGCACAGATATAGACTATTGATAAATGCCTCTGAACTATTCTGAGACTGGGAATTTAAAGGCTTCAGATTTTGCCTTGTTCTTCTGTGGTGCACGGATAAATCTGGCCAAGTGCGAGACAGTGATACTCTCTGACACCTGAGGCAGCCACGTATTTCTCTGCATGGGGACACCAGGCGCCAATTTATCTCCAGACCTGAGTCAATTTCTGATGATTGAGCTCTATAACTTCCAGAAATGGCCTCTTAAATCACACTGTATTTTACAGCGTGTGAAGTCTTGCTGAAATTGCAGACGGTGTCTACTGTTTCATGGTGAAATAACCGTCTTCAAACATTTTTCAACCCGAGCTCTCTCAAGGGGTTCGGGCAGCCATATAAGCTAGGAATGCTCTTGTAACGAGCTGGGTTCGACAGTATTACGCCACAAATGTACACTTTATAACTTGAGAGAGACATCTGCCTGTATTTCAACATGTTCAGGCAGTAGATAATACTGTATATTCAAGGAATATTTCATCATTTTGGCAAGTATATGCATGTCTCTTGGATGAAAAGATCAATACAACTACAAACAAAAAGTCTGGACACTAAATTAAAAAAAAGAATGAAATGATTTGCAAATTATGTAAACTCATATTTAATTGAAAATGTCCTAAAGACAACACATTAAATGTTTAAACTGAGAATTTTTATTTTGTTTATGAAAAATATATGCTCATTTTGAATTTGATGAAGTTTAAAAAATGTGGACATTAAATTGCATTAACTCTTCTTTTTCCAACACGTTTGAGAAATGATGAGACCATTTGCAGGAGTTTTTAAAGTGAAACGTTCTCCCATTCTTGCCTGATACAGGATATCAGCTACAGTTCGGGGTCTTCTTTGTCGTATTTTTTGTTTCATGACACACCAAATGTTTTCAATGGGTGACAGGTCTGGACTGCAGGAGGCCAGTTTGGCGCTCCGACTCTTCTCCAGCAGATCCATGCTGTTGGAATACGTGCAGAATGCAGGTTTGGCCTCGTTTTCCCACTTTAGTCCAGAGAACACCACGCCCATGATTTCCAAAAACAATCTCAAATTTTGATTTGTTAAGACCACAGGACAGTTTTCCACTTCACCTCAGTCCATCTCAAATGAGCTCGGGTCCCCAGAAGGCGGCGGCGGTTCTGGATCCGATACAGTGAGGAACTGTGTTCACAGACGATGGTTTTCGGAGGCGTTTCTGAGCCCATGCAGTGATTTTAACTACAGAGTCGTGTTTCTGAAGCAGTGACGCCTGCGGCCCGAAGATCACGGCCATCCAATATTGATTTTCAGCCTTATCCCTCGTGTAGAGATTTGCTGGCATCAAATTCAAAATGGAGCATATATCTTTAATAAAACAATTCAGTTTCTCAGTTTCATCATTTGATGTGTTGTTTTTGTTCTAGTTTCGATTCCGTATGGCTTTATATCCGTCTCTCTCTGAACTCTTTGATCACACCTCGTACAGTCACAAGAGTGGTTTTGACTTTCTCATTTAACTCTCAGCAAGCAAGCAAATTTAAAAATGTTCAACCTGTATAATGTGAAAGGATTTGGTTAATTTGGATTCATTTGAATTTGAATGGTTTCATGGACAGTGGGATGATAAAACTGCATATAAAGCTGGGAGGGAAATTAGTGAGGACAAATTCAACATTGTAGAGAATAAAAAGCCTCATTTTTGGTTATTATCAAGTTGAATTACTGGCAGTGGCTTACAGGATTTGTCAGGAAGTAAGAACTAAATAGTTTGTTGCCAATTTGTGGGCTGTTTAGTGGCACATTGTGAACCATTTCCCATCCTCAAAGGACCAACTTGTGCCGTGGTATCATCTCATTTTTATTGGTAAACAAAATAAGATGGCATTTTTCTACACAGCCTTTTCAGGAGTTTCCACTCTGTGGGAAGGTCATGCTAAAATGCTTTGAGACAAAACAAACCAATTTGTTTATTTTGGCAGGCTAATAATTTAATGGCCAAAACTTCCAGTGCAGTCAGTGAAACGACATTAGCTTTGTTACTGGCTGAGAAGGTTTGCTGATCATGAAATTATTTACAGTTATTGTCCTGTTTTTAGACTCCAGAGCCGGCGATGGGGCACCGCAAAAAATTGACCATGCTGTCATCGGAGGAGTGGTTGCCGTGGTGATGTTTGCCATCCTCTGTGCACTCATTGTTCTTGGTCGATACTTCGCCAGACACAAAGGTAAAGCACCAGCCATTCAATCATACTCGTTCAAGAACACATCTTACGAGTTTGAGTGCTTTTTACAACCGGTGAAGTGTAATGGGATTGAAGTGCACGACGGGAGCGGGTCTGAGGCTAATTTGTCTGCACTCTGTTCGCAGGAACTTACTTCACACATGAAGCCAAAGGGGCGGACGACGCAGCCGATGCAGATACGGCCATCATCAACGCGGAGGGGGGACACAACAACACAGACGAGAAGAAGGAGTATTATATCTAAACTGGACAGGCCAGGAGAGGCGGGTGGAGACGCTGCTGGTGGTGGTGGTGTTGGTGGTGCTGTAGGAGCATTATGTCTAACTCTGATTGGTTACGGGACGGCGAGGGGGTGGGTGTGTGTGTGTGTGTGTGTGTGTGTGTGTGTGTGTGTGTTGGGGGAGGAGGGGGCGGGGGGCAAGAGTTAAAGAGGGGGAAGGAAGAAAGGAAAACAGTGGAAAGTAAGACTGACGTGGCCAAGTGGTAAGAGGAGGTGTTGCCGTGTCTCCTATCCGGACCGTTCCTGGATTGCTGGCGCCTATTCTGTACAGTTCAATTATTTTACAGACAATTTTGTGCCTTGTTCTATTTCTTTTGTTTGTTTCGTTGTTTACCCTTCACATGCTTGTTGGATTGGATTTTCCCCAACCATGTACTTCACCTGATCCTTTGCTCCGTTTTGGCTTTCGGAGGAGATTAAATGGCTCTGGTGTTTGTCCATGTGTGCTGCAGCTAGCTTTTAGCTGATGTGCCCAGATTTGAGGAGCCGACTCATCCACACTTTGTTTTTGAGTAATCTCCAGAGAGTTAGTAGATGGAACACGGTGTCAACACATCCCCCCCCCCACCCCACCCCACTGGGTTACAGTCCAAAAGTTACTGTGGTGATCGCTTCTATAGTCGTGAGTAATAATGCTCATCATAGAATGTATTTGTTCATGGAAGTGAAGTAGGAGTGTCGTAACGTATCGTTTCACACCAAACTGCAACAGTACAAAACGATCCCCTCTTGTGTTTTATGAGGATCTGACCATTAGTAGATGTGAGGAGCACAGTCTGAAACATCTGGACAGCTGTGATGTGGCATAATATGAAGTTTCAATTTCTATCTGTGTGTTTATCATTTTCAAAAGGCCTGTATCAGGATTATCGGATTGAGGGAAATCAATAATAAATCAATAGCACTAAGCATAGAATAAGTAAAACACAGTTCTTTTTTTGCTTAGATTTAGTTAAGATTGATACCACTTTCACGCCTGTACGATAAATATGAAGCTACAGCCAGCAGCCAGTTAGCTTAGCTCAGCATAAAGACTGGAAACGGAGACTCAGCTAGCCTGACCTTCATGCTGCCTTCGAGCGGGGTCGTGTACACGACAAGAGTCCATATCGACAACCTCTCCTCTTGTGGTATTCACGACCTGTGAATTTTCTGAAAGCGCCGACTTCTCTAGTTGTGATGCGTTTGCTGACATTTTCAGAAACGGCGGCGGCCACGGAGGTTCATTTGTCGTTGTGTGAACATTTTTTTTTAAATAATTTATTGTAATTTTAGTCATCTCGAGTTTTTCTTTGTAGTTTAATAATGCATCTGAGAAAAATGCCAATTTTGACATCTTCTCCCTCTGTTATCATGCCTTTCCATCTCCTGCATTACAGTACCCACCGGTTGGATTGCTAAATTATTAGCCTTTATGGTTTCTAAATGTTATCATTAATAAACCACTTGAATGTCAAGCATAGCGTGCACATGACTTCCCATGTCGTAACCACACGCTCCAAGGCAGCATTACTGGCTCCCATCATCTTTGGACGAAACACGGCTAGCTGGTTCCCTTTTTCTCCAAAAAAAAAGAAAAAAAAAAAAAAAAAAAGAAGACAGGCCTGAAAGACTCTGTGTTTGTTGTCAGACTTTATCTTGGTTGTATGGTCAAACTTTTACTTTCCCTCGTATGCCCTGTGATACCTAAAAGGGAGACTGGTAAAACGTTATTAAAATGTATTATTTGTTAGCTATTGGTGCAGCCTGCTGTGTGTGCTTTTGGATTAAACATGAAATCGTACACATTTTCATACCACCCGCACGGTCAACCCTGGACCAAATATAATAATCATGCCAGTGTGGATATATACAGTAAATGTTACTTGGATACAGCGAAGGCTTAAATTCAACTTTAAAGAAAACTCCACTCCAAATAATTCACTTTTTATCCGATAGTACAATGCAGTGACCATTTAACCAGGGTTTATAATCCAAGGTTGTATATTTTTTATTTCGACCGTGCTATGTCAAAGGGAAGAAAGGATGATGTTTCCTATCAGCGCTGTATAAGGCATGAAGGTATGTCCGTGTGAATACCCACAGCAAGTTGGAAAAAGAAAAATGTTAGTCTTTATTTGCTACGATAACTTCTTTGTCCCGCCCATACGCAAGTAAAAAGACATTCAATTACTGCTAACGTGAATTAGTTATATTTCCTTGCCGTCTGTAAAGACGTTTTACCTTCGGTATATCTTTGAGAACTTGGAAGGGCTCTTTACAAGTTATCAAAGATTTGCGTGTAGATTTAGACTTTGGTTTGAGGAAGATCATTTTCTTACTGCAGCCTCAAACCTTCACAGAGGAGCCGTATACTGTTACAATTTACTCTTTCAATTTTTCTGGTTCACCAACACAAATCAGCAGTGTGCACACCACGCAATGCTTCATGCCTCCATCACAGCTAGAGGAGTTAAACCTGTTTGGTAATTAGAGAGTGATTACTAGTATTGCCTGAATTGAACAAAAAAATAAAAAAATAAAAAAAACACAAAAAACATTGTAAAATTATTATGAAAAAGATAACCACTGCCTTAAACCCACCTCTTAATACTTATCATTATAAAATGAAAAGACTGAAGGACTTAATTTTGTGCCTTCTTCTTATGATTTTGAGGCATATGGTTAGTATCCTACAGTATCATCTTGCAGTATATCTTGTATATTTCTAACTTGCAGGGCCAAAACTCATCCAAGTTGTCTGTGTTTACGCACCGGAGAGTTGCATCACGATTACGACCCACAGCATAAAAAAAGCTGGAATGAGTTAAATGTTCAGAAACGTTTTTTTGTTTATTGCGCTGGTGTGGCAATTTCCACCGATGACAATGTCGGATGCCAGGATGTAGGAATTATCAGTCCCTCCAGGATTTCCTTTCTTTTGTATGACTATTGCAATAAAAAAAATTTAGATTTTGCAAAATCTTTTTCTCAGACATTGTGAAGTATTTTGGGGGAGTTTTTGGGGGGATTTCTTTTGCATTAAAATTGCAGGACTTGGTTGAGGAAGCTACAATCTAATCAAGAAAGTCATCATTGTCATAATCAGCATTTTGCATATCAGAAATACTTTTTGGTTCTAATATATATATATATATATATATATATATATATATATATATATATATATATATATATTTTTTTTTATGTTCTGATGTTAAACAAGAAAAGACTTTCTTTAGAGCTTTTGTTGGGAAGCTTTACGGCAGAAAAATTGCAGTAGTTTTACAAAATTGTAAGATCCTGCAAATATTGCAAAGATTAGTTGGATCTGCTTTAATGATTGCAATTGGAAGATTATGATTTCCTGGGGGAACTGATTTATTATTGATCCAAAATGTTCAATTTGGTTAAGTTCTCAGCTTCAATTCATTTGTTATTTATTGGGACATTTTCAAGGACAAGGCAAGACAAGTATTACCAGAGATCAATACAATACTCAAAGCTATAATACCCTACAATAAAGTACGTTTTAATGGATTGTAGAGTATCGCCGTCATGGAAACAGTTATGTGCATGACAAATCTTATTCTAGGGTTTGATATATACCCTAAATGGTGAGTGCTGCTTTTAATGAGTGACATTAAATGGGATTGTCAGAAGCATCCTTCTACTCCAATTTTTCACTTCTTTTTAAATACTTGATATTAAGTATGTTTGTTTTCACTCTCTCAGGTTCATGAGTGTTAATAGTTGTGTTTTTTGCATCTCGGGTAGAATGCAAATTTAAGTCCCCAAGTATATACTGTAATACCACAGCTATTCAAAAAGTAAAGAAATCACAAGATGTACATGTTTTTCTCAGTTGTACATGTTTATGTGTTCTTAATATGGTGCGCTGTTACAGTAAACGTCAAATATTATTTTGCATAGACCTAGTTCACAAAGAAAGAAAAACTAGATTTGTTAAGCAGATGAAAATTATGTACAGTCAGTGTCAACAAAATCACGATGATGTTCATGAAACTTCTTTCACTGTAACACTTTGCTCATACAGTATCGGTTATTTAGTAATTATAAGATGTGACCACAGACAGTCAACCGAGCATCCATTTGCATTCAGTTGATTCAAGCATAACGTTTCGTAGATGGAAATGGTGTATTTACTGTGACATGAAGTTTTCTGAATGATCTGTAACATGTCTTGGTGATGTGGACGAAACTCATGTTTAAAGCCTGGGGGAGAGGGTTGGGAGGGGGGGAGGGAGAAGGGCTGTGGTTGCTTGTTTTATAACCCCAAGCTGTTACTTTTGTGGTTGAACCTTAAATTTCTCTCTGTTCCCAGGTGCCATTTTTCTTTTGTCCAGTGAGGAGGATGTTTCTCATATGATCATGCATATTTTGTATTGGTTTACACCAACATTTTTACAAAAGAAAAAAAAAAATAAGAAGAGTACTTGTCTTAATAAAAAGATATCAATGTTTAAAGCAGTGTGTTGTTGTGACGTGGCCAGTGATGGAAATGAGCCGGTACTATGACTTTTTCACAGTACATCAGAAGTTCTCTTTACAAACTCCCAGTGCTCTTTTTGGCTGGTGCCAGGATGGGATTGTGGGAGGATTAGGATTAGGGACAGGGTGTGGAACCAGCTGACTGACAGTGAAACAGCCATTATACAGACATACATACACACATATATCTATCTATAGATATATATCTATAGAGAGAGAGAGAGTAATGTGATACTACTGCCAGAAGGTGGCGGTAATATTCCTAAAAGCTGTTTGCCAACTGCCATTAAACAACAAAAGTTCCTATCAGGGTCCCTCCCTCCGGCTGATGCAATCCAACACCAACCCTGTTCCCGTTCACGCTGGCTCCCCTTCTCTGTTGGCGGCTAGTCTACGTAACGTTACATTAACCTCACGATAAAGTTGGCCTGGCTTTAAAAGAGCACGAACAGAACAAACCGAGAAGGAGGATAACGCAGAAGAGCTTTAAAAGATTCAAATGCAGGTGGGGAGTTTAATGTCACTACTAGCAGCAAAACAGCCTGTTGACGTAACACTGCGGCTACGATTCGGTTTCACCCCAGCACATACCATCGGTGAATATTCTGTTATTCATTATGAATAACGGTGTGATTCGTCTTACCAAACATGACAAGTGCTTGCTGAGTTTATGCTACTATCAAATATTCAGTCACATAATACAACCCAATTGTCGGCTGTTTCTTAGAAAACAGCTAAAGTCCCCATTGGTCGGCTGAATGTCCCAACTTCCTGCATCTGTTCATACCAAGCGGCAACCAACGGTGACGTCACCCGTTGGTTTGTGAACGTTATGAAGCCTCCAGTTCAGATTCTGTCCATCACCATCTTGCTCGTTCGGAGCGGTTTTGAGCAGGAAGTGACCATATTAGGGCAAGCTGGGAGAGGAGCCAGCGGTGGATCTGACTCTATCTGATTGGAAACCCGGCAATGCTACTTCCCACACACAGATAGCCATAACCTGACTGCACCACAGGCCTGTCAATCAAACAGGCACGACCCAAAAAACACTAATAATAATAACAATAACAATAATAAACACTTTTCTAATGAATGAGGGATTATTTTCAGTTGGACCTCTAGAAAACTAATAAGAGGGAGTGACTTTAGCTAAGACCACCGAGATAATTGCGCGACACTTTTTTTTTGACTTTGTATTTGATGAGAAGCTGAATGGGAGTCCATGGAGCCGCAGGTTTTTTGGAGACAGCCTCTAGTGGCACTCGGTGGTATTGCAGCTTAAGGCACTTCAGCATCGGCCACATTTTTCAGAGCCGGAATCTACGAACACTTTCATCGGTCTATGGTTCATGCACAGGGCAGCCATATATTAGGTACCAATCCATTCTTGTTCCACTAATATTAGATTAAATATTATATACTAGTATCTTTTATTTACTGTCAAAATTGAGTGGAATATGACAGCTGACGGCAGACTGACGTGAATACGGCGAGGAGTGGCACTTATTGTTTCCCCTTACCTTATCAAAAGTGTTTTCACTTCGTATTCCTATTGTGCTCTGAGACAGAATATAATGTATTAACTTCTATTTGTTGCCAATTTCACCCCAACTGTTTTTAAATGTGCTGAATAAATTAGCTGGGTTGAACTTGCTGGCTTCATCCTGAGCTGATGATACTCGTCAAACTCCTGAAAGACGAAAGATCTTGATTTGAGACCAAAATACTGTACCTGTGTAGATTCAGTGTGGGTGAGCAGCAGCAGCAGCACTGGCAGCAATCTGAGCTCCCCATCAGTGACTGACATATGTGGTACAGATAGAGGCGACACACGTTTTACACGACACAATGAGTGACACCGACTGGCTCAGAGGGCCCCCCGTTAAGGTTTTCAGCAGAAAATGTGGAAGGTAGTGATTTGACAAATTGATAGGCATTGTGTGGAACAAGACCTAATTCATAACCATAAGCTATTCTACCATCAAAATTTTGTCAGGAGCAGAACATTTTCCCATTACTTTAAGTGATCCATTCCAGGTAAAGGTCAATAACATTATTCAGAATATAACGGGAATAGTTTAACCTTAGAAACCAGCCACTTTCCTCCCTTACTCAAACAATCAGTGAAACAAAACGCTTCTCTCAAGGAACATTAAACAGCCATGTATTGATTTTTTTTTTTTTTTTTCGTGAAACATGTCCTATTCTTAAAGTTATATCGTTGGAGTCAAAAGCAGATGCATACATTTCCTGTTTGTCTCCACACAGGTATAAAAGCATTCACCTGATAGCTGTCATCAAGATGCTGATTGAACAGCGCGATTATTGAACTGGTCACAACAAAAGGCCGCTCTATAATGTTTTAAATTTAACTAATATAGTTTTAATCCCGCAACGCAATCCCAAAAATGTCAAGAGTTTTTAAGAGAAGGTGCAGTTGGCCTGATGACCGCAGGCACGTCCACCGTCAGAGCTGTTGCCCGTGAACTGAACGTTCGTTTTACTACCGCAAGTCAACTCCAACATCGTTCCCGAGAATCTGTCAGTACATCCGGCCGGCCTCACAACCACCGACATCCCAGGCCTGCCAAGTCCAGCGGCTTCCCCTGCCAGCTGCTCCGAGAGCAGCTACGCAGACGGCTAATGCAACGGTCGGTTTGAGGAAGCGAAGAACTTCTGCACAAACCGTCGGAAGCTCTCTCAGGGAAGCTCGTCTGACCTTCGACTGCCTCTGGTACTTTGGAGAAGTGCTCTCGTGGATGAAGCCCGCAAGCAAGAATACTACTCCAAATTCGCACCGAAGTGTTCGATTGTCGATCAACTATTTTAGATAAGACGGCTCTTGGGTGCATTACCGCCACCTTCTGACGGGCGAAACGCATTACAGCCAAGCGCTGGCAAAAAAACAAAAAAAACAGGGGAGGAACGAACAACTATTCAAATATTCGAAAATCACATCCTGTCCATAGTACCCGGCAGATGGCAGGCAACACGCGAGGCGCAAGCTGCAGATGAACACGGGTGAATTTCGCCGACGGGAATTTGAACGCGCAGAGATATCGTGACGAGACCCGGAGGCCCGGTGGCGTGCCGGTCGATCCGCGTGGCGGCACGGGGACAAAGCACGGTCCCGTGTTGCAGAGATCCGCGCCGCTGAAAACACTCCCGCCGTCGCGTCGCCCCGCGTTCTCGGCGGACGCGTCGGCCGCCGAGCGCGTTCGTGATGCTCTGGGTCGACGTACACAACCGCGCGTTCCTGCCGACGACCCGTAACGTCCCGCAGACGTTGAAGAGGAGCGGGACTCCCCAGGCCACAATCAACAACCTGATCACCTCTACGTGAAGGAGACGTGTCACACTGACTGGTTCTCCGCCGCCGACCCCCCGAGAAAACATACACGTCTGTAGCCAAATGTGAAATTGTGCCCAACACTAAAAAAAAAAAAAAAGTCAAGACATACCTCTGCCCATATTAGAGTAATCCCGTATTTTGACCAGTCCAAAGCACGCCTGTGCAAAGGTCATGCTGTTCAGCATCTTGACTTGTCACGTCTGTCACGTCGATGAATTATCTTGGCAAAAGTCAATTGCTCACTGACACCAATTTTCACTAATTAATATCCAAGTTTTGGGAGAAATAAAACTGCACAAAAGAGGCTTTAGATCCGTCTATTGAAATCATTAAAAAAAATAGGAGCGAAAACAAAAGTGCATTTATTCGTTTGTTGAGTGTAGGATGGTGATGTTTCAGTTAGGTGAGACTAATCCCATTTAAATGTTCTATTTTAATTTGGAATGACATGTTTAAGTGTAATTAGCACAATGGGGAAATTGAGAGTGAACGAATGTCTGAGCATGGCTTGTTTGGTCGGCTAATTGATTGAGATTGATTGCATGTAGCACTTGCCTTGGCTGAGGTATAATTAAATGATGTGGGATTAAATAGTGAGTGAACAAAGGCAGCTGCAACAGGCTTCAGCTACACACTTATCTCACTGTATGCTGTTCAGCACAAAAAGTCAAGGACTTGGGTCACTCTTTTACTTATTGCACTGGTTGCGATACTTTTACTACCTCTATTTTTATTCTGTAGTTTCTATTGCTTTTGCCGCCTCTTCCATGCTGCTGTAATCTATCTATCTTTCTATCTATTGTCTGATTAAGTTATTAACAACAGGACACATTTTTCCGGTGTCTCTTTTGGAACTACATTTTTAATCCAAACACAGAACAGCATAAGACAATTTTTCTTTGAAAAGATTCGGGCCACTTAAAAAAAAGCCCCTATCTGAAAATTCAGTGCCATGATGACGGAAATTTCTAGCCTTGAATGTCACGCTGCATACAAAGTAGAAACATCTGTAACAACTTCATAATAGTAATACATCCTGGAGTACATTTATCAGAACACCAAAGCATTGTATCTTTGTCAATGAATTTTTCAGCTTCGTCACATTTTGAAATAAAATTATTATTTTTTTTTTAAATCACTCTTACAAAGGGCAAACAAAACATTCAGAGACTGTTCTGTGTTGAACACGAACAGAGTGCAGCACAGCGATGGGAACGGAAGAGGAAGAAGCTATAAGTTTAAGGAGGCTTTCAAAGAATTCACTTGAACAGAAAGGACGCGTAACACTTTTTGTCAACCTCGGGAAACCGTCAACAAACCGTGACGCTTCAGAAAGTCTACGGCGGTGAAGCGGCGAGCCGGTCGAGGTGTTCTGTGCGACGTTCACGTTGCGAGAGGGGCGGAGCTTCCCCTGTCCACATCATTTCGTCTGAACTGCGGCGCCGTGGCAACACGGTTCTCCAGCATAACGACGTGCTCGTTAAAGGTTTCTCTACCCCACCAACACCAATCCCCGCTGTCCATCGCCCCCGCTCACAACATTTGGCTCCCTGCAACTTCTCTGTTCCCCAAGAATGTTTGTGCGAAAATCACAAACGCTCACGTACCAGTGGGCACAAAATAACTTTGAAAACTTACTCGTGAAATTTACATTTTCTCCTGCGTCCTACATGTCCACTGTGCTGCGGTCTGTTCGTACTCGATCTCGCGTCGGTAGTCGGCCAACATATCCGTTAGGCTCTACGGTCTATGGACAGAAATGGAATTTATCTTTCATAATTACAGTGAAGGAAATAATTATTTGATCCCTTGCCGATTTTGTAAGTGACAAATGAGTGTGTAATCACCTGAAACTAAGACCTGTGGAGTTTTTGTGACCTTTGAATGAGCTATTCATTTCTATATAGGAAGCAGGTCCTCTTCGACGAAGCGCGCCATGTTGCACCACCGTGTTTCTACGGCAGGCCAGAACGGAAAAACCTTACGAGGGACTTTCATTTGGCTGCAATCTGCAATCTCGCCGCTAGATGTGACTAAATCCGAAGAAGTACATAGAAACTGAGCAACTTCAAAGCACTATAAGAAAAGACTTTCATTAAACCCAGTCCTGTGTCAAGTCAAATGAAAAGAAAAGAAGAAGAAAAAAAAAAAAGCCTCTACTACAAATAATTACCGAACGCCGACGGAAAAACGCCAAGTCATGTTCCACGAAACAGATGAGCTAGTTGTTTCAAACAATAATGAAGGACAAGCACCTGAAGCCCGTGATAGCCACGACACAATTATCTCCAACTGCTACAGTTTGACCCAGAGAAATCTGCATTAATTAATACACACACAACCCGCCAGTTAATCCTGTCTGAAAGTGTCAGGGAGAAGAGACTGGTGTTTGTGAGGTGATTAACTGCAAACCTGAAAGATGCTGTGAACAGCACTATAGGCTGTAATGTCAGCGATGCTGCTGCTGCTGCTGCTGCTGCTTGATGTTTAATACTTTGATACTTAATCAGGCAGTCATGGTTACGGGGTGGGAAGGGGTGCAGGGGTTCTTTAGGTGTGATTAAAAAGAAAACAGAAAAATCGGCTCTTTTTCTTTTTACCCTTCTCTCCTCTAAAAAAAAAAAAAAAAAAAAAAAAAGGTGAAGTGTTTCAGACAGGAAATCTGTAATTATCTGCTGAGCCTGAGCTTCAAGCAGCATCCTCTGAAGTTCCCTCAACCAAATCTCAAGGTGACTCCTCTCTCTGCAGAAGCAAAGGCAAGTTTTCTTTTCGCCAAATTCACATTGACGTTCCGCTTCGTAGCTGCCACCCGGATACAATAAGCAACGCAAACATTTCCCAATCTCCTCCTCTTATCTTTCACTCTGCTACAACAGCATGTAATCTTTATATCATATTTAGTATTGTCGATGCATAATTAGCAGATTCTTAATTTGAAACACTCGGATAGTTATTTGTGATTATCTTTTAGAGATAGCCGTTAAATAAAAAATAAAAATTGCTATTGTCGCACCAGAAGTGTATTTAGTCATCGGGCGTCTCTGATGCGCTGCAACTCCTCTGTGGATGTTTCTTTCACTCGTGTTTTGTGTGTTTCTGCTGTCAGCATATGAAAGTGTTCTATTTTTATGGGACAGCCTGTTACAGTCTAAAAAAAAATAAAAAAAATAAAAAAAAATTAAATGTCTGTACAAAGCTTTGAAGTCAGTCACATGGAGCCTTCATGAGCTGGTGAGTTGCTGCAAGAACCCTGCCACCTCAATAATTTATCACTCTGAGTCTATTTTCACATTTTAAATTAATTAGGAAGGTAATTAAAAGTTACAAGTTTTAATTAAATTGGCATTGAATTCTAACATAGGGCCTCCACCTGGAAAGGAAGGCATCGTGGGATGAAGTTCATCAGCTTGAACGAGCTTCAACTTAAATTCAATCCCATTTGGGAAGATGTGGATAAGTTAAAAAAAATAAAAAAATAAAAAAAAATAAAAAATTATCTGTTTCATGCTCCGCAACCATTTCAGTCACTCTCTTTATGCACAGGAATTGGAGATAGTAACACACTGCGCTGTCTGACAAAAGGAAACGAGCAATGGAGTGAAGTCGAGAAAAAAAAAAAGAAAAAAAGAAAGAGGGGGTTAAAGTTTCAAAGCTCTTACATAAAACTTCTATGTTTGGAGTCTCAAAAGAAAAACACAGCATGCAAACAAAAGACGGTCTTGTTTCTTCTCGGGTTTCAGCTCTTTTGTACCGATCTTGAAACGCATATTCAAAAAAAAAAAAAAAAAAAAGTGTCAATTATTTAAAAAGGCAGCTTCATGAAATAACTTCAGATTTCAGCAGAGAGGCTACCCTGCTAAGCTAGGCTACTCAGCCGTTTAACAGGATCGCGTTAAGTCACTTTTATTCTCTGGTACGATTAAAAGAGTTGTCGCGCGTTCAGGCAGCTGGGAATCGACGAAGCTCAAATTTCGTTCCGTCCTACATCTTCAAGTGAAGAGCCACACGTTTTACGTTCGCTTTTATATTGACGATAAGACGTCAACAACTGGGGCTCGCTGGGTTTCGGCTCGACAGAAGAAAAAAAAAAAGAGACAGATCCAAATACAAAGAAACTTTGTAATTGATGGTTCAGCGTTTGGTTTGTAAAACGTTACCGAGAAGAGGCGTCCGCGGCGACGCAACAAGTCCAGGTTGCGCAAATGCGGCGCGACAAACTACCGGCGGACAAAGGGAGCCGTCATCTGGAGCGCGATTCTGTCGCCGCTCTCTGCGTGTTCTATCTTTTAAGAAATGAAAGCCCGAGACGTGTAAGCAAGCCCTCCTACCGAGTCATTGTGATGTGAACAAAAGGAACAGGGAGCCAAGTGAAACGAGAAGACTGTGCACCCGACAAGAACAAAAGAGACGAGTTCGCGGGGAACAGGGATGGAAGACGGTAAGTTAATGCCAGAGTAGCTGTACCGAGAATATTGTATTTTTTTGAGAATTTTTAGAGGAACTACCGCGAAGGCGAGGGGCGAACGACGCTCTGCAATTAAGTGGGTAATTACTATGTCGTCGGGTCGTCTCTTACAACACAGTTCAACACAGTCCGTCGCTTCCTGGTCCGTATGGAAAGTGGGAACATTTCACTGTTTGTGGCAATTTGCTGCATTTCTGTGTCAGGTTGAGCCGAGTCAGCATTATTTACCTCCCAAGTAAAAACATTTTTTTTAAAAAGACATTTTTAATTGAAGCTCAGCGAACTATTCGCCGACCTCTGTTTGAGTTTTGTCTCAGAAACTGAAATTTAGAAGAGAAACTCAGCACAATCGTTGTTTTTTGTTTTTTTTCCGCGCATGCTTTCCTCATAATTAATGAGGAAAGCTATAATATAAACAACAGAGGGGGGAGGAAATGAAATTAGTTTACATTTAACCACATTATCTGTTCCATGTGCTTGCAAAGGCGTTTAGTGGTTATCCGAGACCTTAAAATGATTTTATAGAAAACATTTCGCTTCTGCCCCGCGGTATCTTTGATTTAGTACAATTTAAAAAGGGCACGTCAGAGAGATAAATTATGTCCGAGCATGCTTTGTTTCTTTATGTAGAAATTAAATTCAGGTCTTAAATCCATAAATTAAATTCCTAAGAAATGACAGAAGGTGGAGCCTGAAGTGAGGCGGGCGGCTGCAGTGCTAAATGACAACATGGATGCAATTACTTCTCTCCACAGTTGGAGGAGGGGTTGTTTTTTTTTCTACTCAATGTATAATTTCCTCACCGTGCCGCCGTCATACATCCGATTGGCACAACATGCAGCCGAGGCCCTGTTCGCACCGGGCGTCAACACGGCCGAAGAGCGACAAAACAAGTGAACACTTGTGATTGGATCTCCCTTCCCCGCTCTGTATGCACATGAATATGTACATCATGTAAATATACGAGTATATATATATATATATACACACACAAGAATACATTCAGAAAGGCGAGGACAGAGGTGTTAAAGCAAAAGGCAGTTAACACACGGACACATTCTTGCTCACTCGGGCCTCGTTTAAGTGCAGCATCGAGACATTTGACACATTTCACATTTCTAAATGTCTGAATGCTCGAGTTTGTGATTCACAACCTGACCGATCGCATCGGCTCCAGCTCCGATTATTCAACTATTCCAGCAGGTTTGAGAGGGTTGGGCTCTGCGCTGCTGTGGCTGTGTGAACTGTGCGAGGGGGGCGGGGCTCTTCCACAGCTTGATGAGAGTCAGAAAAAAAATACAGACGAAGGTAAACTAAAGAATAAAACTAAACCCAGCAGAGGCTTTGGTGAAACGCGTGTCAGCTCAACGGTGCGTGTTTTTATTCAGTAAACAGCTGCTTTATAGCCAGTCGTTCAGTTTGCAGGAAATCTCTGCAACTTTCTGTGCAGTCACGCTGGATATTTTTCTATTGGATATCGCTTTTTTTTTTTTAGGAAGACCTCAGATGAGTGGATGGTCCTTCTTCGTGTATGCATGCGGTCGCAATGCTAAAAGAATGAGTTCTCCTCCAAATTTGGTCTGGACATATCGAATCTCAATGCATCCCGCATGCATCTTGGCTGCATGTGAACCTGTACTTTGAGCTGTCCACTTGTGACCCGATCAACCAGAACACGTCTGAACAGGGCCCGAGTGTGTGTTTGTTTCTGTGGCCTTTCATCTGATGGTCACACCGAACACTCTGTGATCCGGATGAGGGCCGTAAACAAACATTCTTTTTTTGTTTGTTTGTATTTCTGATGGATTAAACCCACTCTCTGCAACATGGAACCTGTTGACTTGCTCGCCTTTTGTTGCCACTTGCTCATTAATCACGCTTTGTGCTTTTAAATTTTGATTAATTCATACCCATCAGGCTGTATTCCCCCCCCCCCCCCCCAATTTAAAAAAAAAAAAAAAAAAATACAAATAAATACAAATAAAAGATGCATCATTTACAAGTAAATGCCCCAAATGGATTCACATGGCTAAAGTTTACTCAACTGGTGATTACCTTTTAAACCAACAGTAAAGCTTTGGATAATTACAACATGTTTCCCAGGCTATTATTCATCAGTTAAAAAGGTCAACAGTATTATTTTGCAACCGAAGCTGAGCCTTGCATTGTGCGAGTCTCCGCATAGTCGTCCACACTTTGATATGCATGTGAATGCCCAATTAAAGAAGTAAGCCCTAACAGGGAGCCATTGCCGCAAGTGAGGAGCCTTTTGTGTAAACCTGAGGTCCAATCACTTATTCAATCACGAAGCATTGTGTCCCTGCTCTCCTCCGCCCTCCTGCCACCGCTCCCTCTAAAAAGCAGCTGATTTTCATCTTCCAAAACCATGGATACACTTGAATAAAATATATATTTCTGCCCATAGCCAGGGTGTAATTGGTTATCTCAATACAAACAAGGTTCCCTTGGTTGCTTTAATTAAATGGTAATCCATTGTCATGCTAACTAGGTAATTAAGTGAGACACATGATCTTGAAGAACTTTCTCTTATCAGCAGCACTACAATGCACTTCACTAACAAGTATAAACAAAACACGGTGGTGATCGCAACACAGTGCAACACTGCAGCTTCTCTTAACGAGATAAACAGTGAGATGTTGAAAAGATAACAGGAAGGTGCCTAAAGTAGGAACTGACACCTTTTTGTTTAGCGGTTGTGGAGATTGTGGCATTGAGCCAGAGTGTGGATACCACTTTTTTTTTTTTTCTTTCTTTTGTTCTCCTTTGTCACATGAACAAGGCAAAACCCCAGAAATTGACTTTTTAGCTCGTAATCTACTGAGGTTTCGCTCACTAAAACATCTATATTAAGGCTCGATTTCAGGCCATCACATGCTGCTATCTATACATAGTAGCAGCGTTACAAAAATAAAAATAAACTTCTTTATACATATTCACAAGAAGAAGAAGAAGAAGAAAATATCAACCTATACTTAGAACGATATGAATTCCAAAATAAGCCCCAGCAGCACTCATGTCTCTTTAAAGGAATATTTTAGAAGTTGATGCTTCTGCTGCACCATTTTACTATTTAAATACACTGCCCTCCTCAAAGTCAAGATCCATCAAAGAAACAATGAGGAAGAGTACATTCATAAAGTTCCAATAATGTTTGGTAATGGAACATTACACTGTAATGAAGAACCAAAAATGGTGCTTTATGGAGCCACTAAAGTGCCGCGAACCGGAGAAACACAGCTCCTGCCATGTGCTATATTACAAATAGATGTGCAGACTGCAGTCACAGTCAGCCCATTAAGGGTTTTAAATTGTTCCTGCAGAACATAAAAGAGTCTATAAAGCACAATTGTGTTCAACTTTAAAAAAAAGCGTAATCTCCGCAAGTGTAGGACAACCGTTCTCCTGCAGATCACCTGCCCCCGGAGAGGTTTGCGGTCCTTTCACCTTGCACCTGCTGCTGCTTGGCGCCACACGCCTCACACATCCCGTCTCTGCATCTGGACGACACCAGATGTTCTTGAATAATTTCTCACACAGGTGAAAGTTCCTTCCCTTCACAGCTGAACCTCTACTTGCCTCTGCTTTTTTTTTCTTCTTTTTTTTTTTTTCTCCTTTCCAATTCAGGCACATCCGGACCGGCCCATGCAATTTCTCCTCGGATATTTCTCACACCGAAGACGCCCCCGCCTCATTTCATTTGCCCTCGGTTGAAAAATAAGACTTTAACCTGATGCTGGAAGGTAGCGTGTCCCAAATGCATCACAATGTCCAGAAAAGCAGATGGCTGTCTAGCAGGGCAACAATTCCTTTTCTGAAAAGCTGAATAATACATGAAAATCTTGCCGTGATCCAGAGAATTCAAAAGCCTACAGAAAAGGATTGCTCTCAACGTAAACCATTTTGCTCGAGGCCGTTCACTTTCCTCAGGTCCAGTCTCCCATAAATAATTTGCCTTCAACCTTCACATGCATAAAAATTGCAACTTGTTGGTTATGAGAGAACAGTGAGGATACTCTGTGAATGCCAATGTGGCGATGAATAAACAATGGCTCACTGCTCCAGGAGCAATGTAGAGCTGCCAGCAGACATTGCTTTGAGTCCACAGGCTCTCTCAATGTTGTTTTTTTTTTGCCACAGACCAAGCCTTTCAGTCAGCTGTGAATGGGAGCCTGGTTTGATCTTGAGGGGGAACACTTTAATAATTTCTAACAAAGCAACAATTCCCCAGGCACCTTGGACAACCTTGTCTGATTCTCTCCGATTATCCTGCCGCCACTCAACTCTCTTTAAGCCATGATTGAGTTGACGTTCTGTGGCAACAAGCTCATAGTATATGATGAAAAGCCTTTTATACTCACCTTCAGAGTACGTCAAAAACAACTGAGGTCACTACCGTAGCCAACTGAAGGGCCCTATCATGCTGTGTAAATGAGGTCTCAACATGTTTCCACACTGAATCCAGGTCGTTGTTTTTTTTTTTAAATTTCATAACAAGCTGCACTGTAATTCAAAAGCAATACAAACAATAAAATAGTCAGAATCCTTTGCAGTGCCTCTGAACAAGATATGAGAAGCAAATCAAAGTGCTTGATCTCCCCCTGAACGCAGCAGGAGCTCCTGGCATTCCTGCAGTGCTATAGCGCCACCTGGTGAGCAGCGGACGCCACTGAGAAACTGCGAGTGGGTCTCAACCCGGAGGTCCCAGTCACAGGACAATTAGCAAGATAACAGAAAAAGAGGGCAGCGGGTTCAATAATTATTTTTGTTTTAAGACTTGTCCCTAATTTTTTTTTGCCTTTTTCGTGTGCAATACAAGAGAGTTTGACATCCAGTAGGAGAAGACAACTAATCATTGTATTTCCAGAACTTCAAAAACCCTGTCTGACAGGATGATAAAGTAGTCGATCCACAGAATAATTATCAATAATTTCAATACCAAAGCTTTTTACGCCACTGACAGTCTTTTTTTTTTTTAAGTACTGATACTCGAATCAATGGGACCAAATCAATAAGAAAATATCCTGTCATAAATAATCAGAAAATTGCATAAAGACCCTGTTTTTTGTTTTGCCTTTCAAATAGTAACATTTAAATACAAGTTAGTAATTAACTAATAAATAATGACCTCATATCTGGTGACTTATGAGGCGCAATCAAAATATAATTAGTGGAAGCCTAGTTATAATCCATTCACCTCATATATCATGATATAGTTCTCTATAAACACGGTGCAGCTTTTTTTTTTTTTTTTTTTTTTTTTTTAAATAAAATATATATCATTTTGACACCTGAATGATTCTCAGCGTGTACCTGCTTAGATTTAAGGAGAAATTGTCGCTTTTACGCATCAAAAGTCTATTCACGGGTGCGTTTGTGTAAATAAAAGCCTTTTGTGGCTCCAGAGGAAAATGTGCTAGACCGCCCTAATAACTGGAGTCAGCATGGGAGGTGGCTGAAAACACCTTTAATTGAGGAAATGGAAGAGTTAGAAAAGACGTGAGCTTACCGGAGCTCCTCTCCTGGATGGACTCCTCTGCTCTCCTGGCACCAGGGGAGGTGTTTCACAAAGGCGTTTTAGTCGGTCCACAACTTTACAGAAGACATAAATGAAGACACGGTGGGACTTTTACATCCAAACAAACGTCCGTTGCTAATTAAGCCCGACGTCACCTGCTGAATCTCTCTCGTTGCTTTTATTGCCCGTTGGTCAGCTTTAAGGAGCATGACGTCACCTCCTCTGTACCTCTTTTTTTTTTAATTTGTTTTGAAATCTGGCGTCGGGCGCGATATTCCCGCGCTTTCCGGGAGAACGCGTTATTTAGCAAATTGAATGGATTGAGCATGCGCACAAAAGACTCACGCTGATTGGTCCACCGTGCGGAAATTGGTCACTTTTCCGTACGTTGCTGCGATACGTCAACGCGTCCGCCATATTGGTCCGGGCTGTCATCACATACAAGCGAACGGCGTAGCTGGAGTTTTCCGGATAAAAAAAAATATTTTAAGGTTTACAATTCCAAACATCTTTCGATTAGTTGTATTTATTATTAACCCAGAACACAAGAGTTCACCAAACTATCATCATTGATAATATATCTTTATTTTTTTTTTACTCTCACTAAAATAACGCATTTAACATGTCTTAACAGAGTATCCTCATCTACATGTCTGGATTTGAAATAGCATCTTTTAATGAATAAAACAACATCATACTTTATGTAAAACACCACATTGTTAAAAGTTCCCTATAAAGAGGAAAAACATTTTCATTTTTGTGACAAAACCACAATGGCATACAAAATACACTTTTTCACCTAACTGAATGAGCTGATTTGCATTTATTTTTAGCATATCTCGCCACGGCAGCTTTGACCTTAACAGAAATCATAGCACTCTGCATTTTTTTTTTTTTTTTTTTTTTTTTTTTTTTTTTTAAGATTTCATTGTACAATGTGTGATAAAGAAAAATGTGAATAGTTAAAAATCATGAAGTTGTCTCCCATTTGATCCTCCCCACCCCAGCCCCCCACAAAAGTGCTAATTTAGCATTAAACGATGATTCAGAGCAAGCCGTTCCTTACAGAAAAAAATATATATGCAGTATATCAAGAGGCTTCATGTACACAACGTTAAGACAATGTGTTTCTTACACAGTTATCCTCAAAAGTGCTTGTAGGAGTCGGAGCAGACCAGAATAGAAAACAAAATGTACAGTACATTGGCCACGTTAGCTTTGTTATTCATACAAATATAATACATTTAAAATGAATGATATTTTATACACATTCCTAAGCTTTAAAATCCTAAAATTAAACCAGTTAATTTACCTTGTCATCCTCTGTCATGTTTAGATATTAAATAAAATATGTCAGCCATCTTTTTCTCAAACATGCTTCTCACAGTTACTTTCAGATCTTGAAATTTAAGACAAAATCTACATATGATTTGCTTGTTTCCTTGCAGCTTCCTCAGAAGCTGTCGCAAAATATGTACTGTAAGTACCAGAGATGCAGACTGCAGTTCCCCAGCGGCAGCCTCGCTTCACGCTTTCTGCAGCAGCTCCTGAAGGTTAAAACAAACACACTCTCAACACAACAGTCTGTTGGTCTGGCTGAGGATAAAGTGCAGTTCTCCTTTGGCCCCGATGTGGGATCAGATAAAAACCGGTGGTCAGAATCACTCGTACACACCGGCCTCTGCTCTCAGTGCAGCATGATAAAAAGCCTCGTGTCCCAGAGCCTTGGACAGCAGTCTTTGCCCGCGGTGAGACATGCAGCCCTGGCCAGGCAAATATCCTGCCACGGCTTTACCGGCTCTTGTGGGTTTAGTTTTGGGTGCTGCGTAACACCCCTCCATGTGGTCATATTGTGTGGGCCGGACTTTAGTGCTCTGAGTCCTTCTGTTGGAAAAGGATCCCAGATGTTCAGGATCCAGAGGGGATTTGGCGTGGTAGTGATAGTAGTGACGATTTTCTCTGGTGCTCTGTGACTGCCCGGGTCTCCTGAGGACGCCGGGTTTCACGATACCGGAGTAGCTGTTGGCGGCGGCGTTGGCCGTCTGCGATCGATCCGGGTCGTGACCTCGCACGTGGCTTCTGTCGTTGTGCTCGATGTTCTTGAGGTTAGGACAGCCTCTTTCTGGAAGCGAGGGGACTTTGCGAAGCGGTGGCTGCCTCGAGGAGCTCTCTTTGATCTGAATCCGCCTCGACGGTCCCAAGTCAGCGCTAGAACGGTGACCCCACTGCTGCCTGCTGACCTCAGGGTCTGCCTGCAGGCACCTCGGGGAGGTTGGGGATGTAACGACCGCGTCTTGGCTTCCCATCTTGTCGATGGAGAGGAGGCAAGCGTTTCCTGGGTCTGACTTGCTTCTCGTGTGCATTATGTCTCTGCTCCCTGTGCCAGTTGGCGAGACGGGACTCTCACGAGGAGACACAGCTGAATACGTGTTTTTATGTCGAGATCTACTCTCCTGCTTGACTGGTTGATATACGACCCTTTCGAACACTTCTGCTCCTCTGTCCCCGTAAACAACTCTGTCCCTGCTCTCTATGAAAAGCTCCCTGTTTAAAGGAGGGACACGATGTGGCGAGTAGTTGTAGTAATCCGACTGTCCGCTTTCTCTTGTGGAACGCACGGTGTAAGACTGACTGTGTCGGACACCACTTTGTCGGCAGGGCTCTACGTAATACCGGGAAACTTCTGGATTTACTTCTGGATAGGGGTTGTAGTAGTAGTCGGCATGCGAGCTCTCAAACTGAGGCCGCACAGGGTGGAGACCGGTCTGGATCAGCCTCTGGTAAGGTGCGTCCTGGCTTGTCGTCTGCTCTAAATAAAACATGGTGTCAGGGGGCAGGACTTCTGTCTCCGCCAACTCGTAGTGACTAATCTGAGGGGCGTGGAAGGAGCGAGCCCTCCGGATGGCCGGATGCCCGACTCCTCTGTCTTTTGACCTCTGATATTGGCTTTGTTGTTTGTGGCAGCCACTGATAAGGTGCTCTTCTCTCCGGTAACGTCTGTACTGAGGCGACAAAGGGTGCCTTAGACCTAAAGTGCTGTGACGGCTCTCAGAGGACTGCCTGTAGAGGCCTTTTGGCCCGGAAAGGTGAGGTGGAAGAGCGTCAGGCCGAGGGCAGTGAGGTGCGGGCGTTCGCCCGGGTTGTATCGGCCGGTGATGATGATAATGGTGAGGATGATTGCTGTAGACGTCCTCACTCATGCCCAGAGGTCTGTCCTCCTCTGGGCTGTAGTGATGGGTTGAGGACGACTGTAGCGGACGTGGAAAGACCTCATCAATGGAGGCAGGCATGGAGGTCTCCGCCAGAACAGCGCGGAAGTTATAAGCGTCGATAGAGTCTGCGTTCACATACACAGGGGAAGTTGACGGGCTCCGAGCCGAGCAGACAGGCTTAGTGGGTGTCGAAACTCCAACACTCTGGTAGGTGTGCTCATCTCGGAGCTCTTTTTCCTCTCTGCGGTCCCTCCTCTCTGCACTGCCTTCGTCCAAGCTCCCTGACCCAAGCGGGCTGACGTTAGGAGTGAAGTTACACGCGTCCTCCTGTCCGTCGGCGGCCTGCGGCGGCTCTGAGCAGAGGTGCGAAGGCAGGAAATGGACAGG
Organism: Embiotoca jacksoni; assembly: GCF_022577435.1. Taxonomy (NCBI): domain Eukaryota; kingdom Metazoa; phylum Chordata; class Actinopteri; family Embiotocidae; genus Embiotoca; species Embiotoca jacksoni. The sequence continues at coordinate 17,030,742 of NW_027185274.1, read as the reverse complement.
ATGAGGGTAGCAGTGGGTCTCCACGGGGCTGTGCACTGCCGTTTGCCACTGGGAGACAGAGGAGACATGCGGGCCGCCGTACTCCTGAGGATACACTTTGAGATCGAGGACGGAGGGCCGCGGCAGTCTGTCCTGGCCGTGAGGCGCTTCCTGTCTCTGCGGAGGATGCGGGGGGACGTTGCTTCTTCTCTGGGAGCCACTGCTGGCCTTCTGGGCAGATTCGGCCAGAGCCAGAGCCAACTTGCGGGCAGCACTCGTCAGGGGAGGGTGAGGAGGGAGAACAGACACTGAACTCATAAGTCTATCTGTTCCTGGGGAGGGATAAGACAAACAACGCTACAGTATGACAGGACAAACAAAGCTATGGTAAGACATGATGGGACAGGACACAAAGACTTTCATAAGAAACTACAAAGTGCATTAATATTTAAATAGACACTAACTATACAGCGAATATTATGTGGTGTTAACTGACCTGGATCAGGCAGGTTCTGTGCAGACTGACTGAGGTCCGTCATGGCCGACGCCTGGCTCACTGTGCTGAGTGGGCTGCAGTGTGGAAAGGACGCTCGGGGCATCTTCCCATCTGTCACCGGAGCATCAAACTTATCTGCACGTGCAGAAGAAGAAGACGGAACAGGGGGCAGAGAGGCGGCTGCAGACTGAACATCTGCTTGCGCCTTAAATGATTTCTTCCTGAGTTTGGGAGAGAGCTGCTTGGAGTTCACCTTCTTGCCACCTTTCCCCAGAACCGGACTGATATCCGGAGACTGCGGGCTGATGTTGTTGTTAGGTGAGGAGATGGGCTCCGACTCACTGGAGCACCCGGCGCTCTTCCTCCACCTATGCCCGTCTTTGCCGCGTTGCAGTCCAGGGGTCGCCGAGAGTGGGCTGCACTGGAAGGACATGGGGTCGAAGTCCAACGTAGAGATGCCTTCAGCCGGCGGGAAAAGGTCGAGGTCGTCCTCCTGGAGTGGAGGGGAAATACACGCCACGGTGTGGACACGGTCAGCACCGTTGTGCCTCTCGCTCAACGGGTGGGCTCTGATGTCGTCTTTACTTCTGGTGTTGCGCAGGTCGTCTCTGCTGATGGCAGAAAGGGCCTCACTGGTTGAACGAGGTCTGAGGGGACGGTAACTCGGAGGTTCCCCTGAGATAGAGGGAATACATATTAAGACAAGTCTTCTGTATTCAGAAATATACAAATAATATAAACCACTCAGAGCCTATTTAAAGTGTGAAAATGGTACAATTTGAATGTAAAATTACCTTCAAAATTGTGCAAAGAGGTGAGAGATTCTTCACTTTTGGTGGAGCGCAAGGTGCCGCTGTCTCCTCTCCCACCTGGAAATAATTTTTCTCGATAAATTAATTAAAACCTCTAAAACACCAACACATAAAGTCGTCATAATTATTGGGGAAAAAAAGTCCTGAATTCAAATGGAAAAAGGAGATTTGAAGAGTAGAGGAGCAGAAGCTGCATGTTTTCTGGCCGGTGAGCAGTGAGCTGACCTGGCAGTGCGATGCTCTTTATCTCGTTCGGCTCACTGGGGTGTCGCTTCAGTTTACGTTTGGACACAGAATGAGACTTGCCCAGGTGGAAAAAGGAGAGCCAGTTTCCCACAGGAGACTTCTTAGCCTTTACGGGAGGCCGCTTGTTGCTGCTACTGACACAAACAAAGGTTACCACGCAAAAGAAGAAACAAACACAATGGATAAAAAGATTTGTTTTTATTTTATTGTAGCGTCTCTCCTTTACAAATTTTGCCAGATGGTGCCCTGTTTGCTGAAACTTTTCTTTGAACCATACACAGGCTACTGTGGGCGCCAACTGATTCCCCTCTCACAGGTAGCTCGCTGAACTAACTGGGCAAAACCACATCACTTCCCTCCGCCATCTCTCCGCCAACCACGGCACAGTTTTCAGAGTCGAGACGTGTTAAATGACGCTTGGAAATCTAATTAACTATAACAATAGAATGACAGCTCGATTGAACAAGTCCCATTTACAAAAGTCAAAACGTCACCAAGGTCGTTACAATATGCTAATGTCATTATCATTTAGTTTACAACTAGAATTACCACTCTAGTTGTAGTATACATGTTTATCGGTCCAAACCCATATAGATACTAAACTCACAGTGACCTTGACCTTTGACCTCCAACATCTAAACATTTCATTGCTGAATCAAAATGAACACTTGTGACAATTTTTTTTTTATTCCCTTTAGGCATTCCTGAAAAATTTAGTTCACAGGCATGGGTTAATGTGAGGTGACAGTGACCTTGACCTCTGACCTTAAAACACCAAAATCCTATCAGGTTGCTACGAAGTGAATGTTTTTGCCAAATTTGAACAAATTCCCTCAAGACGTTCTTGATACACTGCGTTCAGAAGAACAGGACAGACGGATAAGGGGTAGCGTGAGTAACCGTACCTCTCCATCGGCAGCTCGATGACTGTGTGGAACTTTCCGAGCAGCGCTCCGGGTCCCTCCCCGACCTCGATGTAGTCGCTGTGGCTGAGGGAGGGCGTGGTGGCCGGCGAGCTCAGCTGCGCCTGAGTGCGAGCCTGGGCCTCCTCTAAAGACAGCAGCTTGGTGGACGGGGAGGAGACCATCAGGGACTTGGGTCTGGATAAGGTGTTGTTACCTGAAGATGAGGTGTTCAGATGTTACAGATACACACTGTCTTTTTGTCTTGTTTATTTCTTTAATGAGGGTTGACTTACCTGTGCTCTCCCTGATGATGGCATTCAGTTTGGAACTGAAGAGAGTCTCCGTATTGTTGAGGATGAACTCCACCACCACGGACTGGATACGCACCTCCATGAACGCCGCCGTGCCGCTAAAGCAGGCCGACTCGATCTGCTTGGACCTGAAACACAGCACGGCACAACCTACTTCACGGCTCCGGACCCCTTGAGGCGCGCCCCAGTTCACTGTCACAGAACGGGCGAAGAGGAAACAGCAACGCTAACGCGTGCTACGATAGTGAGTCTCACCTGAGGAGGTTCGGCGCCCAGACAATGGCGAGGTTTTTTGTGTGCATGTTGGTGACGGGGCTGAAGGTGGCCAGGTTGGAGAGGTGTCTCATGAGGAACTCCAGGGTCCTGTAGTTACAACAACAATGCAAATATTTAACATCAATTTCCCCCTGCTAATGACATAACTTTCAAATATTTTGTCCCTGTCACTGAGTGAGTGAGAGATCAAAGTTACGCAGTGCGACTTTTCAAATTAAAAGAAATAAAAGATTGAATGCGTATGTGAAGGGAAGTTATGTGATACAGTGATATGCAGACAGAAAATTAGGTAAAGTAATAAACACGGTTTTGTTGACGATGACAGATGTGACCAGTGTGAGCTTCACCAATTAAAAACAAAATGAAATACAGAAAAAAAAAATCATGCACGTCCTGTTAAATTTAAGCTGTTGTGATACAAAATGTGTGTTGAGTATCAGTTTGTTATTGTTCACATTAAAGAAGTTGATTCAGCTGGTTTGGGTGGAGCTCAGCTATGTGAATAAATGTTACGAAACATGAGCAGCTCTGGGACACTTTCATTTTGTCAAAGTAGCTCTCCCATCATTAGAGGCTCATATATGTCATCTAACACAGTCATCCTCCCTGTTACCAGCAGATGGAGTCCCAACTGGTGAGTTCAGTGCATCGAATACAAAGCAGAACTGTTGTGCTTATCAGAGTTATGGACATTTCTGCAGTTGGTTGGGACTCAGGATTGTGAAGAAAAAAGGGCTCTAATGCCTTGTTGTCGTCACAAACTAAATCAGAATAACAACAGAAGTAGCGCCGCCGCTTCGGGCCAGCAGGGGGAATCAGAGAGCTCTGAAGCTGACCTGTAATGTGGAGGAGGCAGCTGCTGGATGACATTGTGGATTTTGACCAGCCTCTCCTCGTCCGTGGCTGCAGACACGGCCTCCTGTGAAGAGACAGAGGACGAAGCCAGACGTCACTGCGAGGCCGATAATCTCAGCAGAGGGAGTCGCCTCCACGTCGCCGCTCTCTTCTTCCTCCCTTTTATATTCAGAGCAGCCAATTTCTTCAGCCCGCTTAAATCTGGCTATTCGGTTTCAGCGTTGCACATCCCCCACTGTTCCTCGAAAGCCCAGCGTAACGCAGTGACCTCATTTTGAACATCACTTCAAAATGAACAGAAATTTTCTTTTGTTCTTTTGTTATCAAGGAGAAACATGAGCTTTTTTTTTTTCTCTTAGTACCAACTCCCATTCCCATCTCTATCCCCAGCATAAGTCCAGTTCTGCGGTCCTTACTGAGAATCTTTCGTAGAGCTGGTAGGTGAGCAGAGGGTTGGGCAGCTCTCTGAAGTACAGCTTGCAGAGGGAGCCCACCGAGTGGATGTCCTGTCTGAAGACATCCCTGCTCAGGTCTGGGACCTGCTCGGAGTCGAACTCGTGCCTGCACGGAGACAGGAAGAAGATATAAGGACAGAGTGGGAGTCACCCTGTGTGTGAAAACACAAAAACAGGGAGCACTTTTTAAAACGAGAGCTGGGTCAGAGACGTACATCTTTAATTTACCATTTCATAATTTATGACTTTTAATGCTGCATTTATTTTAGCTTTCTCATCACAATCTACACTTTTATTTCTTCTCAAAATAAGTCGGTTTGTTTATACAGCCCATTTCAACACAACATATGTTGACTAAACTTCTGCACAACTTCGGACCAGAATTAAAACAGATTGGGCCATCAAAAATCTACATTGATTAATAATAACAAAATAAAGATGAATTAAAAAAACACAAGCCAAAACAACATCTGAAGGTTTATATGAGCAGTAATTTATACTGTATATAATCAAATTAAGAATTAATAAACAAAGACCTCCTGTATATGCAGGAAGTCTGTGTAAAGTAGAAATAAAAATGTGTTTTAAGTTCTTCACACCACAGATAAATGTGTTATCAACCACCCAGACCAATTTTAAGGATTACAAACATGGGCAGGTTTATTTAATTAGGTGAAATTGAGAGAAAATAAGCAGAACTTTCTGCCCTCAAATGCTGGGGGCGTGTCTGCTGAAGGCACTCAAACAAAGTCTAGTAAAAAGGACTTGGAAAATAGATGCTTCATCTAGCCAACAGCTTTTTATTCTGATGTATTTTCTAAAATGTCTAAAGGCTGTTTCATGTGGTGACGGTCAGGTTTTTAAGGTGAGAAAAGTCCTTTTGATTTCCTGTCAAACTCCATCAGCTTATGTGCCTCCGGTTTTATCTTCTGATGGAGGTTTGTTTCACACGTTCGTCCTGGCAAGCATGAAACAGACGAGGAGACCATCACAGCCACTCAAAGCTGCACAGCTTCAATCAAACTGTATTTAATGGGTTTCAGGAGCAGCAGTGAAAAATAGCATTTGGAGATCCATCAGAGCTGCTGGTCGTGGGCTCAACAATTAAGTTATTTTATTTGTAATTTAGCGATATTTCAAATTACTGCTCCCTAATAAGTGCTGGCCTGTTCATCAGCTTCATTAATGAAGCTACACTGAAATTTGTTAGAACTGAATCACAGAACAAAACGTTTGCAACAGCGTGCTGATTTGGTTTTTAGGTTTACAACGGTCGGAGTTTTTCACAGTATGATAACTGTCTCAGAAAATATCACGTTATGCTGTTATTATTATCATCGATATTATTAGCTGTAGTGACCCTTAAAGGCATTAAAACAGGGGTTTTTTTTGGAAGGGGGGGCTTTAGCAAACTCTTTAATATATTTTAAATTTTAGTGAAAATAAATAAAATGCATTGATGTAAAGGATTTTGCTGTTGTAGTTGGTTGAGGTGGAGCTCTTTTGAAGTGTTCTGTATGCAGCTGCAACTAATTATTATTTTCCACTGATTATTTTCTCCAAACTATGAAAATAGTGAGAAATACAGACATAATTGGGGTAAATTTGAAATCCAAATCATGCAGGAGACGAGCACAAACCTCAGTTTCTGGATGTTGGAGGAGATCCCTGACAGTCTGTAGATCCCGTCCACGACTCCGTGCTTCTCGATGAACTCGGCGCAACTCTTGACAACCTGAGGGACTGCAAGAGACAGACGACAGACGTGAGCTTCCTCTTGTTGTTGTGCCGCAGGACTTTTAACATTTCTGAAAAAGACTAGAATCACCAGTCAAACCGCAGTTTACATCCATGTCAGTCCAGACTCGTATAACATGCAAATATAGTAACGACTGCGGTAATTTGTCCAGTAAATGTGACAGTTGTTGCCATGACAGCAGACGATGCTTCAAATATCGACGTTTTCTAAAAAGCGGATGCTTCACACACATCTTCAATCAACAACACATAATGTCTAAACAATCAGCACAGTTTCAAGGTGGACATCCAAGATTAGTGTCACCAGTGCAGTATCTGACCGAATGTTAAATATGGTCACCATCTACCTTTCTGTTCCTGATTTATGGCCAGAAAAGCATTTTTGCAGAACATCATGAGGTCACAGTGAAGTTTACCTTTGGCCTTTTTCAATATAAAATGTCATCGCTTCATTATTTTATCCTGTTAGACATGTACGTGAAATTTTGTCGTAATTAGTGTATGAATTCTTGAGTTATGGTCATAAACGTGTTTTTTGAGGTCACAGTGACCTTTGACCTCCAAATTTTACTCAGTTTATCGGTGAGTTTGAGCGAATTTCAATGTGAAGAAATTCCCTCGAGGTGTCTCTGAAATATTGTTGCTCACGAATGGGACGGACAAAAATGAAAAACACAAATTCTCCGATCGCATCTGTTTCCAAAAAAGAGGCAAAAAAACCAACAACCAGAGACAACTTTTGGTAAATCCACAAGTATCTTAACCCAGGCAGCAGATTGAGTTTAAACCCCTCTTTGGGATTAATTCTCACCTGCAGGCAGTTCAAACTTAAATGTGAACTTCTGTGAAGTAAGAATTAAACCCTGGAAAGTAAGAAATAAAAGGAGCCCCTGTAGGAGTCTTTTACCCTCGTGTCCTGAGTTGTGGAGATGCTCCCCCAGGTCGCAACCAAACACTCGCTCTCGGAGGATCCCGCGCTGCCGCAGCTTCTGTGGTGGCGGGCGAGACTTCATGAAAGACCTCAGGAACGTTACCAGCTTCCCATGCTTCTTACACACTGATTAAAATGCACACACACACAGAACAGCCACTTTAAATCAATCTGACTCGTCCTGGGAGCGAGTCTGATATAAATCACTGAGAACAGACACCGAAGAGAGTACCTGGCTTCGGCACCGAGCTCTGAACGCTGGGGGGGATCTTGTCATTTATCAGCTCGACACAGTCGCAGGGGAAGAAGCCAACCTGCACGAAGAGAGACCAGACACTGAGATGGTGATGCAATTAAAAGTTCAAAGTACCAGAGGGGGTGTTTGGTGCTCGAGTACACTGACGTATGATGGAGGTCCAGAATCAGGTGCGGAACATAGACTGTATATTAAAGTGGAAGTAGCTTCCGTAGTGCCTTAAACTGCAATACCACCGAGTGCCACTAGAGCTTGGCCCAAAAAAAGCCTCCGGCTCCATAGAACTTCTTTCATGAAGCACAAAAGTCAATAATTTTTTTTCCACAAGTCATCATGGTCTCTCACTAAACTCACTCCGTTTTATTGGTAGTCTGGAGGTCCATCTGAAAATAATCCGTCATTAATTAGAAAATAAGCCTGAAAAGTTGTGTTTTTGGGGGCGTGTCTGTTTGATTGACAGGCCTGTGGTGCAGTCAGGTTACAGCAAACGGTGTGCGGCACGAAGTATCGCCAGGTTTCCAATCAGATCGAGTCAGATCCACCCTTCGCCCCCAGCATGTCCAAATTTCCTTCTTTCTGTTCCCTAAATGAAATTCAAGCTGAAAGTTCGTTGTTTTGACTCTGTGGAGACTCCCCAGCATGAATCTCAGATGGTGCTTACAGAAATGTACTTCCAGGGAGCGCTGGGATCAATGTGTCGCCGCATGAGGCGACGACTCTAAATGGGGCGGCGGCCAGATTTAAATCAGGTACTGTTGTTGTTTTTTATAGTCTCTGAAGTTAGTCTCTCGCACAGATGTTTTTTACCTGAAAGCCATGTTTCCCTCTCCACCAGCCCGTGTCTTCTTTAGGAGGCATGTCGATGACGGACACGATGTCTCCCACCTGGATCACAAAGAGTGTGAGGATGAGAATGAAGTGAGATTGCAGGGGAGGCCATTAAGGGGAATCACGACGGGACCAGACAGATGCTCAGGAAAGACATGCAGCGAAATAAAATCCACTCAAAAAAGTCAAATCTGAATTTAAATGAGACTCTGTTTGTCTTATATAACAGCGTTCACCTCGAAGGTGAGCTCGTCTGTGGCCTGCGCTGTGTAACGCTTGGTGACGTGGGCTGCAGCGATGGCGGGGACGTTGATGGAGGATTCTTCAGACACCAGCAGATGGTTGCCCTTGTTGTCAATCTAAAAATACAAAGTGACACGTTAGCTCAGCTTTTACTCGAAGGCCTGAAGCAGGGAGTTAGAAGTGACAGAGACAAGAGGCATTGCAACACAATCAAAGAGAACGTTCTCTAATTTTACTGTTTTGTTCCACACTGGGGTTTTGTAAATTGTATTTTAGGTTTTAGGGGCATTTTTATGCCTTTTTTTTTAAAGTGATCGTGGACACAGACAGGAAATGTGGGGCATTTGGTGGTATGCCCTCGTGTTCCCACCTCAATTTGCATTAATTTAAATAGTGTTTTTTCCTTGTGGCTGAGCCTGAACAAAGCAATTAAGCTAATCATGTATTCATTACAGCGTGTGTGAGATCAGTTTACAGCAAAGGTGTTTTCAAGTTAAAGTTAAATACAAATATACGTTAATTAAAAATGTCAGAAATGTAGCACATAAAATGACTTAAATGTCCCATGAACCCAACTTCACACAGCATCTGTAGGGTGTTTTTTTTTTTTTTACATTTACTCATGAGCTTATCGACTATATAAGGAACAAAAATAGCAGCAGAGTGTCCTACAACCAGTATCGTAATGCACAGAGATGAAATTCATTCAGTTTTCCTCATTAAACTTTCCTTCCTTGACTTAAATAAATGTCCTTACAATCAAGTAAAATTTATTTTTTAAAAACGAGCTTTGTTAAATGAGTAAAGACGCTGATTACCTCCATCCATGTTAACACCGGACCACAGTTGACCTTGTTGTCAGCGATGACAGAGAAGCGGGACAGGTAGGTGGCCAACATCGTGGTTACTAACTGAAGACAAACATCAGAAAAAAACAAAAAAACAAGTGTAACATCAAGCAGTAAGAAGCAGACACACCCTGAACTGTCTTTGATCTGTGAATAAAGTGATGAGAGGGTCACATCTGAAATGTGATGGATTACAGACTAATTGTTAAAAATTCAATAAGTAAATAAATATTCTGATCAAAGTCATTTTGATTGTTTTCCCAAAGGGGGTAACAGTTCGGTTTGACATTTTAATGTTGACATCATTTTTCCCTGCAGGTCAACAAGCTTCCCGTCACACAGTACTGTTAGAGTCTTTTTCTAACTTCAGACATTACTTTTACTTATTTCTGTACTTATTTCCCGATCGAGAACTCAATGTCAGTGTACGATAGCTTTTACAGTTTATCTATTCCTAAGTGTATTTGGAGCTTGGGAATGTGCTGATTAACATCTGCAGCTTCTTACACACTACTAGCATGTGAACAGTGTCACAGGTAGATATTTCACCTTCACACCTGGTACACTCGAGTCACGGCTTAATTTATGTAGGCGCTTTGAATTTTGTCTTTATTATTGAAATGTTCCAAAACGGCATGTTTTCCCAAAGATAAATATCATTTCTACCAATCTCTAACATCTTTTTAACTTGTGTGCTTTACTCTTAAAAGTTGCAAAGGAAGCGGGCATGCTGGGAAATGGGAGCGGAGGAGCCCAAGAAAAGTCGAATCACAGTTACGTCTCTCTGCGGCAGAGAAGTCTACTGAACGAGTGAGAGAGCAAAACATGCTTTTTTTTTAAGTTACAACACAACACGCGCATAAAACTCTGATTAGCCTGTTAGCGTCATAACATTTGTGAATGGAAGCAGCTACCAAACAAGACAGGGATCTGCTGACGATAGATAAAGCAGCTGTGGCCGTACGGTACCTCCACAGCGTCCTTCAGCGTGTTGTATCGCGGCAGCTCCGTGAGCTCGGAGTAGCGGCGGTCATAGATACACAAGTGCAGGTGTTTGTCCAGCACCCGGAAGTCCTCATAGGATCTCTTCACCAGCCAGTTTCGACCCTGACAGACAAAAAAAAAAGAGAAGTTCAACTGATATCACACCACCTATTAGTCCGTTTCACCAACGCACCAGGTGACGTTACCTGACAGGCGATCTGGACCAAGAAGAGCAGCTCTTTGGAGTCCAGACCCGCCTTCGGTCCTTCGCTCTGCCCCTCTGCAAAGGCCAACTGTGAGGAAAACGAACCAGGAAGAAAAAGAGAGACTAATACTGAGAGCTCTGCTTTCCTAAATAATGGACGAGTATAACGCAACAGCCACTGTAAGTGACCTAGTATACAAGAGGAACATCATGTCCAACCCCCTTTTTTTTCCCCCATTAAATAGTAAAACCACTTTTATGCTGAGCGGTGGAGCACAGAAACCTCTGAAAGTCAAGCAACAAGGAATCCTAGGTAATAAAGCCTGAAAAAAAAAAGTTGGATGTGAACATGATGTGGCGTATTTCGGAAATAAGGGGAGTATATTTCCTCTTCCACCAGCAGTAAAGGTTTATATTTTCGCTTCACTACAAATCCTGCAGTATGAAATGTATAATAGATTAGCTGCTGAGACTTATTTCTTCTGGGTTCTTCTCACCAACATTTAATTTGCTCTCAAAACAGAGCAGATGAAAGCCTCGCAGGAATTTGGGAATCTTGTTGAGAGACGTTACTGTAGAAGCGACTTCAAAGACCTCGAAGCCGAGGGAAGTTCTGGTTATTTATAACCGTTAGCAGCTCACTGATACACGCTTACACGCTTACACAACATCACACAGCGACCTAGTTACTGCTCAACAGCAACACGGCAAACCAGACCGGCACACAAGGCAAACTGGGAAGTTTTAACTCACGGTGGAAGAGCTCCTACTCGGGTTTATCTGAAATATTAGTCTGAACCGAGCAGCTAAATTAAGCGGTGAAGGGGGTCAAGAGGCCAGAGGGATGTGGGGAAGCAGGATTATTAACAGGATTACAGATTTCAAGAAGATATGATGATGAAAATGAAACAAAAGCAGCACAAATCTGAAAGTTTCCAGTGATGTCATGCCTCCTTCATGATGCTCAGGCTACTCTACAAACACAGCTCAGACCTGCCTTCTGTTATCTATTCACAAACACCAACGACTACCCGAAGCTCAAATTTTCACAGTCGTGTCCATGTTACCTGCCCCTCTCAGAAATCCATCCGCAGCTGCAAGAAGTGGCCCTTCCTTTGTGTGCCGCTGCAGTCCTGGACCTCCCCGAAGCTCCTCCGGCGAGCCCTTAAAATCTCAGCTGAGGGTTTATACGGGAGTTTAAGCGCCGCTCCTTGCTCGCCCGTGTCCCGCCGCCTCACCCTCCTCCCAAAAAAAAGCTAATTTACGGTCCTTTGAAAGGCCACGCGATCGTGCTCCATTCAAAGCAGCAAATATGAAAAGAGGATGCTTCCCACTGTGTGTGTCTTACCCCCCATCCCCCTCCCTCTTTCGATGCCCGACCCCTCCTCCCTCTCCTGTACTCCGTCTCATCCCCCTCCCCCCCCCCCTCTATCTAAACCGGTGACAAAAGGGGGCTTTTCTAGTAAACACAGATGCACGAGCTCATCCGTCACACAGAAGACAGACATTTCACAACAATTCACCTTCGCTCCGCTCTCAAGGCGAGACAGTCTGCAGGGACGCACAAATGCACCGCGGAGCGACGCCTCGTCCCCAAGATCAAGTCAAAGATCCATCAGACCGTGACATGTGCAGGCTGCATGTTTGCATCTTTTATGTGCAGAGCAGCCTTTAGCCGTCTCTCCCCAGACCAGCGTGTGTCTCTCTCAGCTCAGCTTTATCTCTCCTCGTGGAGATTTTCAAGGTCACTTCAGCTGATGTGTGCCGCTTCCCTTCCCTCCACCCTACTGATGGCGCCCATCGCCGTCGTCACGCCAAACACGGCCGGACACTCAGAGCAGGAGCATCCTGAGATTATAAATCGCGTCCAGCCTGCGACACTGTCGCTCATTAATGCTACGTGCAGGGATTTGGCCCCACAGCATCCACGTGCACCGCTCAGACACTCCTCTTTGTGTTCGGCTGCACTGGCAGCTTCTGGTTGTCCAGAGACGACTGACGCACTCTGCTGGCCAGAGAACGGAACTACACTGAGGTTAACCAGGCGGCTGACAACCACCTCCACACATGACTGAACAACTATAGGGCCTTCACTGGCTCTCATTAACACTGCTGTGAACCAGTGCTTCCAGGAAGTTCCCGAAAAATATCTGCCAGTCAAAAACCATTTAACCATTTGTTGCCAGGTAAAAGTACATACGGGACATCAGGATTTTCAAATTAATTAAGTACATGTTCAACATTTTGTCTAAATTTATGAGCAAATGTGACTAAAAGTTTACAGCCAAGCTCCCAGCGTTGAGCTAAATTCTAATATCATCATGCTAACATACTCACAGTGCTCACACGTTGATAAACTGTATATAAAAGTGTTTGTAGCTTCCGGGTCAGAAAAATGAGGCCGATGCAGAAATGCCTTAAACTGCAATACCACCGAGTGCCACTAGAGGTCGGCTCCAAAAAGCCTCCGGCTCCATAGACTCCCATTCAACTTCACTCATCAAATACAAAGTCAATACATTTTTTTCAGATATTTTGGTGTTGTTAGCTAAAGTTGCTCCTTCTTATTCGTTTTCTGGGGGTCCATCTGAAAATAATCCCTCATTCATTATATGTTAGGCCTCAAAAAGTTGGGGGCGTGTCTGTTTGATTGACAGGCCTGCGGTGCAGTCAGATTATAGCTATCGGTGGGCGGGACGATCAGATCAGTCAGATACACTGCTGGCTCCTCCCCCAGCTCGTCCAAATATGGTCACGTCCTGCTCCAAACCACTCCAAACTAGCAAGATGGCAGCAGCCAAAATCAGAACTGGAGGCTTCATAACGTTCACAAAATAACGGGTGACGTCTGTCAGCATGCTAGCGTTTGCTAATAGGCGCTAAAGAAGTGTAGCTGAGGCTGACGGGAATGTCCTTCAGTTTGTGGATATTTGGAAATATTTTAACTTTAACCTCCGCACCAAACTTCATGATTATTTTAAGCACTTCAGTCTGAACGGAAAAATCTTTATCTGCTGGTGGCACAAGAAGAAAAGCCCTCCTTCATTATTTAGGAATGCAGTGGAACGCTTTGTGGTTATCCATTAACCATGATGCTAATGTGGCTAAAATCCTCATTATAATGTATTATAGAGTACCTACCTCTACTAAAATTAAACTATAACCGAACAGCATATTCTGACACCCGTTATTGTTTTAGAAGTTCAGGATTTTACTGTTCAAATTTGTTATCAGTTCCCGGACAGAATCTGCTCCAATGTGGCATTTCAGGGAAAAAAAAAAAAAAGGGGGAGATGCAAAAATGAAGTCAGACTGTCCAGAAAAGACAAACAACATCATCGATTTAGCTGCCACACTTCATTTTAAAACCAAACTGTCCAGTGAACCCGAGCCAAAGACACGTCCACTAAACGCAGTGGCTCGCTGCTGCTGAAGTCTGCGGGTCATCCGTTTCAGGGCTCACCTGAACGTTGCCAAAATCAACGGTCTCATAGTGAAAATGGGCGCACTCTGCCAATCTGGGGAAGTGACCTCTGGGGAACGTCAGCCTGAAAAACACAGCACAACAGCAGCTCGTCAGTATTCAAAGCACACAGATGCAAGAGGGAACTGAAAGAGGCAGAAGAGGGAGGATTGTGAGAACGGGGTCGGAGGACTCGGTCTGTCTGCGTTCCCGCCCGTCACTTCGCAGGTCCTCATTTTTGCTGGCCTGGATAAGAGCCCTGGTTTACAGCCCATAATAGCAGCCACATTGTCGGGAGGAGGAGCACCTACTTCTTCATGTTCTTGACCTTCATGCTTGCCGTGCTGACGCAGGAGCGCAGGAGGGGCTCGGCTGGGTGCTCCGTGATGTCATCACTCCTCGCCTGCAAAACAAAGACAACAGCGACGTGATTAAAGTCCCCAGTAATTATGTTGAGCACCAGAAAACAGTGCCGGTGCAGCAAGAGAGGCGACATACACGCTTACACAGAATAAAGAAGTGAATGAAGATTAAGTTCAATCATGCAGCTGATGTCATGTTGTAAAATACTAATGTTATGCTGTACTGTATCCTGCAATGCTTTTATGCAACTCTGTGTTGTGTTTAATTGCACTATAGCCATGCTATAGCTTATGTTATATATATATGTAACGTTGCGATGCTAGGATAGTTGCTATGTTATATTACCTTTTTATTTAATATAAGTTAACCTGCGAACATTCAGGATCCTAAGACAATTCTGTCCGTGAAGTATGTTATTAGCATCAGCTGTAATGCAATAGTTTATGATTCATCATGTTTCATAATGTTATTTGTGTCGTACATAATTATTCACTCTGGATTGGTTTTGTTTGTTTGTGTCCATTTTTAATTTGATGTGTAATTTAAAATCAACATGATTTAATTTTATATGTATATGTATGTACATTGAGTAAACTGCTATGTACTGTCGATATAATAACATGGTACAGATATAAATGAGAAGACATTAAAAAAAAACAATTCTAGCCACTAAGTTTTAAAGCAGAAACACATGAGGAGGAGATACGAAAAACACTGGAGGGACCTGAAGGAAGCAGACGGGGAGACGAGACGACATCATGCGTCTGTCACCGAACACACAAGCCCACTCTCAGGTGACACACACATTTACACATGTTTAGACTCGAGTGTGTTGTGGCAGCTGTCACTCACACGTCTGCCAGGTGACTTCATCGTGACATCACAGCGTGAATCACCGACACAAGCTGTGCAGCCTCGTGGAACAACATGTCTGTTGGTGTTTATGTAAGTAAGAGTCGTGTGTGTGTGTGTGTGTGTGTGTGTGTGTGTGTGTGTGTGTGTGTGTGTGTACCATGGCAGTGGATGTCTCCTGTGGCTGTTTCTCTTCTGGAGGATTACTGTTGGTAGCTTGAGATAAGGCATCGTCTTTGTCCAGGTCAGTAGTTGGCAGCACATCACTGCAGAAAGACACAACAGAAAGATAGCACGTCAGTGTATTTCATGTAGACTGAGGTCTTAAATTAGGGCTTGTAGTTTGTTAAAAAGCACACCAGAGGGAGCAAGTAAGGGAGAATTCATAGTTTGTGGCTTGGGCTCAAATCATGACACTGCACCAGCATGGCCCAGAAAACATGCTGTACTTAGACTGGTGGGGAGTGGGGGGGGGGGTTAATCACCAAATCTATCAATACAAATTTAAAAAAAAACGAATTTGTTCAACTCCACAAATGCAGACAACTCATCCTTCGAAGAGATGAGTCTGAAAAAAAATGGCAGCGTCTTCATTGGAGCCAACAAAACAAGCCACAGGGCCTTTTATATCCACTCAGGAAAGCAAAGCTCGTCTATTCAGGCAGCCATAAAGGCGACTCAACCACGAGACAGTGCTTCACAAAACCGTCACTCGAAATGTGATTTGGGAGTGAAGGGTGAGGCCCGTCCAGCTCAACCTATATGAGACGGGAGAGGGAGCTCGGATTTGACGCACGTGACTCAGCGTGACGAGATCAAGAACACAAGGCCCACGAACGCAGACGCACATTGCGAGTTTATGTGATTCACACTGACACAACGAGTTACATAAACACAATGTAAATCGGAGAGGAGTACGGTGAGGCCGACGGAGCCCGAAACAGGGACGGTTTGTCTCTCTGTGTCACTCTGAGAACAGGGTCACGCTCGAGCCGTGACGACACGACGCTCCGACTTTAATTCACGCGGCAATCCCACATGCAAACACGCATGTAAATGAGCGCACGAGCACTTGCACACGCAGGCAAGGCAGACATCTGTACGGTTTTACATAACACAGATCAGCTGAGAAAAGAAAAAAAAAAGAGAGAGTAGCTCACCCCTCAAGGACGTCACTACTTCCTGGTTCTCCCTGGGGTCCAGAGGCAGCATTCTCAATCACCGCGGCAACCATGCATCCAGCCTCCATGATGCTGCCTCACTGCAACAGCCCGCTGTGGAGAAACGGGAACGGGAAGGAGAGAGGAAGAGGAGGAGAGTGAGGGCGGGTGGGTGAAGGAGTAGAGGACGGGAGGAAGAGTCCAACGCGATGAAGCCGCCAGACGTTAACCCACTTGAGGCCGCAGCGTGCAGTGGCTCTCAGGGCTACAATCCACAGAGTGTAATCTGCGATGACATCATGCTACAGGGCCGGGAGCGGCTTCGGTGATAAAGCATGTCAGGCTGCGAATTCACGGCACGGTTTCACCAGACTATCAGCCTTCTGTTTAGCGGAGCACTGACAGGTTTTGGCATGAAATCCTCCTCCTCAAGGAAATGTCAAGACCGTCACGGCAGCTTCAGAACGAGTCCCCGGAGAACATTTGGTGGTTCAGGGTCATTCATTTGACTCAAAATACTCATAAATATATTTATTTTGCTATTTATTTTTCCCACACACTTTCCACTTTCACCTCAGAGTCGTAACAATTGTCCATCCCAACATGAAAATCAACCCTATTTATGCAGGACAAAAGCCCAACGAGGCTCGTGTTGTTGCCCTTTGATCCATCGAGTGTTTTTTACAGGGACTACTGTCATCCGTTTGCTCTTTTAACAAAAGCCCAAAATGTGCTTTAATCTAATGAAACAAACAAAAAAAAAAGGTATCAGGACCAAAACAACAATGTTCACTGTGTTTTAATTGGTTATGTTTACATTTGTCCAGTCTTTTGACCTTTAGAGAGGCCCTTGATCAGATTTTAGATAAGACTTTGAGTTTGTGAGGTGCTCATCCACCCATCCATCCATCATACAGTATAGCTGCGTGTCCTTCTGGAGATGGCAGTAGGGAATCCCAGCTGACATTGGGAGGCAGAGTGCACCCTGGACGGGCCAGAGCGTGTCATACACCAGTCAGTCCACTGGAGGATATTGTGTCAGTGTCACGTTTAGCCAAGCCTTGGCGTGAAAAGTAAGGTGTCGAAAACTACGAGGTTTCGGGAAAAGATCGGAGCTCGGGTTAAAGTAAGACCTTTTTACAGAAGTAACATAACGTGTCACATAAGTCACTTAACATTTGTCACATACGGTACATTAGGTACGTAACTTAAATGAAATCCACGTTGACTTTTGCTTTCTCACGGATTTGAACAGCTCGAGTGGCGCACTGGCTTTCATACAACCGGATGAAGTAGAACATCCTGGTACTTTTGGTGTACTAATATTTAATGTACTAAGTATTAGGACGTACTAAATATTTGTAGTATGGATATTGGAACGCATTGACAGATTTTTTATTATTTGCTTAAATACTGTTATAAAACAAGAAAAACTGGAGCATACTTCTGATATTAACGAACATATTTCTAGAAGTGTCTGGACCCTTTTCACTCCACAGGAGGACAAATACCGGGATGGCCCGTATCATTTTCACTCTGACGGATTCCTTTACTACGACTCCACTCCTCATGTACTGTAAACAAACAGCGGAAAGTCCTGATTAAGCAAACTTGTCTCCTCTTCTACAATTTTCCCATAATTAGCTTTTAAACTTATGTGGGTGCTTAGCGTTAAATAATGACTTCAGGGCATGCGGGCGTGAAAATCTCACACCTCTGAGTTCCGTTTACGGCTCTAAAATAATCCCCCCGGTTAACACCGGGGCAGTTTTACCTCTTCGCTAAGTAGCTCTGCTAATCAACACAGAGATGTTCGGAGTAATGAGCAGATTCATCAGAGCGCTGCACTGTAGTAGCACTTTTTTTTTCCCAGCAGCCTCTCTGGCCCCGGAGCCTCGCCGAGCTGCTGTTGACGGACTTCCACAAAGCCGAGTCCTGACTCAGCAGAATGTGAGCAGGCAGGCGGCAGCGCGGGGCCAGACCGGACTCCACATCTAATACTGTGTCTCCCCTGTAATAGACAATACAACCTTGCCAGAGGAGAGCCAGTATGTTCCACAGGCAAAAAAATACATTTACTGTTCAGACGTGTGACATCAAGCTCTGCCGTGTAGGGGTCATTTCATTGTAAACTTCTTCGGAAAGTCACCGAATGTGAAAGAAGCACCTCATCAAATGATTGAAAACTTGTAATAAACCAAAAAAAAAAAAGTCATCAAGACGTTAGTACTATCTCATTCTTGTTTACAATATTTTGGACAGATATTCGTAGCCGTTATGTACAGTTATAAGGCTTAGACCATCAAATTAACCTTTCTCACATCTTATGATTGTAGCTTTTCCACAGAGTCTTTAGGATTTAGGATTCCCAAACACCCCCCCTCCACCCACACACACACACACACACACACACACACACACACACACACACACACACACACACACACACACACACACACACACACACACTACCTAAGTGCATCTAAGTGTTCCACAAATGTAGTCGCACATATTCCATGATATAACAAAATAACGACAGCAACCTTGCTGATTGTTCCAGATCAGAGAGTACATCTTTTCAAGTGTAGGAACATGATGTACTGAACACTGCAGAGGAGGCGGGCGAGCTGTGTGCTCTGAAGGAGCCGAAACCTGCGTGTCCTCTATGTGGGAGAAGCGCTTAAGACAAGCAACAGCAAACACCTCTCAGTTTTCAAGAACATCTCGGGACATGAAAAGACGACTGTTTTAGAAATGCCCCAAATAGCTTGAGCTATAAAAAGACGAGGCTGTCGTGATTTGAGGTGATCTTGACGAAAATGGGCAGGTGAGGAACACGTCAAACCAGGAAGACGAAAACCTGAAACAACACTGCACGGAGCTGCTGCAAATCATCCTCCGACTGCTTCTCCATCAGCAAAACCCTTCCAGATCCACCAATAACGACCCGCCCCCTCCTCTACCTGTCACACTGTAAAGGAGGATGCGGCGCTCTGATGTCAGGAGACTGGAGCAGCGAGCACAAAAGGATGTCGCCCCGGTATCTGATGGCCTACATGGAGTTTTCAAATAAAAAAAAATAAAAAAAATAGGGCAGCCGACACAATCTCGCACACAGTTTATGAAACCGGTATTGGCGAGTGTGTTGGCGAGAAGAAATGGCCACCTGTGTATTTGTAGCTACAAACACACAGCAGATGTGTCTGAATGAGTCACAGATAATTTATCACATGTGAGAGGACGGAGGACATGAAGCCAAGGAGACGGAAGATATATAAAAAAAAAATTAAAAAAATTCTGCAACAATTAAATGTACCTGCCACGCATTAATGCTAATACAACTCCCATATGGATATTAGGCAGCATGTTTGTGAACTTCTTCAGGTGATTAAGACTTCAAATTACATTGACATGCTTTAAGGTGGGCTGCAGCAGAGCCCAGTCAGATTAACGACACGATACGATTCTTCTTGATGTCGTGTTGCTGTATCCGGTAGAATTCCACTTTTGGACATAAAAGTATTTTCTGTATTTTTGTTTGTTTGTGTGCCATAAATAGAGAAATGTAAGTTTTTAAAAAAAAATGACTTAACACATTTTTAAGTCAACGTATTACAGCATAGTAGAAATTATTAAGAACAGGAAAGCCTAATGAGGAGGAGAGGAAAAACAAATCACCTTCAATAATGTAGCTGCAATTTCTTTAAAGGTCCCATGTTTTACACTTTTCTGGTGTTTTATTTGCAGTCCTGATATACATACAAAAACCAAAAATCATCTAATTATAGTTTTAAATCTCCTCTATTAAGCCTCTTGCGGAACTTTTACCAACAACAGGTTGTTTCTGTGCCTGTGCCTTTAAGACACATTGAGCGCTATGACCCTCTCTTCTGATTGGCTGACTCCGCTGAGTGACACGTGCCCAGGCCAACCACGGATGTTCTTTCTTTTCCTAAAGCTCGCTGGCTCCAGGACGGACTCGTCACTCCGTGATTTCTCCCCCGTAAAGGTTTGGGCAGCGTGCTGCGGGGCTGTCACTTTTTATTCGAAATTTGAACATTCCTGCGAACATAATTAACTTTTGAAGTAGTTTGCATTGTGTGCCAGCAGAGGGTGCTCTGACAAACCACCATCGTTGCGTGTCCTTCGGTATTCTTTCGAATATAATTTTGGGGAAAAAGTGACAGCCCTTGTGTGCTGTGCTGAGGGCAGACATATGACAGAGTGAGTTTGTGACATCACAAACTTATAGAAAGTCCAAACAGCACAGTTGCTGAATACTGGCTGAATGCTTTCACTGCATTTACATGTTTATGCAACACCTACACCTACTTTATAATAAAATTTAAAAAAAAAAAGAATTGCAAAGTTTTATCTTAAATTTTCAGCATTTGGAGAATTTGTAACACAAATAGTAGCCAGCAGGTAAACCAGACATTTCTGTACTTTAAATCTTGATCACAAGCTTTCCACTTCCTGGCAGGCGTCTGTCACTCTGTCCAAAACATTTCAAAACGCTACTCAAACCTGATTTCGAAACAGGCTATAAACTAAAGTGAGTAATCCAGCGGATACAGAGCGACATTCATTTGGATTTTCCGGTGACCTGGTGAATGCAAATCCAATATTTACTCTCTGTTTTTACTGCTACGTTCAGCAGCTTTGGGAGGCAGTTTTTGTGCGGCAGGATTTCAGGCCTGCTGCAGCTGCAAACGGTGCAGGCGGGAGCGGTTAGACAAAACAATCGAGCTGCGGGCCGGGAAAAAAACAAAACAAGGAGCTAAAAAACCCCTGCTGCAGTGCCTCTCTGGAGATACTTCTCTCTGGGTTTAACACCATGAGCGACCACCTTTCACATACACGGCCATGACATCCACTAACACGCCTCGGCGGCGTCGCTGCAGATCTCGGAGAGAGGCCTCCGGTTGTCAACGAAGGGGAAAGTTGGTTTCGTGCTCTCATTCTGAGCTCTGGACTGCAGTCAACACATTGGCAGGAAGGGACGCAGTAGAGAAAGTACCGGCGGTTGCCATGGTAACCTCCCTCTCTCTCTCTCTCCCCCAAGTCCATCGTGACTTGACGCTCCTCCAGACAGAGGATGAGGATGTGGCACAGCGCACGGTGGGCAGATAAAGCCGCCGAGAAGCTCCGACGCGCGATCAGCTGATCTGCTCCGAGGCGGCGTCTCCGTCTCCGTCTCCGTCGTCGCTCTGCACTGCAGGACTCACACGGCCGGCCTCCTCCAGCAAAATCAAACACCCTCACTGTCGCTCCAGTCACTTCTTCAGGGGAGCGGGGAGGAGGAGGTTGGAAGGGTGGACGGGTGGGTCATTTGGTCCGATAATCTTCTTGAAACCTACCAGAGTGAGATTAACTTTTACAGCTCAATCTTTGCCCAGAAGCCCTCGCGGTGATCCCTGACGGAGGGCAGAGAGGGGAGCGAGCAGCCGGCCGATTAACTTGTAGACAACGGAGATCCAAATATTTAATCATAAGGCCGATCAGCTGCGAGCTAAGCCTTACAGTGAGCTAAGGACCTCGCTGCGATCAGCTCGATTTTTTTTTTTTTTACCTAACGGGCGAGTGGCACAAAAGGAAAACAGCGACTAAGAGACGGTTTTAGGAGATTGTGAGGATTATAAACACACCACTCTGCCACTAACTCAGCGCAGAGACTCCCACACACTGATACCAGATCACGGTCGGATGCATCCCTGCAACAGCTGCTTCGTTTGTTCAGCCGAGTTGTCGAGGACTGCATTACGTCATAACGTACCACACAAGTATCTACCCACACATGCTGGCAGATATCAGGCTACATACTGCTTTTTTGAATTTTCTGTATTAATGAATACGGATCAATGGATCATTTGGTTTGTAAAATGTTCGAGAAAAACTAAAAACGGCCCACGATATCTGTCTTTAAATTGTCCTACAAACAAACTCCAAATATTTTAAAGTCGACAATCCTTTTATGACACAGAAAACAAACAAATGAGAAATATGAGAAGCTGGATTCAGTAAATTTGGGGATTTTTCTGCCAACCCGATTTCAGTGTTAGTATTTTAATTTCCTTCAATTCTAATCAATTTGTCATTTCAGCTCAGCGTAAAATACCAAACATGTACCTGTTATTTTGTCCTCAACATACAAAGAAGACGTGTTTTCTGTCAATAAAGGCCTCGCTATCCACAATTTTCTTATCTGCTGCTCTTATATCCTGGATTTGTTCTCTAAAATGGCTGCATATAGAAAGACATTATTTCCAAAAAGCCTAAAAAATAATGTTTTTAAATGACAAGTTTGGTTGTACAAACAAAAAATATTCAGTTTACAATCACATTTGACAAACCAAACGAAGCAAATATTAGCTATAAGCTATAATCAGTAGATTTGGAGATTTTGTTTTTTTTTGCGTAAAAGACTTTGACAATATATTGATTTTTAAAATAACCGAACCATTAGTGATTGCAGATCAGTGTGAAATTTGTCCCCGCCCTTTCCAACAAGTACATGATGGATTTAGGCTTCACAACATATTGCAGGGCAGCAGCTCTTTGCCACTTCATCTGCAAATCACTTTCATCTGTCAAACGGCAGGAGGCGAAGGGAAATCGATCAGCTGAAGACCTGATCGACTGATTCGTCCAACACGCACTCAGCGGCTGATAATGGATGAGCTTCAGAAACCGCAACACCACTTCGTACATATGTCCCACATTAACCGGCTTTAGGAATAAGACATCAAAATGTAAACTGTACGCATGACAGAGCCTGCACTTGTTGCAGGGCTGTTTCACTGTATTGCAGTAGATTGTACCACCACGTTTGTGGCCTCCTCGCTGCATTACAGTGACTCCTCGAAATAAAGAAAGAAAACACAAAACAGCACCAGAAACCTCCTGACAATAATTCACTCAGGCTTGTTTTCATAACCTGTGATGCAATCTCATTATACCAGGCTGCTGGGATCCGCTGGGAAAAGTTTACCACTGGTGTGTACTCTGACCTGTTGGGCCTGTCACATCACTGGACAAATGTATATGTATATGCACGCGCACACACACACACATATATATATATATATATATATATATATATATATATACATACACACACAGCTTCGATGCGCTGGGATCACACCTTCAGGGCTGCGGTTCAAACAGCAGCGTGGTTGAACGTCTCCGTGCAGCCTACCTGTAACTGTGCACGCTGCTCCGCTCCGCTGCCTCCTCTACGCCGCACGGCGCTCAGCTTCTCGACGAGCAAACATGTTGTCAGCATCTCACCGCAGAACAAACAAACAAACCCCCCCCACCCCCCAAAAAAAAAAAAAAAAAAAAAAAAAAAGCGCAGCTCGGTCTCTCTCGCGCGGCGGCTACAGCCGACCGTGTGAGGTAGGTGCTCCGGGAAGAAGAAGAAGAAGAAGAAGAAGAGGAGCCCCGGTCGGCTGCGGCATCGCGGAGGCAGTGTGGGAGTCTTTCCGGGGGAGCCGCGGACGGAGACTCTGCACTCTGCGCCGGGAGCGCGCGCCGCTGAACCGATGTCGTGGCCGCGCCTGGGACGTTTCAGCCCTTCAGGGGTTCCCAGACCCTTTTCAAAGTCAAGGGCCCAGATGCGAGGCGGCCGTGAGAGGGTGTCCAGAGCCCCGGTGTGGTAAAGTCCACCAGCCGGAGGAGCCCCCATCTGGCGAGTTGAGAGCTGTTAGGTAATACTTGGTGGAGAATTACATAAGCCTCCAGTGTAGGTGGGTGGTAACAGTGAGAGGAGTGAAACCTGGTGCACAAATCACTCATCCTAATACTTCATCTTTTTGTGCTCCTCCGCTGAAGGAGATAATGTGACATTACAGAGAGTCTTCTTTTTGGGTGGGGGGCCCAAACTGGGACTGTTTCATGAGCACTTTTAACCGGCTGGCATGAAAAGAAACTGTAACCGTTAAATAACCATTTGCTGCATTCAAATATTTTCTGTGTACACGAGAAGAGTACATAAAAACGTCACCTCGTATTCATCACATCGTGATTTAATATTTTCGGTACGCTATGCTGTGTTTGTTAACGTTTACCAAAATGGGTCGTGGAAGCTGATTTTGTTGTTGTTGTTGTTGTTGGATGTTAAACTAATATCTAATTTTTTAGCCATCAAGAGTTTTTCGTTATAACTTGAAATAATGCATCTAAGGAAAATATTCGATCTTCCCTCCGTGCCTTTTTGCATTTTCTGCAGTACTTTACTTTAGCTTTTTAGCTTGCGTCTGTGGCTTCTAGTCGCCCTCCCCCTTTTCCCGTTGCCTAGCAACCGTGCTCCTTAAGCCGTAACCACGTGAACGCTCAGCATCCGCCAGCTCACGCGCGTGTGCCCTTCGAGCAAGGTGCGTACGTCTTAATTATCGTGTTTGGTCCGCCCAACTAATTATATCCCAAATATTCTCAATTTACAACGATAAATGAGGGAAAACTGCAAAACCTCACATTCAGCTAGCAATCAGTTAGCATCCTGTTAACTACGCATAAAAACAGCAAACAGGGAAATAGCTCGCAAGGCTGTGTCTGAAATAAAAATCCACCTCTGAAGCTCACTAATTATAGCCACACCTATATTTATAATTCACTGACAGATTATGTTCCGTTTGTTTAATTTGGCCAAAAGTGAAAGATAGCAATAGCTAAAAAAAACAACAAATGTTTAGCTTTTTTTTTCTGGTGAAAAAATCATCCAACACGCAACCTTAACTAGACGGGGTTTTTTTTTTTTCACTTTTGGTTTAACAAACAATATATATATCAATAATTTGTGAGTTTTAAAGTTTTACAGCTAGGCTAAATGTTTGTTTTATTTTATGACGGCCATTTTTTCAAATTTAAGAGTAGTTTTAATAAAAAAAAAACACCCAAGAATGAAGTTACATCCTTGAATTTTCCCTCCAAAATGTAAGAGTGCCACTAAACATACAGCAGCTCATAAACAATTCTATTCAAAACAAAAAATCTGCTGTGAAATGGAGGCGACGTGGCCTCGGAGGGTGTGAGTGTTTGACCAGAGGATCAAATGAACCTTTCTTTATTTCCCTCAGGTGTGTGCGCGCGGCTGCTCATTTGTTTGCCTCTCTGCATGGCCAGAGGGAATTTGAACAAAAGCACAAAGGTCACTGTGCCAGACCTCATCCTCTTTCAGGTTATTTGTTTTCCTTGTTCTTGAACCGCCGCCACACAGTTCATTCCTCATAACGTCCGGGAGGAGCCTGGCAAAATATGAGTCATTGAACAACCTGCACGCTTTTTAACTTCCTTGTTCTGTTTGGAGTTGCTCTTATCAGGTCTAAAGGTAAATTCAAAGGATTTTGTGTGTGTGTGTGTGTGTGTGTGTGTGTGCGGAGGATACATTGAATTTGAACACTCCTGTGCTGCTCCTGCTCGTGTCCTAGAATAAAAATAATAATAATAATAATAATAATAATTAAAAAAAAGCCCCTGACCTGATTAAGCAGCTCCTTATAGCCGCACAATCTTCCTCCTGCTCTCTGCCCAACACTCACACCCTGTGTCCAGCCGATGAACTGCACCGCCTCCTTCACAGACCGCGGACACAAAACCACAAGGAAAAATAAAAACCTCTTTTCATTTTTTTTATTATATCAAAATACAAAAATTTGAGAGGAAAATTTCGTATGGGACTAAGCATTTGAAATGATATGGTGACATGAATACAGCACTGCTTTCATATTCTCATAGACATGCCATAGATAGAGCATAGATCATGTGCTAGGACCCATGTCTACGTCATGATGAGCCACCGGGAGTGAGCCTGTGCGTTTTTTCCCTATAAAGGCTGTCGCTGTACATCCGGGCCAGTCGGAAACAGGCCGGTGTTGCTTTTTTTTTTTTGTCAGTTTTTTTTTTTTTTCCAGTTTTTTTTCCAGTTTTTTTAACATCATAGTTTGTTCAGGTTTCTGTTTACTCGATAAACAAAACGAGATCCATGGCAGTTGAACATGAAGAGTGAGTAAAGACATGATCTCAGACGATACAGAATTCACTGGACAGCAGTGGCAAACGAGAGAAAAGTAATACAAATATTATACATAAGGCTTTGGTACAGCACCATACAGTATGAGTTAATTGCTCACAAAAAGTTAAGTGAAGCGTAAATACCTGATGTGGTGACTGAACAGAATGACAAGTCTAAAAAAAAACAACAAAGATATCAGGTTGTTTTCTAAAAGAGAGTAAAAGTACAAAAAAAAAATTATTTTTTTTGCTCTGAAATATTTACATATGAACAGTATGGAGACAGATTATGCACACACACACACACACACACACACACACACACACACACAAAACATATAATACAGAATGTAAACATGTGATGTACAGCACAGAGTTCAGTGGATTAAGGTGAAATGAAATGGAGTAAATTTTCTTCCTTTAAGCACTACTTGGTTTGCTTGAGTATGAGCATTAGCTAAAACAGTCAACGATGTAGTGCTTATTGTAGCCTACGATAATAATACATTCTAGTTTCTCAGTGCTGGTACACATGAAAAAACAGAGAATACAGAAAATACTACATATTTCTATTTTTCAGTCCAATAAACAACCAGCTCCGGATGTCCATGAATGATTGCTAAATAGGCGT
This sequence comes from Embiotoca jacksoni, assembly GCF_022577435.1. Lineage (NCBI taxonomy): Eukaryota > Metazoa > Chordata > Actinopteri > Embiotocidae > Embiotoca > Embiotoca jacksoni. Next base: position 17,003,874 of record NW_027185274.1, on the reverse strand, counting down.
TTTTTTTTTTGTATTGTCTCTACATGCAAGATTAATACAATAATAAATCAAATCTGTTCTAAGTATCATCCTACCAGCACCCAGTGATGCACTAAAAGCTGTAAGCAGAAAAATTCTAAAAAATAAAATAAAAAAATAAAAACTGAGCTAAGTCCAAAGCAGCCCTCTTAAAACACTGTACATGTTTCTGGTAAATATGCAAAAAAAACAAAAAAAACAAAAAAAAAAACAACAACAATCAAACAAAACAAAACAAAAGCCCGGAAGACGACATCCATTTGTAAAAAACCCAATGGGGAGGATGCGTGAGCTTTTCCCAACTGACTTTTTCTACCAGGAGGATCAATACAAACTGATGGCTCGTCGTGGCTATACTGTACAGTACTGACGGGATTTTGGGTGGGATGGAGTGAGACGGTTTGCGCCCCTGCAAGTGGTGTGCTTGAAAAACAGTGCTGTCAACCAAAGACCTACAGGAAGTGCGTAGAAAAGATCCTGACGATGCTCTCGGATTCCCTCCCGCCGTGTCCCCGTGGCGCGTCCTAATCTAAATCCGGTTATGCTGCTCCGCGTTAGGCTGGGTTAATATTCTCAATGTCAGCACAGATATACTTTAGAGAGGGTACCTTGGAAGCACAGACAGACATCGCAAACACACGATAGAAAACAGGTCATCTCCAGTTCATTTTTGAATGTCACAAGTCTCTATTATTTGAGGTTATACTTCTACTTTTTTTTTCTTTTTCTTCCAGTATTGTCTATCACTGTCGTCACACCGCGGTGCCGTCACGATCGAGGACCTAAAGAGTGTCTCTACCGTAGCGAGTTCAGCTGTTCGAACACACTCGGGGGTCCAAAGAGTTGCTCGTGGGAACAGAAAAGAAGAAACAAAAACTTTAGACCTCTATTCTACAGCACCACAAAGTTAAACATAGCACCAAGTCGTAATGTTTCAAAGCAACTATGCCCTAACGCACCTTTTTTTTTGTATTTATTTTTTTCCTTCGGCAAACTAATGTAAACACAATTGTTCCTCCGCAGCACGCGGTTATTGTACGTGACTAGATCACGTCTCTCCGGACAAAAAACAACAAAAACAAGTTTCCTTCAGTTTGTTCGCTTTGGACACGTGACGGCGAAGAGATCTGGAGTGAGTCTACATGTGCGGGCAAAAAAAATACAGTATTACTTTGTTCCAGGAATATTATAGAGGGTAACACACTTGTTCTGCTTCTAAAGCTGTTTCCAGTGGGCATTCACGTACTATACACCAGAGAAAATACTACTCCACTTGTGCAGCCAGCGGGCTATGGCGATAATACACTGTACGGTACTAACATTAAGTTTTTCTTTTCAGGTAAAATAACGTCTGCTAAAGTATGACAAATTAGGCACCTTAAAATGTTTGAAAAACGTTATCCACTTAAAGCCGTACTGTAAGCAAATACTTTCATATATAATCTAATTTCTTTTTAGGTGGGATCCTTCCCGTCTTTGTCGTTTTCATACATCCTTCGTACAAGAAGGTCTTCCTGTAAAACATGGTTCGGTTTATCTTTACAAATACAATACACACCATGTACAGTACATAACAAATATAGAGGGTTTTCTTTTTTCTTCTTCCTATCTTACACTAAAACCAATTCGTTGAAGTAGAAGATGCACTTTTGTCGCTCACTTTCAGGCAAATCACCGCTTTTTGAAAAAGATTTCAGGTATCAAGACGTCGGAGTCGATCCGTTGGCGTGGACGTCGGGAGGAACGGCTTCGGGTTCGTCGGGGCTCTGTTTGATATGTCTTTTGGGGTGATTGAACTGGCTTTAACAACACAAGGGGGGGAAAGAAAATTTTAAAAATTAAAAAAAAAAAAAGGAACCTGTCTGGAACCAAATGCAGGAATTTGGACTCAACGTGCCGACTGGTCGGATCGCAGGTGAGCAACGCACCGGGTCATTCAATGTACCGTGACATTGGGACATTCATCTCCTGTACAGCAAAACGTACATTCATTATCGGTTAGTGTCAAAAAAAAAAAAAAAAAAAAAAAAAACATACAGAGAAGTAGCTGGCAAGTAATACACAGGTGTTAAAGATAAACAGTCGGGCTGGCCGTTGTTTGAGTATTTTCCCATTGCTTGAAGCTGCTGTTAATATCCTCACTTGCTCTTTTCATGTGCAGCGCTTCAGGATTTTTCCACTACAGCAACATTTATTCATTTATTTGTCTTTTTTTCTTCCCCAAAATCTAAACATCTGTATTTTTTATTACTTATTTTTACAGGTTTTCTGTCTTTACTTAATGTGGTTATACACAGTTGAAGCAGGAACTCGTGTTAAAAAAAACAACAACAACAAAAACATGAGTTATTTGCATCTTCTGTAAGCTTTTTCCTCTCATGTTGTCCTTGGCTCAGAAAGTAAAAACCACACACAACACCGGAGTCCCTCACTTCCCCCAGAGAGACACGTATGAGAAGGCGAAGGAAAAGGCAGTTCATGTTAGAAAAAACAAAGGCAAAAAAAATTTAAAAAAAAGGCACCTCGAGAAGTGCCACATTTCACAAATGATTCCTTGATAATGAAATACACGCTACAGCACATTTCACGCGTTCGTCTGACCCTTCGAGTCCAACCTCTGTCGAGCATTTAAGTCCCAAATCCGTTTGAGAGATCTTAACGCGGCGCCGCAGTGATGAGTGTAAACGCACCACGCACTCAAATTAAGACACTGAAGTCCCTCTGGTGGTTGGCATCGGATCACAAAATCAAAATAAACACAATATGCCAGCTGTTACTGATCATAAAAAGCTTCTAAATTAGGCCATATCATCTGTTTGAATGAGAGCGGCGTGTGTCGTAGAAACCTTTTTCGTCCACACGTTTGCGGTGTGAACAAAAGGTCAAGTACGTACAGTATACCACAAGAATTACAGCAACTCTGCGTTTACTCTGAGGTATATTTTGTGGTAAGAACCCTGTGTTGAAATACTGACACTATTTGTATTGTAGGAAAGGTGGACTCATGTCCGAGGACGCACCAGGCTTAACAGTACGCTGCATCGCTGAAAAACCTAAAGATATGGACCCCTCTACGACCAGTGAGTGAAAAATCGTTAACGTGTTGTGACGTACTCGACCAACACAGTTTTATTACTGGAGGAGGAAGCTTAATTCCCTTGTTTTGACTATTTATATACATTATATATTTTCAAGTGAAATTCCTCAGATACGAGTCGCCGCGGCGACTCAGAAAAAAAGCCATTGTTCTTGTCTTCGGGTGATATTTCCGACCCCCCTCTCTCCCCTCCCCCACCCACCCACCCCTGGAGTGTCCCGCTCGATGTTTCCCCCGCTTCCCCCAAACGCACGCGAACTTTTAGAGACGATCGGAAACGTATCGGTTTGGTGCGGCGGTGGAGCAGGGAGGGCTGAGGCGGAGGTCGGTGTCGTACGAGTCCAATGGCTTGGTGGGCAAACGGGTCAGCGTAGAGTCCCATAATTTGGGCCCTCGGAGTCAGCACCGTCCAGGATGCCTGTCTGGTCCTCCTCGGACTGCCTGCGGCGCAGGAAGGACGCCAAGTGGAGATAGGGGCTCTTCTTGTTTTGCTTTTTCCTCTTTCTGTGGAAGTTGAGGTCCACTCCCTCCTGGGGTGTCTGAGATTGCTGCTGGGTCTGAGAGGGAGACGCACCTGAAAGGGAGGCGCAGGAGTAACACACCAGCCACGCATTTTAACACGGGCGCTCCGATCTACCGGCCAACGATCACAACCGGCCGATATTAATATTACAAGTTTGAGAGGCCGATCACAGGACGCGAAACTGTGCGCGCGGCTAAATTCACCGGTTTCGCCGGTCTGCTGGAACATCCAGGTGCCTGGAAACGTTTTTATTACTCTTATTAATAAATTAAAAAAATAAAAAGTATAAAGAGAGATGTTTCCGTGGTCTGTTTGCCGACATCCTGGCAGATGAACTTCAGCAGCAGAACTGCGACGTAACTGAAAGGAGCCACAGAGAAAGCTCCACCAGCTGCTCCTTCACGCTGCTCTGTATGCTGAATTGTTGGATGACGGTGGGGAACAGAGTGTCAGCCACATCAGCAGCAGATGAACCTCTTAACTATCGGAGCCGGTGGTCACACGAAGCCGACAGACGCTTGGGTTTTTTTTGTGTGTTTTTTTTTAGCGCGACAATAAAAGCCGCGAGCGAGCGACTGTTCAGCGCTGCAGGGAATATAATCGATGAGAAGAGGAACAAACCGTCTGCAGAGACGCTTGTATTCGTACAGAACAAAATGCATCGACGCTGAAGAAGATGTCTGTGCGTCCGTGCACCCTGTGTGTCTCTCTCTACTGTCCCCACTGAGCTCTGGCTCTGAGGCCGGAGATATACTCGCTTTAAACCATCCTGCGTCTGTTTGGAGCGTTGGTTCGCGACGCAGAGAGTTGTTAACGTGAACGCCCGGTTCAACAGCCAAGTGTGTTGCCTGTCAATAAATATAACATCTGTCAATTCATATTACTTTATTATCTCAGTGTTGTTAAGAATACTTGAATAAATAAATAACGCTGCACGATGAATCGAGAGTTTGAAATAGACCCTGCGACCGGTGGACAATCCTGATCGGAGCACCCTCACATTTTCACATCTTTTGTGCGTCTTCCTTTTTACCGTCGGACGAACCTGTTCTCCTCGCGGAGGTTGCGTTGTTGTTGTTGTTGGCAGCCACTCCCTTGGCTTTAGTAATACAGTGGTGTAGCAGCGCTGGTAAACTCTCAGACCCGGCAGTATCGCTAGACGCACCTAGAGGTTCCCTGAGAGGACGAGACACAGCACAGCACACGGCGTTCTGCATTAACCCGGCACTCGCGTTCGGCCTCGTCTCACGAGTGAACAAGACAAAAACAACACTCTTTCATTTTTCTATCTCCACATGATTGGATGAGCTCTTGAACTTCTACTGATTTCCACTTTCTATCTGCGGTGATGGATGATAAAAGTTAGACACAAAGAAAGACAGACGAAGAGGGAAAGAATGGCAAAGAGAAAGAAAGGAGGGTTGACAGAAGGTGACAGGTGAAATTGGTGAAATTATTGAATATACATTTGTTTCTTAAACAATCAGTATGTTAAAGACCCAGTCCAGGATTTATCAGAAATACGGTGATACGGAAGACATCTTTATTCTTAAGGTTTATTTGCTGTTTGTATAATTTGAGGTCCAAAAACAGCACTTAAAATGGGAACTAACACATTTCAGGTTTCGACAGTGATCATTATACCTCATTACTCATCAGGGTTTGGGTCTTTAAATAGTGACTGCTTCAGAAATGCGGGCAGTATCGGCCTCTCTGCTGTATAAAACTCATGAAATGAAAATAATTTCTGGAACTGTAAAATGACTGTTCCCATAACAATGAATCAACAATTTCTCTTCCAAAATCCTCGGAGACCATTATTTGTATTAAACTGTTGGTCAGGGGTCGCCAGCCTTTGACACAGGAGCCTAAGTGGAGTACGAGGAAGCAAATAAAACAATAAAATATAGATATCAAAGTCGAAAATATATTTGTGGTTTCAAGGAAAATTTAAAAAAGAAAATTCATCTCAATTTAGTTTTACATCTCCAACCTTCGCCTTTCTCTGAAATTCGACCAACGACCGTCTGTTTTGCGGCCGTCTCTTTAAGGCGCCTTAATATGAGTGATGCTCTCTTCTGATTGGCTGAATTTTTTTTTTTTTTTTTTTTTTTTTCTTGAGTGACACACGCCCAGACCAACCACAGGCTTTCTTCGGTCTCGCTATCTCCGCGACTGAATGAGCGCTTGGTGTTTAAATCCACGTTGAAAGGTTGGACCGCGGGCCGTACTGAGGGTGGACACGTGACGTGACGCCCGAAGTCCAAACGGCTCAGGCGCCAAACACTGAACGTTTTTAAAACCTTGACGGTAGTTGTACAGCACCCAAAGCTGCTCAGTGATCAAAACAGAAGTCTGATTTTGTACGACACGGGACCTTTAAAGGAGGCTCACGTCAGCATGAACTTCAGCACGCGTCATCATTACGTGTGTGAATTAGTACGAGAGACGGGATCCTGTGCATGCAACACACCTACAACTTACTGCAAATGAGCTCAAATTTAAATTTCCCACGAAACTAACTACCGCCGCGGGCTTTTAAAGCCGACGTTGATCCCAGAAAAGGCTGCCGACCCCCTCGTGGTCTGCGCGTTCAGCCAGCGCCTCTCGGACCGTTAGCTCAGTGCGCCAACGTGAGACAACTGTATGCGTGTAGGAAGGTGTTTCTGAAACCTGAAGAACTATTTTCATTTCATGAGTGATACATGCTAAGTTGGATGAAAATAATCAATGTTTAATCAGCACAAAATAATCACATCCAGTTGAAGAGTGTTTTCACTTTCCGTGGTCTGTTTTAGAAGCAGTTTTACCTCGTACCGAATACTCAGGTTTTGTTGTCCATCTCTCATAGAAAGATGCAAATAAAGTTCAATAAATAAAAGTCCTCACAAACTCTTTGACATCTAAGTTCAGGTTCATGAGGCTCAGTGTTGGATCAATGTCTTTGCCTTTCAAAGAACTGAATACAAACAGCTTCATAAACCTGACTTAATGCTTTCATTGAGTCATTGAGCCGAACATGAACTGTTTCAAAAGGAACACAACGCTTTAGAGATGCTGTCCATCATTTGTCGCTGTGGAGAGAGAGATTGAGAGCCATTAGCAGAGAGGGGGGGAGACAAATCTGAGAATTACAGTCCTGCACAGATTGAGAGCATTTCCATTATCACATGGACTGTGTGCAGCAGAAGCCGCAGCGTAATAAGGTACATTACATATCCATAGACATAAACACCGTACAGCACACTTTCATAAACATGAACACTGCGTACAGAGGCTTCACCATGCTGACGGGAGGAGATGGCAGGAAGAGGAAATGGCCGTTAAAGAACAAGTCACATGACAGGAAGAGGAAATGGCCATTAAAAAACAGTCACATGACAGAGAAAACGAAAGCACTAAGGACAACAAATGTGACAAAGAATTTAGTTTGAGAATCGTTGTTATTTGTTTGGTCGTAGAGAGAAGTTTAGAGAATGCATGCATGGCATTTTGCACATGGAACAAAACTTTAAAGGGGAATACTCTAGTCTATCATTCATGTGCATCCTCTATTGATTCAAGGCTTCTTTTTTTTTTTTTTTTTTTCTTTTCAGTTTTTTGTTGTTGGTGCGGGGAAAACATGTCTGTCTTCAAACAATGATTCTCCACAGTCCAAAACCACTCCTCCAGCTTGCTCACAAGCCTAATTACTGCAGCCTACGCCACAGCAGGCTACTTACTGTGCCTGGGAACTGTATTGACAAATGTGTCCTGCAGTCATTATCACCATTAGTTGTAGTTCACTTGAATCCAGCACAGAGGCACAACCCAAAGCGATTCCCCTTTAAAGGAGAGAGTGATTAGAGCCCTCCCCCTGCTGACCCCTCCCCTCTCAGACATGGGTCCGACCCTTACCTATTGCGGCGTAGGGGACCGGGTCACAACAACGCTGCCCAGATAGCTGAGATCAATCAAAAACAAATCAGGTAAGACCCTTACCCTTCTATAAAGCAGCAGCCCTATAAGCTACTTTCCCTGAGAGGCCGGTGACGGCGCAGGAGCAGGTCTCTGCTCCGTGGCTGTAGCTACCGTATGACTGTAGCTGCTAGGGTTGTGAGGTGGGTGTGAGGGGGCGCAGGAGTGTGTGCAGTGCAGAAACTCTGCGGGGCGTAAATGCAAACGAGTCTCAGCTGTGTTTTTATGGAGGTGTAAAAAAAAGCGTAAAACATACACAGGGGCCATTGATCTGTCAACGTGTTGGATGTAATGGGGGTAAAAACAAAATCGTCTTAGTGTGTTCCCTGTTGAAAAGAGTTTTTTATCTCTACGGGTTTATAATAATGCACTCTTTGTTCAGGGTTTATAAGTTGTAACTAATTTGTTAGATAACTTATTAAGTTACTGCCTTAATGGTTGATAAATCATGAACTAATGCTGTCGAGAACAGTTGCGTTTTAGCTCTTAAATTTCATGGAGAAGGCCCCTCCCTCCAATGGATCGAAAAAGGCTCGGTAGCGCCTGAGCATGACTACGAGGGACAATCAAAAAGCGCGAACGGAGCGCAGCACCGCGACGCAGCGGGAAGCAACAACATTCGCGAGTATGTATTGTGACCTGCAACCGGCAGCTTCGGTAAACCTGTTTTTGAGACCACTGGTACTTGTGTTGTTACCGTGGACCTGAAACTTCAGCAGAGAAACAGAACATTTCCTGTCAAATTGTTGGGGAACAGAAAGAAGTCGCAGGAGCCAAATCTGGTGAGTACGATCGTGTTGCTTAGAAACTCACCTGTTTTCAACACAGTGAGCGGTCGTGTTCACATGTTGGAGATCCCTGTTGCCATGGCGCCACAGTTCAGGTGGTCTGCAGTGAGTGTTTTCCCTCAGACGCCTCAGAAGGTCCCAGTGGAACTCGGTGTTGTGACAGTCTGACTCTGAGGGGACGAATTCACGGCGACACAAAGAAAACCCACCTGGTGTCTCCTGACCTGACGCACCTTCTTGGGTCTTGGACAGTGAAGCTCCGCCCCTCTTGAGACGTTGGACGTCACTCAGAACTTTCAGACTTTCTGAAGCATTTCAAGGGTCTCTGTCGACCGTTTACACAGTTTGACCCAAAATCTGATGTTTCTCTGCTCCAGTTTCAGGTCCGCGGCGAAATCACAAATGTTCACGAACCAGTGGTCACAAAAACGCGTTTAACCAAGTCGTTGATATTTATCAAGCGACGTTAACTTGAAATAATTCCCCCTGCTCCGTCAACTTCTCCGTGCTGCGCTCCGTTCGAACGCAACAGGAACTGTCTCCGACCCTCGTGTGTAACAGCTTTATCTTTGTTTTTAATCAAAGCACAAACAAAGAAGCTCCTCTTTATGGCTTACTAACGTTATAAATTTTTTTTTAAAAAAGATCAACATTTACAGCTACAGATCTGATGGTTTGTTACCGAAGCTTTATTAAGCATTTATGAGCTGTAACTATATTAACGGTTTATAAAACTGATAGGACCTGTTTATAAAAACAAACTTTTGGGTTACTAGTTTGAATGCTGGGTCAATAATTAAGTGAATGCATTAACTAAGTCATCAATTAACAGCAACAAACCATGAGGTCAGCAAGTATTCATATTGACATTGTATTTAAAAAGGGTCAAAAGTTTCTTATTTGCTAACAAGTCGAGATACAAAGTTAATAAATCATTTGTATGGTATTTATAAATGTCAGTAAGTTGTTAATAGATGGCCAACAATAAGTATACAATAGTTCAGCTGTTAATAAATAGATTTTGGTCAACATGCCAGAAATAAACTTTTCAAAAAAGTGAACTCATAAAAGCCATTAATGATAATAACAGGTCTATACAGCATTAGTAAACAGTTTATTAACCATTAATGACTCCACTAGTTACACCTTATGTATTCCTTATAGTAGGTGACTTATCAGAAGGTAAAAGTATAAATCTAAAGATGTAAACATTAAATTATATTATTAGATTAATAAAGTTGAGCCTGAAAAACTTTTACTTGTGTCTCACATCAGGTTTTCACTTCTATCAGTAATAAATCTGATCAAATTTTATTTATATCCAGCTGTGGAAAATATTTCAGTGTTTTGAGGTTCGAAATGAGGGACAGAAAAAAATGTAACAGTTTCAAAAACAGTAAATTTAAAAGGTTTCTTTCGCTAGTAGCTTTGGTTTTCATCAAAATCTTCCTTTTTAAAGTGGATTTTAATTTGCATTGAGATTAAATATGTGTTATTAAATAATAAAGACAAAAATACATGATCTTAAAATCAAATTGAGCTTTCACATGCCATTACAAGTTTTAGAGAGCTGTAATTTTTGAACTGACACAATGTGTGCTAAATGCAATTACATGCCTTCTGCATATTAAAATACAATATGCACCTTAATTATTCCTAAATGGACACATCAAAGTAAAACTGTGGGTAAATTACTGAGGAAATTTGGAATAAAGAGCAGACGAGGAGACAAGTCTCCTCCTTAAATAAATATGTGACTATTCTCTACTGGAATGGATCACCTACCCTGAGGCTGATATCTGGAGCTGGGAGGGCTCTGAGGGTAGCATCTCCTCCTCTGTCCTTCTCTGGGATGGCCTCTGCCCGAAAACATCCCTGCCCTCCAGAGGGGGGGAGGGAGACTGGGAGGGGTAACTGGCTGCAGTGGAGGCATAGGACATGTGGGCGTGGTAACTGGGGCTGTGCTGCCTGCCGCACTGGCTCTGAGTGGGGGAGGCGGTCAGGGAGGACCTCCGCGAGAAACTGACAGTGGTCGAGGGCTGCAGGGTGATCTCCTGCATCTCCAGAGACCGAGAAGTGCGGAGGATGCTGGGCCGCGGAGGAGGCCGGACTAGAATATCTGGGGAGCCCGGCTGGGTGCTCAGGGGGCTCTGAGACAGCGGAGAGAGGCGGGAGGGCTGGAGGACTAGCGGGGGTAGGCTGGGGTCTGCCCGGCGCCCCGCCCTCGGGCTGAGCCAGGACTGAGGGCTACTACTGGGGGCTGTGCTTGGGCTCCCTGAACGGGCTGCCGGGTCAGGGTAAGGCAACACTGGTACACCCACTCCGTGGGCCGTGTGTCTGAGCTGGCCGAGACTCTGGGCCTGTTGCATAGCTAAACGCCTAACCGGAGGCCCCGGGGGCCTGTCTCTGCCTGGAGGAGCCACAGGGACCTCCAGCTGCAGGAGTCCAGGGCTCATTGGATCCTTCAGAGAAGGGTAGTGCAGGCGACTGGGGGGGAGGGAGTGAGGAGGGTATGGGGGCGGGTCGGGGAGGTCCTGTGGATGATGTAAGGGATGGTGAGGTGGGTATATAAAGCGCGGGCCCTCTAGACCCAGGAAGGGTAACTCATGGGGCTGCCAGCTTTCAGGCGAGCGAGGAGGAGGGCTGTGTGTGTGAGACAGAGAGTGGCCAGAGGCGGTGTACTGATGGTGCTCCATCTCTCCGCTCTCCTCGGGGATGGAGGGGTAACCGAAGGGCCCCTCGGCGGTGCCTGGGGGGGAGGACAGCGCGGAGCTACGCGGGCTGATGTCAGGCATGTAGAATGGAGGTGGAATCCCTGATTCACCGCGGCTGCCTAGATACCCATAGAACGGGCCCTGGGGAAAGCCCCTGTAGCGGGAGGCCGGCGCCTGCCCTGAGGCGTGAAGTGCACTGCCCTCTGCAAAGCTCATACCTTCCATGGCCCTGTGTAGGCGGGGGCTGTAGGTGGGGGGCTGCGTTGACTCCAGGCTGGAGGACGTTGGGGAGAGCTGGGGCCGCAGCGTGGGCATGATGGGCGGCAGAGGCCCGGGATCAAAATCATTCTCCTCATCGGACTGCCGGAACTCAGGGTACATGTCAGACTCCTCTGCGAAGGGGAAGCCCTGGATGCGGCGGGGAGGCGGGCTTATCTCCATGACGAAGCGGCCGTCGGGACCGCGGCTTATCAGCTCAATAGGCGTGGTGACCTCCGCCTCGTGTTTGGACACGCTGTATTTCTTGCTGACTATGGCACGCTTGGTTTTCTTGTAGAAGGAGAGCTCTTTGTCTTTTTCTCTGTGAGGGCTGGGCAGCCTCCTGACGTACAGGCCGGGACCGTGGGAGTCCTCCGATGACAGAGAGCGAGGCCGAGACGGAGGGGAGCTCTCCGGACTTATCTTCCCCGACGATAACCTGATAAAAAAAAATAAAAAAAAAATGCAGACACAAGGCACTGGCTGTATTTAAAACACACCAGACAAAACTCAAAGGGAACGTAGGTTAAATATCTGAACCCCCCCCCACCACCCAAAAAAAAACAAAAACTGATGCTGAAAATAAAAAGGCATGATTTCATTCTTAAACTAAACAGACACAAGACAAAGCCGAAGCGCTCGATCGAGGCAGCCGTAACAAACTACATTATGATAATGACCAGCAGCATCCGGGTAGTGCGGCAGCTAATGAACCAAGCCACAGTGACGGGATGATGAGAGGAGAACCAGCGACGCAACCATGACAACCATATCACAGATCTATTGAATCTACATCCTCTCGAGCAGACCAATCTCCATATGCTGCACCGAACTGTGATGTGGGGGAAAGCAGATGACATCTAACCAGGCCTCATCTTGCCCACACCAGGAGCAGCATACTCGACACTTACTGTACCGGGTCACTGAGGGTAGACATAGATCACAGTGAGTGCATATACACAGTATTGTCCTGTACATGCAGCCGAGCTAATGCAACTTAAATCCCCGCGCGGCGCATGAGCGTCTGTGCATGCAAATAGGCCGGGAGTGGGCTCCGACTACAACTACAAGGAGTCATTGTCAGCTGATCATTTTCTATGCAACGCATAAACCATGCAGCCAAGCCGGTGCAGTGCAGCACGCTCTGTATTTCTGGTGCAGGCAGGCACTCACAGGGGGCTGGCCGGCGGGGGCAAGAAACTGCTCCTGGCTGGCTCGTCCCAGCAGGGCTCTACCCCTGGCAAGGGGGTGAGAGGAGGCCTGCGGTGGGAGACAAACGACACGGGCCTGGTTCATCTCTAACTACTGTATTTGCCACTCGCAGGAAGAGCCGAGCGTAAAAAGTCCCTGACCTGCCTGGACCATGTCATGAAAAATAAAAAAAAAACAAATGATTTTACCGAGAAAAAGTCACAAGCAAAACATCGACTCTGAAATGGGATTTACACAGATTATTGTCAGGAATGGGCTTCTGTTGAGATTGAAATGCAGTCATACATGTACACGAGATTTACACACAGACAGACACACACACACACACACACACACACACACACACACACACACACACACACACGAGGAGCTGATACTGTACAGGAAAACAGCATCGTTAAACACCGAGAGTCATGCAGAAAGCACACAGCGTTTGAGGTTAAAGAATACAGATGGATCAAAAATCAATACACATACTGCAGCTCGGGCACTCTGGGTAATGTGCCTAAAAATGCTGACTCTGCTGCTTTGTACTCTCCGTGATATGCCCGTGATCCGCTAGAGGTGGCTACTGTGCATGTTCTCCAAAATTTCAAGAAGCCCCGACGTGTAATCGGTGTTGTTGTTTTTTTTTTTGTTGCCGCGTGTCATAATCTGTTCCGAATGTATTGTTTGTGTGTTTTACCGCCTCGTCGCAGCGTGCGGGGCTTCGGCAGAAGGTGTCAAAGAAGATGAACGGCGGTAGCCACCTCTGGCCGACTGCAGCAGGCTCCGGCGCGGCTTTACTTACGGCGACTCAATGCTTTTCCTGAAGTGTGTCACAGACAACGGAGGATCTGAGAGGACAAAACACATTTACATTTAGCATCGCCTCCGCTGGACACCACAGGCAAGAAGTCAAACATGTGGGCGGTTTGTGTGGAGAAAGGCGTCCCCACCCACCAACACAGAAGAAGCAAGACAAGAAATGACTATAAAAAAAAAACCTTCAACTTCTTTTTGTGGTCTTTTTGTGTCCAATCGAGAGCCTGCGGGCGCTTCCCTAACCCGTCCACCATCATGCATGAAAGACTACGGATGTTAAAAGCCGCAACAAACCTGGTTTACGCTTGAGTTTGCGGCGGTGTTGCTTATTGACAAAGCAAGCTGCCAGAGTGCTGAACAGCACGGCCGCCGCCAGGAAGCAGATCGTCGCCACGACGCCGGCCACCACCGGCCGCGCCAGCCCCTCGTCAGGCAGCTCGGCGGGAGGGAAGGGATCTGAAGGGGCAGACGAGACGACGAGGCGGTGAGCTCGGTCACAAACCTGACCCTCGCACGGACCCGGTTCAGACGCTGCAGAGACGCTCACCTGTGCTCGACACTCCCACCACGTTGCTGCTCTCGCTGATCAGGTCGTCCATGACCGCCATCACTCTGAACTCGTACCAGGACTCCTGTCAGAGAGACGCAGCCGTGATCGGATCACACTCTGGCGTGTGAGGACAGCTCACTGAGTCGTGGCTACGCAGGCGTATATCCCAAATGCTTTTGAGAAATGGGACGTCATCGGATAATTTTATTCTTTTATTTATTATGTTTGCATGATAATTAGAGAATTACGATTCCCACCAGTTATGAATCTACTAATTAAAAGACAAAAAAAACCCCGACCTTTTTATAGTTTTGAGCTCGAACTGAACCCTCTGAAAACAGGACAGGCGAGCCCTTACAAAGAAAACACACGAGTTTCCCGTGTTTTCCACACAGGACACGTGATCACATGTGTAACACATGTTTATCACATGTTGCAACATGATAACATGGGGGAAGTATGTGGAAAAGTTTGCGCGTGGGAATCTACATGGGCTTCACACGATGCACCATGAAAATGTTCCCAAACCGTTTCACATGTTCACAATCACACGAGTTTAGTTTAGAGTTTTTACACGTGAAATTCCCGTGTTTTTTCTGTAATGTCAAAAATTAAAATTCTTTTAAATTAACTTTTCAGTTTGATGTTTCTCCATTTTTGCCCGAAGTGCCACTCAGCAGTCACAGAAATAAAAAGCACTGCGCCACACACTCCCGTGTTTCCACATCCAAACGTGTGTGTAGCTGACCTGAACCAGGTCTCTGGCAATGAGCTCGGTCTCAGTGGACGGGATCAAGTCATCCAGAACCTCCCACCTCTCCCCGAGGCGGAACTCCATGATGTAGCGGTCGATGGGCGAGGAGTGGTTGGCCGGCGGGAGCCACGTGAGGAGGACACCGTGCTGCGTGCGGTTGGCTGTGAGGCACCGTGGTGGAGTAAGAAGCACCAGTGGTTCTGGGGTACCCAGAGGAGAGCCTGTGGACCACAAAGGTTCTGATTACAGAAACCAAATTCACACAAAACTTGAGCTGCTTTGAGCTAAATGCGACGGTAACGTCAGCATGGTAACCACATGGTGATTGCCATACATCCGCTGGCTGTCATCAGGGCGTGGGAATTAGGTCAATGTTCCACTTATCCTTTGTTGAATAAAGAAAAGCGACACGATCCACGGCATTTAACACACCCGTCATTAAAATCCTTCACATGTTTTTCCGGGTTGATTTTACGGCTTCTCTGATTAAAAAAGTAGAATCGCGGTTTCTCCGACAAACAAATGTTGTTTGGTTGGTAAACAGACAACTTGATGAGTTGATTTTCTGTGTCCAAAGTGTCTGAATTAGTGAACATGAGCAGCAGCGGTCTGTCTGTCCGACCTGCTGCAGCCCTTCAGCCCGTCATTGGACCGTCGGCTCTTTGCCGTTATTAGATGTAAACTGACCACCGGGGCTGACCGAACTTTCTCTGTTGAAGCTCCAAAACTTAGGAGGCACCTCTCCCTCCAGATTAGAACATCAAATGCTCAAATCCTATTTAAAAATCTGTTTGTTTTCACTGGCTTTTCCTAGCAGAATTTTAGGGCCAGAAAGTTTGACTTTTTGTAGATTTTTGTGAGTAAAATCACATTTGATGATGAAACTTAAATTATTTAAAATAATAAAGTCATTATTTTATGTCTTTATTGCTCATGTTCTTCGGTTCAAGGCTCTCTGGTGGTTTAATTCTGTTAGATTATGTGCAGGACTCCTCTGTTGTGATTCGGAGTTGACTTGTTTCAAAACATGGTCTCGCACTTTTCTCTCCTCTGGCTGAGACATCAAACGCTCAGAAAGAAATTGAATGAATTCTTTGTGGTATTTAGAATCAAAGACTGAACAGGAAACAAAAAAACAACGCTTCATTTCAAAACAAGGATTTGTTAACCGCGGCTGAATTCGCAGACGAGCTGCTCTTTGAAACCATCTTTCTCTTGACAAACACAGGTGGAACTAATGACATTCATAATCCCTCCGGTATTTTTACAGGCCGCCTTACCGGCACACCTAAATGAAAGCGAGCCAATCATTAATGTCGTTCGTCGTCTTTCCCTTTGTGACAATTCAAAAATATTTACAGTGGGAATTATCTCTGGCATTACTCACTGCACTCTCTGACACAACCTTCTTTTCTTACTGAGCCTAAAACCCTCTGGCACATACCAACATGCCATACAATCTTTATAATGGTGTTGAATATAAAAGGTTTTCTGCTCTGATCCTTCCTGACAGACGAGCTGTTTGTAACAGGAAGGTGGAGAGGACTCGATTTATGAACAGTTTCGATGTGTAAATATCAAATAATGATTCTTAAAGGTTTGAATCTGATTCTTTTCCTTTAATGTGGCGTGGACGATAAAGTGGAAAATAATGCATTTACGTACATTTAAATCAGACTGTAATAAAACATCGTCTGAAATCATTTTATCCGTCGTTAAAATCAAACAAGCAATTAAAAAATGATAAAATTGCTCATCTTGTTTTTCATTAATAATAATAGAAGATACAAAAAAAATACCACATAATGACAACATAAAGAGATCTGTGCTTTACTACATTGTATTTGGATGATGTTCTATCTGTTTAGGGAGAAAACAACTGTAAGTCTCTAAAATGCAAATTATATTATGATTCTTTTAATTTGAAAAAGGGGAAGGTGGGAGAACGGTCAGCGAAGAATGTTTACAGAAAACAACCTGAAACAATAAAAGTGAAGTTTGCACTTTATACACGAGTTTAAAAATCAATAGAGGGCGGTGTGTTCAGGTCTGTTGATACTCTAAAATTGTATTGTTTTATAAGCTGTGTCTTATCAGCTCATTGGACCAGCAGCTTTTAAGCCTTGTTCAGACTCACAGCCCAGATCTGTTCTTTTTTTGTTTTTTTTGGCAAATCAAAATCGATTTTTTTTTTTAAAGTCTGGACAGAAAAAACCCCAACATCAATGTAGTTTTTTGCAAAATTAGATCCAAACCACATTTTGAGGTGGTTTGAAATGTAATTCCAATCGTATTTCAAGAGATGTGTCTCGGTCCGGACGCTCTGCTGGCTCAGATCGGATTTCGTCATTTTCAGAGCGAGCAGGATCTCTGCTTCCGATAGCAGAGCTATCAGAGAGTGGACAATTTGGCACTGCGGAGGACAACGACGACAACAGTCGGTGGACAGACGCCGAAATAAATTGGGTGTGTACCTCGTTACCGCAGCAACCCACGCAGATACGTTGCTGACATCTGGACACTTTATCCTACAGATCTAATCTGAGAAACAAATCCTGCAGTCTGAACAAAGCCGGTCTGGTTCCTGGATCCAGATCGCCTCAAATGGCCGACCAGGTTTCCTGAGTCTCCTCCTCCAGATCAGGTCGTCATCTTCACTATCAGTGTTCACATCTCGATTGAAAACATATTTATCCTCAATGGCATTTAGGCCATATAAGGCCCAATCTGATAAAAAAAAAATTAAAAAAAAATTCCCAGCAACAATTACTTCTCATGTATATCCATGTGTGCTGTTTTGGTTTAATATTGTTTTTTATTTAGTGTAATTTGTTTTTAATGTCTTTACGGTTTCAGCCCCATCCTTGTCTGTTTTAAGGTGGTGCACATCTGATGTTGTGCAGCACTTTAGCTTATTTGGGTCTAAACGTGCTCTATAAATAAACCGACTTCATTTTAAATTATAAATAGCTTCTCGGCGCATCTCGGCGCGTTGACTTTGAAGTCAAGAAGCAGCGAACGCGGATGGAAGGGCCTCTGACGAGCGGCACCCACCTGCAGTGTTGACTGTCACCACTTCACTGAACGGGCCCGTGCCCAGCTTGTTCTGTGCCAACACACTGAATTGGTACTCTGTCCCAGGCTCCAACCCTGGCACCACCAACCACGTCTGAGCACCAGAGACCGGCATGGAGTGCCAGTCGTGAGGGCCGAAGTCGATTCTCTTTGACCTGAGAGGAGGAGCGAGACGGACAAACAGTTTTTGTTTTTTTATTAAAGTAGGACTGTGAAACCATGAAGAAAGTCGCCACTGTGATTATGACCGTTTGCAGTTAATTCTGTGTCAGGAGACAAACAGAACATATAACACTTGTTTAAAGCACTTCACAGTCCTGGACCAGTCCGACACGGTTTGCAGTATTTGAGCCAGGACGGCCCCTCGTGGATCCGCTGCTCGAGTCTTTGACTTGTTTGAGTTGCTACCTTTCATTTTATGCTGCGAACCGTTGGGGCCGTCTGTCAGCGGATCGCAGAGCAGCTGAGAGTCTGGACGTCCTTGAACGCCTCCTCATTACACCGGCTTTTTATCATAGTGCTTAATACACATGATTCAATTTGTTTAATCTTAATTTACTAGATCAAATTCAAATTTTCAAATGGTTTATTACATCCTATCAATTCTATTTATTGTAGTCTTTTTGCTATTTTATTGTTTTTTATCCAGATTTTAATCTTTTTTTTTGGTTGTACTGCCACATTTTCATCATTTCATTGATGTCATGAGTCTAAAGCTGTTTAATTATTCACGTTTTTACTCTTATTTTCAGCTTGTCAGTCATGTGAAGAGCACTAACCTGCACAGACTCACTGGCATGTTCGAAAACGAGTTTAAAAAAAAAAAGGTTAAAGGTTAAAAAATATTGTGATATTCAGTCTGGAGTTCCCACTGTATACTAGTTATCAATATCCTCGTAAAAACTGGACATAAATAGTTTGTGCAACTGGATTAAAAATGTCTACATGCAGCGTTTTCCATATCTGTTGGAGGGTTTTATTGTGAATATTATGCTCCATTTCCGCCAATAGATCTCCTGAATCCTTCACGCCGGTCCTATAAGCTACTTCAATGATACACTTGGAAAATTATGTCACTGGCGACATTTTAATTTGATGTTTTATGTTTATTTTTTGCATTTATGTTCGGTAAGTGTAAAACTCTAATTTAAAAAAAAAAAAAAACATTTGACAGGATGACAAAACCGTACGAAATTAAACCACCTTCTTTTGTGAGTCACTGTGATTTTGTTGCATTCATATCCACTTTACTTTTATCATCATCATCATCAGCGATGAAGGGCTCCAACTCTGTGTCAGACTCGGCTGCAGGTAGCGTTTCCAGCTGCTGCGGCTGTCATCGATTGAAAAGGAAACGAAGAGCACTCACACTGGGCCGTACCACACGGAGAACGTCTGCTCGAAGCCGCCATCGTAACCCGGTTCCCAGGACACATTAGCAGAGGTCGTCGAGGGCAATACGTGGATGTTTCCGGGAGCGTGCGGGCTGGTGCCTGAGCGGTTCAGAGACAAGAGTGGAAATAAATTCATAATGCACACGTACTAATTCATTCATCACATAAATAACTACTTACACTCGTCTAAAGCCGCATGCAGTAATTAAGCTACAGATATCCCGCTAATAGGAATATGGTACAGATGTGTATTTATGTCTGACTGACTCGTACTGATCAGGTTTAAGTGTAACAATGAAAAATGATGAGAATTGTGTTGTGGAATCTCGTGCTGCGTGACGTGTCTCCCGGCGCTCGGCGGATAACGTGACGCCGGCTGAGGTGGCGACCAGCGTGGGGGTGAAGTTCGAGAGCAGCAGCGCTTCCTGCGGCCCTGCTCATCCCACCGAGCGGATGTGCTAAAGCGCGGCCCGGAGACGGGTGCTTCTCCCAAATGAAGGAGAGACCTGAGCCCGGTCCGAGGAGCGCAGCCGTCCTGCGTCACCCGTCGGCTGAGCGCCGCCAGCTGTGCAGCACCGGAACGACTGCGCAGGAAGTGAGGCCCTGAGGCAGACTTAGTGACCCCACAGACTACCGGGTTTAAAGCAGTAGTTCAACATCCGGAGATTATTCATTTGTACAACTGCTCGCGAAATGTTCAGCCAGAACTAGTTAGCATCGTAAACATGTGCATATTTATTTTTCACTAAACAAATTTGACATAACATGTCAAGTGGTGAGCTGATTTTCAGCTTTTTGATTGCTGAACCTAACAATATGTTTACTGAGGTTTGGAGGCACAGCGAGGCGAACATGAACTGTGAAAAAAACATTTGCAAGTCTTTTATTAAGATGCTATAGTAGTAAGAGCATTTAAGAAAACAACAACAACAATATTGCAGTATTATATAAGCAGGGCGGTCTGGTAGCCTCGTGTGTGAGGTACAACGCCCACAGTTTGATTTCTGACCCTTCTTCATGTCATGCCAGTGTCTCTCTACCAAAGGCAAATTGCCCCCCCAAAAACTGTATCTTTAAAAAGTTACTGCACAACTACTGGTTTTCTCTGTTCAGATATTTAGTGAAACTGCATCTACTTTAGCAATTTTATATAAACTATATGTACGCCACCTTTCTGCCCCTGCAGTAAGTTGTTGTTTACTCTTTTTTTGGTATTCTTTAAAAAGCCAGGACTATAAAATCTGCAAATAAGACACTAGTCTACTAAATATTTTAAGAAATGTGAGTACAGTGAGTGATAATGCCAAGCAACACACATAACCTCACAAGTTTCGTTAGAGAGTTTCGTTACTCTCATTGCTATCAAGTGTGATTTTGCGAAGTATATTTTACATAATCCTCAACCTTTCCCATCATAATTATAATATGTATGCAGTCCATTTTGTGCAAGTTACTCAAAATGGCTGATATTATAGCAGTAAATATTATGTAGCAACAAATGCAAAAAAAAAGGCGTAATTGTTGTCACAATATCAATTTGCATCACAGAAGGCCTCAATTATAAAGGGCACTTAAAGGCTACACGATCTGTTATTAAAATCGAAATGCTATAAACTGCGTTTTGTACATTTACACACACACACACACACACACACACACTGGTTTTTCCGAATGAATAAGACAAAAAACTGAGGATGTGAAGATTGCTCTAACAATGTAATCTTTTTTGTGCATCTGGACATTCAGATCCCCATCTCAACTTCATAACCCTGTTTGCCTTTGTCAACACTTCAGTCAATCAGTTTAACGGTAAAAAGATGTCCTTGGTCTGATGACTCAACAGACAATGGACTGCAGTGGCAGTGTCTTCGCAGAGGGGTGAAAAAAATGCACACCGCAGCTACAGATTCAGGCTTTAAATTAACAGTGTAAAGCTATTACAGATAAGATCAAATTAAATTTTAATGATGCCCAAAGGGAAATTGGGTGGAGGGCGAGGAGTTTGAGGGATGAGGGTCACTTCTTCTTCATGCAAATCACTCAAAGCACGCAGCAAAGTGGGATCCCAGAGAACTCAAAATAACTACAAAAAGGTCAATGGTTGAGGAAACTGAGCAAGCTGAGAGCGGCTGTGCAGACAGTCTGTACCGATGACTAGGATACGTGTGCTGGCAGTGATGCTCGTGACCACATTGGTGGCTACACACTCCCACTCTCCGTGGTCCTCCTTGCTGAGCGACAGAAACTGTAAGCTGCCACTGGGTAGGATGTTGTGCTTACTCCTGCTTGGCTTCCCCACCTTCAATTGACATGAAAATCACAGTAACACGGTTAAGCAGTGGGCAAATACATATTTTAGTGCACGACAGGTAAAAGAAAAAAACAAACACACGAAGGCCCTGTTCAGACCTGGCAGTAACATGTTTCCTGCCCATTCCTACTAAGGAGAGGTGTAGCTGCACCGAAGACACATTGAAATCTGATGTACTCAGACCACATTCAGAGGTGGTCTGGGACGTATATATGACCACATTCTTTCAGCAGTGTGAACG
Organism: Embiotoca jacksoni; assembly: GCF_022577435.1. NCBI lineage: Eukaryota > Metazoa > Chordata > Actinopteri > Embiotocidae > Embiotoca > Embiotoca jacksoni. Next base: position 16,982,178 of record NW_027185274.1, on the reverse strand, counting down.
CAAATGTGTCCTGTGCTACATTGACAGACCACCTACTAAATTGAAGCCCTCTTAATAAGCAATACAAATAGAAAATAGCAAAAAATATCCTGCGTGAGTCTGCCGAGCTCAGCTGAATAGAACAGGAAGTACTGCATAAGAGGTTTACCTGCAAACTAAACTAGTGGCTATAAAGCCGCTGAAAAAAAAAACACAGGTTGTCCACCTGACGCTTGTTTCACCAGAGCCTCCTCTTCATTAATCTACCGCAGTGCAGTGACCGACCCTCTCAATCCTGCTGGAATAACTAAATAAAGTGAGCCTGAAGTGACGTGGTCAGGTCGAGTCTGACGGTTCAGGTTGTGAATTATAATCTCGAGTGTTTAGACATTTAGAAATTTGCAATATGTCATAATTTCAAATTAAATTGAGGCTCGATGAGAGAGGATGTCCCATTTTGTTAAGTGCCTGTTGCTTCAACTCCACTGCTTGTGTTTGCTTACTTGTTTATTGATGTTTATTTACGTGGTTATTTGCATTTATTTGACATCCAATCAAAAGTGGGCACATGGAGATGCTTGATAATAGTGTGAATGGACGTACTGATAGCTATCCCTTTGTGATCGGATCACCCAGAATGCATTTAAGTACCAGGTCTGAACGGAGCCTCAGATATGATTTACTTTCAGGACATTTGTAGGTGTGTGTGTGTGTGTGTGTTTCTACGGCACCTTTCTCCAGGTGATGGTTGGTATATCAGGGTCTCCAGAAGCAGCACAGGGGATGACGAGCTCTCTCCCGGCCTCCTGACGGTACTCCCCCCCAGGCCTCACATTAAAGTAAGGGGGATCCTGGATAAACACACACAAGCTCACATCATACCGATTCATTCGGAAGGAGTGAGAACCGAACGACAGACACGACACAACCTGAGCGGCGATGTACCTTTAGCACCAAAGTGGCAGGGGGGGACATGCCCATGGTACCCAGGGCGTTGTAAGGCACACAGGTGTAGGTGCCCAGGGAGTCTTCTGTGGCCTCCGCCACCCGGATGCTTCCATCTTGCATCAGGCTCCAGCCGGGGTACTGCAAGACAAGGGGGGCAGCTGAAACGCTTGATTTCAGAGGTTCTCCTGAAGCCAAATGATTTTTAAACTGCACCAGAAAAACAAAGATCCCCAAAGTTTTTTTTAAATCAGATGAACAAGAGATGGATGTTTATTTAATACAGACCTGCCCTCAACAGTGGCAGAATATCTGATAAGTAGAGCAACAGATAGAGAGCAGAGATACACTCTTTACACAGACAGGACAATACTGCTTCAATGATTAAAAATATAATGTTAATATATGTAGCTGTTGTATTTGTTGTATAGATTGTGGTGAGAGTTTGACAAAAGTCCTTTACCGCAACAATGCAACAATGTAAAAAGGACGCAACTGAAAATCCTACTTAAGTAAAAGTACAGAAGTATTATCTGCAAAATGTACTTAAAATACGCAAAGTAAAAGTAATTATAATACAGAAAATGATCCCTAAGAGTGACCTGATATATATGATTATATTAGTAGACAGTTTATGCTGCTGCATTAATGTGCAGTCTTTAAATCAAGATTAAAAACCCATCTTTACTCACTTACTATCGTTGTTTTAAAATTTGAATATTTTATTGTTTGTTCTTTGAACATTGATGTTTACTGTTTTATTTCCACTTGTTTTAACTGCCTGCTGTATGTTTGTACGATGTGTTCTTTTTTAGGGTTTTATTTGTATCTAACTGTATTTCACCATCTTCCATAAATTGTAGGTTTTAGTCGCTTTCATTAATTCATTGTAGAATTGCCTTTTTTCTGTTTGTTCATCTCCTTGTTTAAATAAACATTTTCTCAGTCTATGTAGTTTCAAATCACTGTTAATGAGTAGAAATAAAAGATGATGATGCTAACACTGAGTTGAACCTTCACAGGCGGAGATTTGTGAAAATACGTGAAGTGCACGTTAACATGTGACGTTCGTGTCTTTTTTGTCATCGTGGTTATTTTCCAAAAGATTGTCCTGTTGTAAAATAATAAAAATAAACAGAAGATTATGAACCTGAAAGTTTGAAAATAAGAAAAATATATGATATGTTCGTAACCTTGAAAGCAGCCTGTCAATCAAACAGCGTAATAATCCTGTAAATGTCCACGTTCGTTGGAATAAATCTCCTTTAAATAGCTGTCAGAATATTTAAAGATCTGCTGTGTGTGTGTTAAAGTACAAATAAAACACAAATCTAAATTTAACAACTCAAACTGAAAAAAGTTTTCAGATAAAATATCACCCGTCGGGTTAAATTCAGACTAAATTGATCAAATTCATCAAAGCTGAATCAAACCGCGCCTCGTGTGAAACTAAAAACAATTTTAAACAGACCATTTTCTTAAATTTTACAATCAGGCATATGAAACTTAAAAAAACAACAACAAAAGACTGACCTTCTCCACTCTGAGCGAGTAGCCGTCTTTCTCCCACTTCACTGATGTCACAGGCGGGTTGGCGTCCACCGGGCAGCGGATGATGCCGGGCAGTTTCCGGGGCACATAGATGACCGGGGGCATGTTGATCACCCGGGCGGGGTCTGGATGTAAAGGATGGATCAGGGTTACGCAAATATAAATGTGTCTGAGCAGAATGTTTGTGTGAAGAAATTTCACAACCACTCGTTGGAAAAGACTAGAAAACGTTTCTGAAGCTTCTTGCAGTCGGGAATCAGTCCTCCGAAAATGTCTCCAGGACCAGAAGGATTAGCGTCTTATCTTAAATTCAGGAGCGCTGCATAGGTATCCTTCAGATTCAGAGAGTCTGAGGAGAGATGTTTGACTGCAGTGAGCTTACTATCAGATGTTTTTCATAAGAGTTTTAAACAGACTTTTATATGATTTTTGGAAAACAGGAAAACAAATTATGTTTTCTGTCAAAACTAAGATCTTCTGCAGTGAGAACAGCCCACGCCGTCTGCATGATGAAGAATATTTCAACTTAATTACAACAAACACAATTCAAAATCCAGTTTTATCTCCAGCTAAATCGTTGTTTTTTTTTCAATTGTGTTAAAGAACAACACCTCCAACATTTTTGGAGATACGATCGTGCGGTTACAGAGAATTTTTTCAAGACCGGGTGACACTGCGGAAATATTAAAAAAAATTCCTTGCATGCAGGAAACATAAAAGAGGTGCTGAAAGGGGAATTAGTGGGAGAGGAGATGAGGCAACAGCCAGCGAGAGAGTGGTGCAGTAGTGCAGCCTGTAAAAGGTGTTTTTTGGGGTCTAATACAAAATCGCCAAAAGGAACAATACTAATTTGAAATCTGATTAATGTTATCATCATATTTCTGCAGATATAAACTTTGTAATGTACCAAAGTTATTAGTCTAGACGTATAAAACCCATGAAACTGTCAAAAAAGGCGTCTTCATTTCTACTCTGCAGTATCGCCCAGTTTTGCATCCGCGACACCGGTTTGATTTGGGTCTGCTGTACAGTATGTGAGACCAGTGATGAAATCAATGCCTGCAGTGCTGCGAGTCCCTCTTCTCTCTCTCTCTCTCTCTCTCTCTCTCTCTCTCTCTCTCTCTCTCTCTCTCTCTCTCTCTCTCTCTCTCTCTCTCTCTCTCGTACTGTAGCACAATAATCAATGACCAGCAGCAACTTGGGAGCAAATTAGCTCGTACAGTAAGGGCTGCCGACGGAGCGTCAGGTGGCCCGGAGCGGCGTTCCTCTCTCTCATCAGCCGCAGAGGAAGCACAGGAATGTCACTGTTTCAGATTGAGGGGGACCAGAATAAAAAAAATATTTAAAAAAATGGAGTCTGTCTCCATCTTTGTGCACAGATTATGATGCAATGATTAGGGTTAAATGTAGGGGCTGAGTCAAAGCGTCGAGGGGCCGAACTCTGCCGCCTCTGAAACACGTGACCTTGAAATCCAAGAAGGTTACTTCCCGTTACAGTCGCGGAGCAGCGCTGCCAAATTACTACAGCAGCCTCCATACTGCTGCTGCTGCTGCTCCCTGTGCCGTACCCCCCCCCCCCCCACACACACACACCCTCCTCCTCCTCCTCCACTCGGTTGCCGTGGTAACACTCACACTGAACAGTCAGGTAGGCTGATGCTGAGGGCGAGATGCCGAGGCTGTTGCTCGGACTGCAGGTGTATTTCCCGGCATCCTCCGGCTTGACCCGGAAGATGATGAGGGTGCCGTCGATGAGGATGCGCACTCGGAGCTTCAGGTCGCTGCAAGAAACACACAGATGTTTTGTCACATCGTGCTGCTGCTGAAACAGGACAGGGAGCACATCTAGTTTTTGGTTTTTTTTCTTTTCCTTTTTGTTGTGTTAAATTACATCAAGGTGCCATAAGAGAGCAGCAGAGAGTCAAACAGCAGCCGACCGAGAGGGATTCAAAGAGCACAGAGCCTTCCGGCCTGACACCCTATAAAATCAAACACACTGATGACGAAGCAGAGAATCAGTTTGAGTTCTTTCCTCACTGTCCACGCTGTATTTCCACATTCATCACACAGCAGAACTGAAGCTCAAACTGAAAACATCTTTAAATAAAGCGGTAACACTTTCCAATGACACCCCCTCTTATGTTGTAACTTTCATATCAATGCTTAAAATAATGAATTCTGCACAGATGTTATAGAGCTTATTGAACTGATTGTGAAAAGGCCTTTGCCAAAATCCATTCATCAACAATTGTCATGTGTAAAAGGTATGAAGCTCCCCCACCACCTCTACTGTTCTCATATAGAAGGGCAAATCCCCACATCTTTCACATTTATATACCTATATATTGACTTTATTTGATCCGTTTCCCTTGTGTTGCACAGACTTCAATTGTTTTCTTTAATTTCGTTGGACCCTGTACAATTCCAAAAAAACAGAATTCTGCATTTACGCCAATGAAACATCAGTAAAGGGAGGCGAGAACCGCAGTGAGATATTGAACGCGCTCATGTCATAACAGGCTTTGTACTGGATGGTTTCTTTTTTTGGGGGGTATGAGCATAGCATGCATGGTGTTAGCATAGCATGCTGTGAATTAGTGAGGTGTTTGGTAGGTGAAGGCAGGAAGTAATATGGAGACAGTCCACCCCTGCGGTGTTATTCTCAAATAATATGGCACGATGTGTATCTTAAAACTGAATGGATTACAAACATATTTTTCACACGCTGCCATCACAAAGGATTGTTTATATTAAATTTCACGAGCTACCTCCAGCCTTTAGTTTATTTTACTTAATGAGGATGGAGAGAGAAATGCAGTACCACCTGTCAAAAATTGATGTTTGGTGACCTTAGCCCCCTTCCCCACCCTTGTTAGCCTCACCACTTTCTAACCCCACCCCTTGGTAACCCTGCCCCGACCAATGGGAGCAAAGAGGTGGAGTTTAAACCAAACCAATGAGAATGAAGTGGGTTTGATCAATGAGGTCGTATCAGATTCACAGTTCAAACCCTGGACACCTGAGAAAATGCAACTACTAGGAGGTCAGAGGTCAATTCAGATGATAAGGAGTCGAGCATCTAATTATCTTTTCATACAATCTGTCGTCCGGTTCAACTAAAGGTTTCCTTGGGAAATGAAACCACTGGGAGGTCAAAGGTCAATTTACCAAACCCTAACCCTAATAAGTGATGGTGTCTAACTAACCTCCAGAAGAAAGGTGTCAGGGATCTGAAAGTTGGTGGGTGTGAATGTCTTTAGGCCTCCCTTATGCCTGTAAACTTTCTCGTGTCTAGCGCCCTCCGTTGCCTGTAACCCTGAACCCAACCCTAGAGTTAGGATTAGGCCTGATAACCAGCCTCCAGCACCATCCCATGGCATAGCTGCCTTAGACACCCATTCAAATAACAATACCAGGGATTTATTAGAATCGTTTGCATGTGTGCTGTTGTTAACATTAAGCTGATCACAGGTGTGCTGGTTTTGTCTTCTACATGAAATCCTCGCTATAAAGAAGTAAAGCAATTCTTTACTAATATTCAAAGCTATCAAAACTTTGAATTTAAGAGCGGTAGAGGGGCCTCTGATATCCATCCTGGATGATGGTGAGCACACACCTGACACGTGTTTTGTTGCTCACAAAATATCAGGCGTCAGCTGAAGCAATGTGAAACCCTGTTTTCAAAAAAGTTATGACACTCTGTAAAATGTAAATAAAAACAGAATGCGATGAATTGCAAATCATGTTAACCCATATTTAATTGAAAATAGAACAAAGACAACATATAAGATGTTGAAACTGAGTTTCAAAAAGTTGGGAGGGTGGCATGTTTACCAGTGTTGCATCACCTCTTCTTTTAACAACACTGTAAATGTTTGAGAACTGAGGAGACTAGTTGCTGCAGTTTTGAAAGCAAAATGATGTCCCATTCTTGCCTGATATAAGATTTCAGCTTTTCAACAGTTCAGGGTCGTATTCTTTGTTTCATGATGTGCCAAATGTTTTCAATGGGTGACAGGTTTGGACTGCAGGTGGGACAGTTTTCTGAAGTGTTCCTGAGCCCATTCAGTGATTTCCACTGCAGATTCATGTCTGTTTTTCATGCAGTACCGCCTGAGGGCCCGAATATCACGGCCATTTCTCCCGATTTGCTAAATCTTTTAATGATATTATGAAATCCTCAAATTGTCAGTTTCAACATTTGATCTGTTGTCTTTGGTCTATTTCCAATTAAATATGGGTTTACATGATTTGCAAATTATCACATTCTGTTTTTATTTACATTTTACACAGCGTCCCAACTTTTTGGGAAACGGACTTGTACAACTCAGAGAGAGGAGAACGTTCAGCCTCTTATTAATATCTACTTTGAAGATTTGATTGGCTGTTAACCCACTTTTTCTTTTGTTTTTACACATATCCAGGGTGCCACTGCAAGAGGATAAAGCGCCGATGTACCTCAACTACCAGGATATGTACAGACATGAATAGGAAATAAGATATTTATTATTAAGGATTAAAATCACATACAGTAGGGTTTTGTAGAAAAAACATGTCACTGAGTAAAGTAAAAAAAAAAAAAAAAAAAAATCAAGATTGACGCTACAAAAGGTCTTTAAAGTCACTTTGCACTCTTCCTCTCTGATAGTCCCTCTGACGCTTGTTTTCACCACCAGTCTAAACCCCATTCACTTGTTCTTCCTTGCTGCTTGTTCTGTCTGTCACTTGTTTGCTGTAAAACCCTCTGAGACTCTAAAGACTTGCTTTGGGGAGCCCGCGGAAGTCCTGGCTACGCTTCAGATCATCGCCGCATGAGAGGCATACGATGACACAAGGCCTGAGTCATGCGATGCTGTCATCAGAGTGCACTAACTCGCCTGGCACGCTCCAGACGGACCCCCAGCAGGCCCACTCTTACTGCCCACAGGGCTGCAGCAGGACAGGGGCGCACACACAGATATGGACACACACAAACACACACTCATACCCTTGGACAGTCACTGAAAATACAAAACAGCAAAGGGCTCAGAGACACACAATGTCACTCACATCACAAAAGCTGTGGGATAAAGGCTGCTTGGCGATGATTTAAATGAGTCTCCAAGCGAGGGGCTCTTAGGTCTTAAACCTCACCAACATGCTTAACTGAGAAGTTCCCACACGCAGAGAAACACTGCAGCTACAGTACAGAAGTGAACCCGATCATAACTTTACTTCTTGAAGTAGACGTTGTCCTCTTCCCAAAACCAGGTGTAGGTCAGGTTGCCGGGATACGCCTCCGCTTGGCAGGTGAAGAGTGCATTCTGGGATATGTTTACAGTGATGTTTTCGGGTGGTGACACGATGTATGGAGGCCCTGAGAAAAACAAAAACAGGTGTTGGATTATTTTAACTCTGTAAAGCTGCAGAAACAAACTTTTGCTTTCACATTTTAAGTTGATATCTTGTTAGCAAACAGTTGCCTTTACACATCCAGCAGTTACATTATAATTCATTTTGTCATTTTTCAGGCAACCTAATCAATGTTAGTGCATTTTTAACTCTCTTTTTGATCTCCAGAAGAGTACCTCGTATTAAAAGCCAGTAGAGTCGAGTGGAGTAGAGCCAGCAGTGGGAAAGGGGATACTTGTTATCTTTGTCTGTATGCTGTTTGGTGATGAACAGATCGTATTCAGTTCAAAATTTATCTCCATAGAAACAGCTGTCCCGGTGAGAGTGACACAATATAATAAAGCTGGGATTCATAAAACCAAAACAATGAACTTTAAGATGCTAAAAGGTTCCGTAGGGTTGAGTGCAGCTGCAGAAGCAGGTGGTAATTATCTATGTTCCCTTTTGCACATTATACAGCGATTTGATCAGTTACCATTTAAAAGAAAACACCAAAAAGCAAAACATACAGTATATTCATATTTATTAATTTGATAGGCGGCCAAAAAGATTGATTTTAATTGAATTAAGAACTTCTAACATGTGGGTGTGATGTCCTTTTTCAGTGTCCAGTACATAAAAAAGTATATACGATGAGGATTAAACATTCAAAAACTACCAAATGGTTATATAAAAATAAAATAAAAATTCATAATGTGAAGAGTATTCTTTGTAAAACTCATATTATAAGATTAATTTATTTTGTGGTTTTCTACAAACATTTGCGGACTTGTATCTGACTTCCTGTTTATTTCAGTTGAGACAAATGCTTTGCATTACCAGCAATGCTCATGGTAAAGTGACTAAAATCAAAAACGGATCATTTTTACTATACATTATGTCAGGATTTAGCTCATTACTTTTATTTGAAACAGGGTCAGATAAAAAAAGAACAGTAATCAGTTCAACAAATCAACAAATACTGTATACATTGGAGCAAAATTATTGTTTATCATATTGACAACAATTAATTAACAGAAAACCTTTGTAAGGCATTAAGACACTCAGCTTTTGGTTTTAAATGCAGTGTCCTGGAATCTTTTGTTTGAAGTGAAGTGTCTGAAACTCTTCTATATGAAGGAATAAAGGAGACAGTTACAGTGATAAAAAAAAAGTACTATTAAATTAAGATGAGTTCTGCTCTATGTACCGGCCTCCCCTGCTTCTACTTTTTTCTTTCAGGAACACATCAGGGTGAGAAAAAGAACACGCGAAGCATTATTTACAATATATCACCACAGTGTGATGTAAAACACAGCGAGCAGACAGTTATCGTAGCCTTAATAGTAGCCGGTGTTGAAGCTCATGCGTGCTTCGCATTGCCAGCCTCTCATCCCCCGAGGTGCTCGAGGTTTGCTCCTAACTCTCAATAAAACAGCAGAAGTCATGAAAGGTAAGCTGTCTTTTATGAGCGGGCCCAGATACAAGCCTCCTGCTTATTTCCCTCTCAGCGTGCACAGCTTTATGTACGTCAGGTGGGGCCTTTCACAGAACAATTAAAAACAGATCATCGCAGTGAGAATCATGACTCCACAGATATCTGCGTGTTATTGCGCGTTGAGCGTGAGTAGTAATCATATCTTTTATTTCACAGCCATTTACATGGTAATAATCAACCCAACTCGAGAGTAGATTGTTTTTTTTGTGGGTTTCTTATTCCTAGGCTCCTGATTTCTGCATGTACAGTCAGCGGTGTATCAATATTATCCTCCATCACACACCCTACTGCCATTATTCTGGTATTAAATGAGCACTGTGTAGGATATAGTGGCATCTAGTGGTGGGATTACAGATTTGCAAACCACTGGACCCCTTTACCTTTCCAAGCGTGGAAAAGGATCGACGGTGGCCACCATTGGTTTATTAGCTAGTTTCACCATCTTGTTTTTTGGAACCAGAAGTGACCATATTTGGACGAGCTGTGGAGGAGCATGGGGGGGATATGAGACCCCAAAGACACAACCTGACTGCACCCCAGGTATGTCAATAGAAACCAGGCACACCCCTAAACATAGCTCTGTTTGACACCTAAAACCTAATTAATGATGAAATTATTATCTGAAGGATCAACAGAACACTGATCAGAAGGAGGGAATTTATCTAATGACACCATAATGACCTTTATGAATGGGAGTCAATGGAGCCAGGGTTTTTTGACAGCCAACCCTAGTGGCCTTCACTTCTGGTTTCAAAATAGCAAGATGGCGTCGGGCAAAACCCAAACTCGAGACTTTGGAACAGCAGCTCACAAACTGATGGGTGACGTCACTGTTGGTTGCCTCTCGGTTCAATGTGATTTTACACTAATTAAAACATTACATTCCAATAGATGCTCCTAAATCCTACAATATGAATGGTTAATATGACAGCAGGTCATGTTCACATGGCCAGAAAGACCTCTGTGAAAAGGCGAGAACACCTTATAACATTAAGAAATCAAGTCGCTCGAGAATAAACACCATTACAAAACCTTAATTTTCCAAAAACTTTCCCTCCGTGCCTTAATTTTAAGATCAATAGAAAGACAAAACAGCTGGATTTATTTCTACCCGTTTTCTCACTGTATACAAACCGACTTCTCCGTCCCTGCAGATTTCTTTTCTGAATGGTTGGTGGACAAATTCCCTCTCACATACAGCTTTGATGACGGGAACACTGCTGGTCAAGAACTGACTTCTGTTTGACATTTAGAAGTGAAATAGTTCTAGTCCCCGTCATCCAGGGCTGTCCAAAAACAACCATAGGTGCCCAATAAAACTGATAAAGAAATCAAATTTGACCATAATACTCAACCATATATAGACCATATATTTCTACAGTATCAGGGCCGCAGTAAGGCAAACATATTGTGATATCTTCAAGAATGATGTTGAAACATTAGGAAAATAAATGTAGTATTTTCATTAGAAAGTTGAAAAGTATATCTTTCATTTATCATAAACAGGTAATTCAGTCATCTTAATCCACAACATACATCAATAATTAAGTAATCTATGCAACATTATCCTTCTCGTAATATCTGTTATAACTTTGTTACTGTTACAGTATCATGACTTTTTTCAAATATAATCCCTTTATTCTCTAAACATTTTCTTATAATTTATCAATGTATAACAAAGATTTTTCTTGTTTTTTAATCTCAAAATGATTTTTTTTTTTCATAACATTATCCCTAACACTGCAACATTACTGCCAGTACAACGGCCCAGTTCCACAGAATAACGCAAAACCAGACTATATCTGGTCATGCGGTCCAAACGTCGTCAACAAAACACTAAAAAGGTTTTAGTTGACTAATATGTCGTCGCTTCATGTAGCTGGAAATCAAAGTGACATAATCCTGTTTTTACGAGACGGATGCCTCACACCCGAACAGCCCACAGCTGCAGTGTGTCGTGGTCCAGGGTGCAGGTATCGACTCGCTGCAGGCCGGAAACCTTAATGCAGCTGCATCACATGCATCAATAGTTAAAGTCCTCACCGGGTTACAGACAGTAGATGTGTGTGTGTGTGTGTGTGTGTGTGTGTGTGTGTGTGTGTGTGTGTGTGTGTGTGTGTGTGTGTGTGTGTGTGCATTTACTGCACTGTGGAGGAAAAGAGGAGTAATTCCTTCGCTGTGTTTCGACGTACAGAAGTCGAGCGTTAAAACAGACCTCACTCTCAACGCCACCGTAAAAGCGAGATGCTCTGCTGCTTGTTAAATACACACTGTTAACTCCCCGTGGCCTTGCTGTATCAGGAGCCTGAGAGGACCTGGAGGCTGCTATCACAACCATCTATCTGATCTGTGTCGAGCAGAGAGAGTCTGGTTAATGGACCGGAGACAGACAGTGACGTTCTCGCAGACGGATCCCGCTGTACACACATGCACGCACACACCGAGAGAGAGAGAGAGAGAGAGAGAGAGAGAGAGAGAGAGAGAGAGAGAGAGAGAGAAGCCCCAGACTGAGCTATCGACTGCCTGATACAGACCCAGAAGGTGTGTTACATACATCAGTACACCAGAGCGCTGCATGCCTGTAACTATAAATAATGAAACTTAACTGCCACGTCGATGCAAATGCAACATTAGGGCCGCAGGTACCGAGTGGGAAACATGTTTTTCCATTTAAAAACCCGGCGATCCGTGCAAACGCATTTGTCAACTTATTAATAAACGGCTCGGCAGCGGCTTAGCGGATGAAGACGTTACCTTGAACCAGCAGACGGGTAGTGTGGAGCACTTCTCCCTGGTCGCTGTGGGCCCGGCAGGTGTACGCCCCTCTGTCATCTCTGGTGATGCCTAGGATGGTCAGGCTGCCATCGTGTACCTGCAGTTCAACAAGCAGGGGTAAACATGCAGACACAAAATGATGCGAGAAACTCAGAGAAACTCAACGCTGCAACGACGAATCGACTGAGAGAAAATCAATTGGTAACGACTTTGGTTCATTTTCTCAGAAGAATACCCAAACTTCTCTAGTTCAAGCTTCTCAAGTGGAAAGATATGCACGTTTTCTCTGCCTTTTATGATAGAAAAATGATTAATTTCAGAGCTTTAGACGTCTTTTAAGAAATCTTTGAACTCTGACAAATTACAATTCTTATTTTATAGGCCAGAACATTTAATATGTTGAGAAATAATTGGCAAATTAAGGAATAATAAAACGTCCTGGAATGAAAATGTTTCTAAAAGTACACAATCAAAACTCAAAACTGCAGATAAATGGTAAAACAAATTATTATAGATAACTTTTATCCTTTTATTTCATACGTGAATTATCCTATTTTAGCTTGTTTTTGTTTCTTTTATTTTAATGTTTTCATCACTATTTTTATTGTTTGTAAAGTACTTTTATGGTGTGTTTCTTTTGCTTGGTGCCTTTAATGTTTAATGCATTAAAGCACTTTTAATTGCCTTGTTGTAGAAATGTGCTATACAATTAAATTTGTCTTGCCTAATAATGTATAAGCACAGTTTTGCTTTGGGTCAACCTGATTTGTGCATCGAATAATTATTTGAATTATTGATTAATCAGTTTATTGTTTGGTCCAAAGCAGCAAATTCTCCCATTTGAGAAACTGGAAAGTATTCAACTAAAAATTACTTCAACTGATCAAATATAAAAATATTTGCTGATTATTATTATTATTATTTAGTGGTCGTCTGTTAGGTCGTTTATTTTATAACATTATTTTTCCAAGCGTCTCAGGTCAGTATAAAGCACATTGAAGCAACATATATTGACAAAACTGGTGCACAACATCAAACAAATAAAACAAATCGAACAGACTTGAAACAATCGATCTATTGAAAACAAAAAAAAACAGCAATTAAACAGAATGTAAAGAAATTAAATACAATGTAAGCATCTATATGTTTTCTCTGTTTGTTTGTATTTTAACTTGGACAATAAATGTAGAGAAAAGTCAGTATAAAGTAGCAGAAAATGAAAATACTAATAATTTGTACTTGAGAGATTCTTAGTTAAACTCTTCAGATAAAAAAACACCCTCCGTTCCTAAATAGAGTTTGTGGTGACAATCTAATCAACAGAAAATAAGTCACACGCTTTTAAAGTCACAAATGTGTCCCGCTTTAATTAACTCAAGGTCTGAGTGGTGCATATGGTAACTATGGAAACATGTATCTCTGTGCCACTGCGCGTGTCCGCGTGCAGGCTCTGATGAGAACCGGTGGGAGCGGCGGGGAAACGCATTAACCAAACCTAATAGAAACGGCCTCATAAATTATGCAGCAGGTTGCAAAAGGCTCTGTCCATTCAAGTCACACACAGCTGTAGTCGGTCCATTCACACAGCTGAAGGCCGAATCTGCTGCGCCGGCACAATTATTCCTCTTCATCTGTCTCTCAGACGATTCGTAGCCAGGGAGACGCTTCCAACGAGAAGATCAAGCGAAGCCGCGTTGAACTTTTGCTCGTCTGTGGGCTTCATCGTGGTAAAGAGAGGCTGTCCGATGACACTTGGTGTGTCACTGCTGATGTGCGCATGCTGAGCGAAAAACTCATCCCTGATTTGTTGTGAAGCAGCAGTTTGAGGTTTGGAAAGCCGTTTGCGCTGATTAAAAAAAGTTGGAAGAGATTAAAAAAAACTGTCATTATTTAAAAGAATACTGATTTGTTTTCTGTTCTGTGTAAATGATCTGCTCTCATTGAAGGTTCATGTCAGGCCTTTCAATGAATTATATTCTTGGTGAGAGCTTCGGAGTGAGATACCATGTCAATATATATATAGTGTTACAGCACACACGCTGCAAAAACTGTTGGTCTAACCCAGTAAAATTATTTTGTATTATTATTATTATTAACTTTTATTTTGATTTGAAATCCAGTTACCCTGGTTTTTAGTTTAAACGGCTCATCTAGTTGTGTTTTAGGCAGATTATTTATCTTAATGCATGTAAATATAACTTGTCTTTTCCTGATTTGCATCTTTGTCTTTATTTAAGTTGCTTTACTTTAGTTGCAAACACCAGCAGTGTAACAAGGCGCTGAGCATTTATTCTCCGTGAGCGCTGAACGTTCGGCATTTTTTTCCAGTCACAGAGTTGAATAATATTCAACTTTGGGCAAAACGCCGCAATCGTCACTTGAATTTTTTTTTTTTACCCAGCCGTCCAATCACAGCGACGGAGGGGCGGGACAAAGCACTCAAGCACCGACAGTGGTCACTGATCGGCCCGCCCTTCAGTGTGGCTGAGCGAACACTAATACGAGCCGCGTACCCAGGCTGTCATCACAGTAAATCACAGTATATGAACTGAATTCAACTCATCCGATCAACACCAACACCAACACCAACACCACCACCGGCGCACCACCTCAACCCTTTAACCCTCGTGTTGTCCTCGGGTCAAAATGACCCGCAGCTGTGTTCAATCAAATTTTATTTTATTTCTATATTTTCGGGGATCATTGGTGACAAGGATGCTGTGAGGGTTTCTTTAAACCAAAAAAAAAAAAATCACACACACACACACACACACACAGCTAACTTGACATTGCTAGTTAGCTAGCACAGGGATCATCCTGTTTTTCAAATATTGAGATTTAAAGTTGCATTGAATCTTCCATAAGTCAAAGAATCGCTGTTGGATCAAGTCATAATACTGAAGTAAGTGTAAGTAACAGATTGTGATGGTATGTCACAGTCATCCGTCTGTTCCAATAGTTTTTCAGCCATAGCTGAACTCAATTCAAGGTGAGGGAGAGAAGATTAAGGTAAAGGAGAGAGAGGAGGAGGAGGAAGGAGGAGGAGGAGGAGGAAGGAGATAAGGTGAGGCATGCGTTGGAGGCAGAATCTCAATTTTATGTGACGTGCACTTCACTGACACATCCAGCGGGAATTATATCTGGTTCTGTTGTTTCTGTCCTCTCCTCAGCTGTTTCATTTCGTGTCAGTTTTTTTCCCGTGCATGTGATGAAGAAGAGTAAAGAGAGGAGGAGAAGGAGGAGGAGAAGGAGGAGGAGGAGGAGGAAGAGGAGGAGGAGGATTCCTGCTCCTCTCTAACCCTGTCTGTCACATTCCTCCCTTTCTCCATGATGTCTCCATGGATCTGAGTATGTGGGTGAGAAAATATGCCCTCATGCGCGCGCACGCACACACACACACACACACACACACACACACACACACACACACACACACACACACGCACACACACGCACACACTGCTCACCACGAGATGGGGCTTTTCCCCAAATTTGAGAGGAGACTCGCTGAGAAACCGATGAGGGAAGAATGTAAATTCATATTAGCACTCATGTAATATTGATGCACGGGGGGGGGGGGGGGGGGGGATTAATAATGCATCAGAATGTTGTCTAATCATTTACTGAAGGCGACGGTGTTAAAAAGAGGCGACTGGAGGCAGCAAAAAAGGCAGAAAGCGAAAGCGAAGGAGCCGCTCAGCAGACGCTCCCGTACGCTGCCGTCGCTTCGTCTGCAGCGCATCGCACACGGCGAGTTGATCGCACCCGCAGCAGACTGCAGCATCAGGGACATATGAGAATGTGAAAAGGCACGCAGAAAAAAAGGAAGGCGGCGAACCACCTCTGAATAAAAGTCTCCAAAAAAAAAAAAAAAAAAAACTATTACGAGCAGCATGAAGGATGCCCCCTCGAAGCTCTCGTACGCGGTCGACATATTCGCCAATCTGTTCCAGCCGAAGCCTTCCAGCAGCTCCTTTTTTCTTTTTTTTTTTCATTTTCCCGTTTCTCCGCGCCGCCCTCGTCTGCTTCCGATTGCGAGTTCTGCACGACGAACTCGTGACGCCCTCCCCGACGTGACCTCGTTGCATCCAGCCGTCAGCGAGACGTGTAGGTGGAGAGAGGAGACGTGTTTCTGATCGCACAGTGAGTTCTCCAGACGAAGTGACACTCGCAGCTTCAACTCGGGACGCAACAGCCCGCAGCTGCGATGCATCAGCGCTTGTTTCTGAGTCACATGTAATGGAGCTGCACGTTAAAACGACTTTTGATTTCGCTGCAGCGGAATCAGCACCGCGAGCCTGAACGTTTCGGGATGTTGGAGACATTTTTCTTTTGCCGTTATAAAACCACGCCGCGGCTGTGCCAGAAATATCTCGTCGTGACATCAGACTGTCCACGTTCAGTCTACGTTTGGGAGTTTATCCACAGGATTAAAAAAAAAAAAAAAAAAATCAGCCATCACCACGCAACAAAGGAGGCTCAGAAATGTCCTGAAGAGTGTGAATGTAAAAGTGACTCAGGGTGTGTTTTTAATTTCTATTTAAGACATTACAAGGAAGCAGAATTAGCCTGATATTCATTCATCCTGGATTGGTCACAAATTTGGGTCCTAATTTCACCAAATATCTGCAATTTTTAACTTCTTTTACACCAAAAACTCCCCAAAAAATTATTTTTTCCCCCCCGTCATGTTGTTTAACGTAAAATAATTTACTGCTGATATTTGTATTGTTTTTTGGACAAAAATCAACTAAAGTCACATCAATTTGAACGATTAAAGTACTATGTGACCAAATTCAATTTAAAAGAAACGATATTTCTGCAGCACAACAACAGAATGAAGGGATATAAGTCCGAGAGAGATATAGTCCATAACATACTGGCGGTGCAGATGGACTCAGTGGATGACACCATCTGTGCACAAAACCCTGCTTCTATTTTTGAACACAATCATAAATCGCAGTTATGTTACGCCACTATGCGTTTCTTACCGAGTATTTTGTGTTGGTGGCCAGCTCCTCCCCCTCCCTCAGCCAGCTGATCATTGGTTTTGGATTTCCCTGGGCAGAGCAGCTGAGCAGAGTGCTTCCCCCTTCCTTCGCCTCCACATACTGCGGCGGCGTCGCAGTGAATGAAGGCGGAGCTGTGGAGAAAATAAAGGAATCATTTTTTATAAACGACCACAGTCACACTTTATATCGGCGTAAAATATCTCAACAACTGTTCGCCGGAGTGCCATGAAATGAGGGTTCGCTTTATTTTTCTCGGTGGGTCAAAGGTCAAAGTTTTTACTCAACATGCACAGAGGGGGAAATGAAGGATTCTCAGATGATATTTTTACAATCCCGTCAGCGATCGTCTGACTTCTCCCGTGGTGCCACGATGAGACCGACAGCTGTTCGATGCTAACTGAATGTCAGCATGCGCAGTTGAACAGCTTCCCATTTCAATGGAGGTATTGAAGTAAAACTAGATCAGACAGGTGTTGTTGCTCAGACACTGCGTGATGCGACTGCCGGTTTGCGCACCAGCTGACATTTACCAGTGATGACAACAACCTCCCCTGCAACGCTGCTTTTCTTTGTTGGTTTTTTTTTTAAAACCTAGAGAAACCACTTTGCAAAATCGCTGCATTTCCACCTGATGTTCCTGAGCTTCACGAACAGCCACGAGGGAGCTGTTCACCACCTCCTACAGGCCAGTAAACGGCAGCTCCCCGAGCCAGCTGCTGTCGGTGTTTTCAGCATGATACTTTAAATATAAATAGTGGCGCTGTGTTTAGTTAAATCGAGAAGAAAAAAAAAAAAAGGCACCGATATTCAACTGGGTCACTGTTCGCCGCTGGGAGTCCTGCCATGCTTCAGACTGCACACAAGCACCTGGCATGGAGCAAACAAATTGCCCAATTAGCACATTTAGACATCTGTCTGTCCACGCTGCCCTCTCACTCCCCAACACTCATTACATTATATGATACGGCAGATTAATGAAGATTCTAATAAAACGCACGACTGATTTATGCATCCCGAGCTCGTGCGGCTGACGGGTCAACGGCTGCATTAAACGGATCATGATGCATCGTTTTAGTTATTAAGAGGCAACGTTGTGCAGCTGCTTCAATAAGAGTTGGAAGCTTTAATCTCAAGATTTACTTCACTGATTTACTGACACAGCAACATGTACGTGTTGAGTGTAACCAAGTGCCTTTACTCAAGCACCGTGCTCAAGTACAATTTTACATAATTATAAACTCTATTGATACGGCACTCTTCGAAACAAAGTTACGAAGTGATTTACACGGAGGAACCGGGATTTTTTTTTTTTAAAATTCAAGATTAAAGCAAATAAAATCATACAAATAAAATGGGACAACAACAAAAAAATCCCCAATAATAAAAGTGTAAGGCATAAACAGGAAAAGTAAAACGTCTAAAATGTGCAGGGAATGAAAACGACTTTACAATAGAATACAAAGCATTTAAAAAAAAATGTAACTAGTGGATCCTTAACAAAACAGGCGTATAGTTGGGGCTTCTTTTCACGTTTCGGAGTTGTAAAAAGTTCCACCAAGAAGAAATCTCACCTCTAAATTATCACATATTTCAGATCAGAATAGGGGAAAAACTGAAAAAAATTAAGTTTTTATAGCAGAACATGAATTATGTCATGACAAATGACAAATGAAACCTGACTGCGTCACAGGCCTGTCAATCAAACAGATCAGATAAGTGAGGCACTGGTTTATGGTACATTATACGATGTCTGCACTTATGTCTACGAATAAATGATGGAATTATTTGCAAAGGGAAGAGGAAAGACTTTAGTGAATGTCACCATTATGATTTATGGAAAACATTTCTTGACTTTTTATTTCAGGAGAGAAGTTGAATGGGAGTCTATGGAGCCAGAACCTTCTTGAAGCCAGCCCCTAGTTGCCCTCAGTGGTCTTGCAGTTCATGGCTCTTCGGCAACGGCCTCATTTTTTACGCGAAAGCTACGTCCTCTTTTATAATCTGAGAACTGAAACTGTTTCTTAGACATTGATGCATCAGTATTACATAAATAACACCGTATATAAAAAAATATATCGACCCCATAGACTAATTATCTGTACATTTTTGACGTTAATTTGAATACTTTCAGTAAAAGCTGATAATATTTTTGCACTTTTACTTCACTGGACTTTAAATGCTGGACATGTTATGTCTAACACGTTCGTATATATATTTTGTTTCATTCATTATTTTCAACTGTGTTGTTTCGTGTTTAATTTGATCTGTTCTTCTGCATTTTATCTTACATTCTAAATGACCTTTTAACATGTTTTAATGCTTCTTTAAATCTGTTATTAAGTGAGGCACTTTAAGTGCATGCAATTTTCTTGCTGCAAAGCAATTTAAGCTGCATTTCTTGGAAGAAAGGTGCTACGTAAATAAAGATTATGATTATTATGTATAATGTTTTGTTTGTTTTTTTACATTGTGTTGTTGATTTTCCTTATAAGTACAGGAATTGAGTGCTTCTTCCAACACTCTCAGTGCTGTTATTAATTCTAATCCTAATTCAGATTGTTCTCGAGGGAATGAGCATCAGTTGACAGGAAGTAGGTGTCACGCATGGCGGCGGTTGCTGGTGACGGCAGCAGCCTCGTTGGTCATCCTGGGATTTGTTTCACACCGTCAGGTATTGCTCATCACACAGGAAGTGTCACCACGGTTGGGAAACCTGGGAGTTGCTCTACAAAAATGTAAAGTAAGGTGAGCATTAAATTCTCGCCCTACTTTCTGCAGCTCTTCATCAATTATATACATTAAAAGATGCTTGAAGATCCCAACCCCTCCCACTGCTCTCCTCTGCACACCAGGCAGCACGTCAGCAGATGGCCTGGATACTAAGACGCAGGCTTCGGACTGCTCTTTGAAGGCTTTCGTTTTTCTGTAATTTCTTCACTAACTGAAGTGTGTTTCCGTGATTTTATTCCCTCGCTCGGTTTTTCTTTTCTTGTCTCCGCTCCTCAGGGAACGCGACTACATAGAGTACACATTTTTCATTGATTTCACATCATAAGCCTCAAACGTTTCAGTGTAAACTGTTAGCGAGAGAAGAAAGAGCCACTCAAGGACACTTTCCTCCCTCTTCTAATGTTGGCACACTCAAGGTACTCCACAGAATCTCGATTAGAATAAATTATAATTAAGGGAACAAAAAAGACTTATTTATTCACTGCCACATTTGCTGCCTCCACCTTTTCTTACAGGGCTGGTTTAGATCACTCTATGACATCAGGCAAACACAGAGTCATAAATTCTTATAACCCAGTCAACAAAAACTCAAAAACATCACAGCCTCACCCAAAGGTTTGTTAACTGCAGTTTTAAATCCTCCTTTCTGTCATTTTGGCTGTCGCCATCTTGTTTTTTTTAGCCGTAGAAATCATATGTGGATGAGCTGCGAAGGATCTGACCATTCACTGAATATAAAACTGGACGTAACTTTTGGGTCTTAAAAAATTAGGCCAATGTGGAAGAGCTATAAACTGCAATATCACCGAGGGCCACTAGAGGCTGGCACCAAAAAACTTCAGGCTCCGTAGACTCCCATTCAACTTCAAAGTCATTATGATGTCATTAGCTAAAGTCCCTCCTTCTTATTAGTTTTCTGGTGGTCCATCTAAAAATATTAATTAGATATTATGAGTCAAAAAGCATCATTTTTGGTGCCGTGTCTGTTTGATTGACAGGCCTGTGGTGCAGTTAGGGTCGTAGTGTCCTCGTGATCCCAATCAAGTGGCGACCAACAGTGACGTCATCCATTGGTTTGTGAAAGGCTGTTATGAAGCCTCGAGTTCGAGTTTTGGCGGTCGCCATCTCTCTAGTTCGGAGCGGTTCGAAGCGGTTTGGAGCAGGAAGTGACCATATTTGGAGCAGCATGGGAGGCGCGAGCGGTGGACTGATCTGATTGGAAATCCAGCGATACTACGTCCACCCCACTGATAGCCGTAACCTGACTGCATCACAGGCCTGTCAATCAAACAGACATGCCTCCAAAAATGGCACTTTTTGATGCTTGGAATATATGGAGCTGCCATTTGGGCCCCTGTTACGTCGACCAAACGGGACAGAAATCCCAGCCCATCACTAGCCCGGTGACACAGTTGCAGAGTTTAATTTCTTACGTCCGACTATGGATGGTTAACTTAAAATAATTTCTTAACCGATGGTGTGATGTTAAATTTTGTTTTTAATGCTTGAGACGTAAAAAGAATGGGCGGACAAGGGAGATGAGGCTGGTGAGAGGGAGGACGGAGAGAGAGAGAGAAAGAGAGAGCGAGAGAGTGGCCTCAGTGTCTTTTTCGGGCACAAGGCCTTGCCATCTGACACCTGCCACTGAGTGGGCATGAATCCCCCTCTCCGCTTGGCAGGAAGTTAAGGCCAGCGAATAGGAACTCAAAGGAGGAGTGTATGCAAATACCAACGGCCAAAGGAAACGAGTGCGTAGTCGTCTATGTGGACGCCAGACGAAAACGGCACCTGCTTCCTTCACAGACTCCCATTTAGAGGACAGCAGAACCAGAAAGTCTTCGTATGAACTCCCCTGTTAGATTGTCTAGACACCGAGACAGCTTGTGATATTTCCACCAACGTCTGTCTGCTATTTACATAACAGCCCCAGAAAAATTTAATATTTGTACCAGTTCGACACGTCCACCTGCTCGCGAGACGTTACACACGAATGAGGTCACGCAAAATGCCGTAAATTAGAAAACGGGGAACGTATGCGACGATATTGTTAGTTCTGCTGCAGCCCAAAGAGCTCGGTTTGTGTTGAAAGGCCTGACAGGAGTGGAGAGCAACAGTGGAGGGAGGGAGGGAGGGGGAGCGAGAGAGGGAGGGAGGGAGCAGTTAGGAGTGAATATTGATGAGGCAGCCACAGAGATGCAGCATGCCTCTGCAACGAGACATTCACGCACTCGCGACTACAGACGTTCGCAGACTCCGAACATGAGGAGAGTGTGCAGGTGACACTCGGCGGCAGAGTGCGGCCTATTCAACCCATTCAGCGTTAACCGGCAATCAGAGATCTCCTTTAGCGGCACACAAACACGCGTAATGAGACGCTCTCATGTCAAAGTAATGCGCCGCACACAAAACCCGGCAAAGTAATTTGCAGTGTGCGTGTGTGCTGGCGCACAGGAGAAAACATGATGTTGTGCATTTGGTAATAACCATTCATACACATCAGCATTTTTATTCTGCGGTGATTATGCAGCGCAGTGGACTTTATAAATGGTTCTTTACACTGTATTTCACACGCCGCGCGTTCCAATTATTAATCGAATACGAGTATTGCAGCCATCGTAAAAACATGCGCTTGGCGAAAAATGTAATATTCATGAGTTTCACGCAGCACTCGCAGCAAATTTACAGACCTCAAAAATATACATGGGAACGAGCCCTGACAGTACTGTGTTCCCAAAGTCTCACAGAGGACTACAGCTTTCTGAAGTTTGACACCTGTGAAGCTCTAACAACAGAAAAATCATCACTTTTGGCCTGAATATTTCTTCTTCAAACCTGTTTCGGGAATATTCCAGCCCTCACGTTAACTAGTGACCAAAAAAGACAGCTAGTAGAATTGCAAATAAGTTCAATAATACAACAAAATTTGTCTTATGGCTGCAGTTTCTTTACTGAATCATGCATGTGCATGAGGCAGCGGCTTAGCACGGTATCTTTCTGACATGCAGTCCTCATGAAACAGATACAGGGTTTAAAAACATGAAACACAAAGACATCATTGTCAGCGGTGCTGTGCAACAATATGAAGACACACTTCCCCCAGGAGTCTCTGAGCCAATGGGGCATTCCTGGGAAATGCAAAGGTGCAGATTTTTTTTCCGCCTGGTCATCAGTTTGATGGCTCTCAGACTATCGCAGACGATCCCTGCCGGAAACTGCCTCAAACTAGCCACGATCAATTCTCTTCTAATCGGCCTCTCATCCTTTCCTACCCGAGGAGCTGCAGGTGTGATCTAAAACAGGGCATGGTGAAAACTTACCACAGACAAACAACTGGACCAGAGAGGCAAGTCTTTCACCTGAAGAACCCACGAGACTGAAAGGCTTATTATCAATTTCTTTATCGAGTGGTCAATTCATTATTTTGTAAATATAATCTCAGTAAAAGAAGATGGTTTTGGCCAACTAAATGACAATAAAAGGGGAACGCATTAGGATCCACTAAGTTCAAAGTTTAAATCTTTAAATCAAACAAGAGTAAAATAATTGACCAAGAAAAGATATTTCTATATAAAGTCTCAGGAAAGAGTGGGGATAATCAAAGTGTATTGCAATTTCCATTTGTTCTGAAAGTATAAAAATCCAAATGAGATGAGTAAAGCTGCAAATCTTTACATTTAAGAACCAAAGAATAGTTAGCATTTTCCTTTAAAAGGTAACCTAAACAAGAAAATGATGAAGCACTAAAGAAATACTATATTTCATCCTAAAAATCAGGAAAACATAATAATAATAATAATAATAATAATAATAATAATAATAATAATAATAATAATAATAAAAACTCGGTCAATAATCGTTAAAAACGTCTATAATAGACCTGATTAAAAATGTTTTTTAAATACATGCAAACAGTAAAATAAAATAATACAATTATTTGCATCTCTACTGATTTTTGCAATAAATTAATAAATGTTAATGGAATTTAGTTCCTTATGATTGATTGGAATTAGCTGAAATCTATTTAATGAAAAAACAAAACAAATCCCTGACACTGAGTTCGGCTTTAAAAGGTTTGAAGCTGTGTCTGAAATTCCCTCAAATAATACGTATGGATTAAGTGTGTGACGCACGATTCTTCGCCCAGACACCCCGGTCAGAGAGGAGGCTGTAGGGCCGGATGACTCACCATTGACGGTGAGGTGGACCCAGCTGCCATTGTGGAAGGTGTCGTACTGTTGCTCCAGCATCAGGACCCTGCACTCGTACCAGCCCTGGTCCTCCGAGCGCACTGGGTCAATCTGCAGGGAGGCCTTCCCATGCAGAGAGGCTCTACCTGCAGACAGAGGGGACAGAAATGAACCACTTCAGTGCTGTAAATGTATCTTTTAAGACATGCTCTTTTCCTGCACACATTTGCACACACCTAGCGGCTTCGCTGGTCGCCACGGAGATCCATCATAGCAGTTGGGGGTTAAGTATTTCAGGGCAGCAGCGCCGTTTGGGTGAGGGCTCCTTTTGCACTAAGAGTAGCCTACAGGTCGCAGTGGTGCAGCATTCTCAAATGTGGGCTAGATGCTAAAAATAATGCATCATTAAGTGCAATGAATCCTTGCTTCTGCCAATTTTTCTTTTCTCAGGAAGGGCTCAGACTTTGAATGAGTCATTTTTAAAATATGAGCACAAGCACCAGCCTATTCTAATGCACAAAGACCAAATTGAATGTGACAAACAATTTCCTTATTTGGTTCTTTTTTTTTTTTTTTAATGACTTGTTCCTGCTCAGGCAGTGCAACAGTCTGGAGCCTTTCCAAGCACTGGATAGAGAGCAGGAAAACACCCCGGGACCGGCTGCCAGACTCACACAGAGCTAACAGAGACAGACAATCCTTGACGCTGACTGTACATTCAAACCTACAGGCAATTTAGAGCCTTCAATCAACCTGACTTCCACGACTTTGGACCATTGGAGTAGACGCACACAGTTACAGACAGCCTGCACAATCTACATACCCCACAAACGCACAGGATTACTTGCAAAACTGTAGATTTAAAAGCAGTTCATTTGGGAAACGTGTGTATTTGCTATCTGTGTTCGTGAGTTTATGTGTTGGTTTAATCGGTCGTCAAACTGAAATGCATCAGGTTTTGTGGGTTAGTGATGCACTGGTCTATTTCTGTGCTTTTCTGTTGCAAGATATATGCTAAGCTAATGTTAAACTATCTGCCTCCCAGCTGTAGCTTCATATCTAACAGACTTCTCATCTCACTCCACGCAAGAAAGGAAGTGAACACATCCCCAAAACTGAAGTTTTTCCTTTAATTGTTAAAATGTCACAATATTTAAACATAAATGAACTCCCATCTGGCTCGAAGTATTCGGATTAATGCATGAAACTGCCTGACGGCCACACCTTCAGAGGAATTAAAAGTATATTTGGTGTCAAAGTGGAAAAGGACCAGCCAGCCTTCTAACTTCCCGGAAATCATATTTCTTGTAAAACTTCTCCATCCCCGGCTCTTTTTTTCTTCAAGGCTCAGGATAAATTGGAATTCTAAAAGGAGGAAATCACAAGGGATGAGAGACGTTCAGGAAACCAGGCATGGTGAAATCTTCAGCTGCTAGGCTGTCTGCCTTCAAGCCTCCAGCCCGCTGCTCACATGGCTGCCTCTGACAGCCCAACAGACTAAAACATTCGCTTCTGCTCTGTCTGACAAGTATTCAGAGATGGAGCATTTTTCCCAACTTTGATGTGTAGATGTACTGTAAGCACTGTTTCCTGTTACTGCAAACTGAGTGTCAGGCAAATAGATTGACGTTGAGGGCGGGCTAAATTGCTCCACCAGCACCGTAAATGCAATAGATAGATACCCAACCCCGGGATTGCTGCCGTAGTTGGGGTAGAAAACTGACGTTATTTTGTGAGCAGAAAATCAATACAGCAGCAAAGAGGAAGTGGGGGGAGTGAGGACTGCAGTCTTGCAGTAAAAAGGTAGCTTGTCTTTAAAAAGTCAGGTCTATTTCTGCCTGGGCATTGAAGTGCTGAGTGGGGTGGGTGATGGCGTGAAGGGTAGGGATCAACCTTAGCTTCCATTTGTCAAGGAGTGAAAGGGGTGCTGCTGTAAACAGAGTTAACAGCACTGTATCCACGTCAGGACAGGTCTCCTGGGCATACAACACTTGCACTGTACGGGGTTCTGTCTACTGTGAAAACACAGGGGCTGACGCCTTGTTCAGATCACATTACAGGCTTTGTCAGATAGGAAAACTGTGTAAAGTAAATCCTTAAGATGCAAAGTGACAAAGTTGGCAAATACAGTGTGAAAAAAAAACCCACTTTTAAACCCAAAGAGTTTTAATTAAAAGAGTGAACAAATGTAGCTAATAGGCAAAGTTCATGTGCTTTATTCAAAGAAGCGTTAAATAAAGACACATTTTCTTCATTTAGTTTGAAGTAATTATGAAGTTGTTAGCAGACATGTCGACTTGTTAAAAGGAAAAAAAAGTTTTAAAAATAACTCGCACTCAATACTGCACTCTTGAATCTTATATTGCACCGTGAGATTGTTAGAAAAAAGCAGCGTACATGCCGTGTTGTTTGTGGACTGTTTTTATGCACAAGGTAAATACAACCCCATTTGAACGCAGCATATGTGACATGAACTCCTTCTACGACCGTGACATTGATACGGTACCCTCCAATGGATATACGTGAAGAAGAAAAAGGAAAAGGACGAAGAAAAGGGCAGCATTTTTCAGTCTGCAGCCTTCTCAGGTGACGATAATAACATTAGCTACATATCCATATGATTCATGTGCAGGCTGTGGATAAACCTGGTGGCAAGAGAGATATGACTTAGTTTTCCAACAGCTTGTCCCAAAGCGGGAGGATCTGACACTAAAATTTCACAAGCTGCACATCTGAATTATTGATTGCATCTTTGCAAGAGCAGGCACAAAAATAGATGTTTTTAAATGTTATAATTTCCATATAGCTGCAGGACAGACTGGCAAAACGATCCAGCGTAGCAGGGAGATATATAACATTTCTCATTTTGCATGAAATTAGACAGGAAAAATACACAGTTGTAATGAGACCATGTCTTCTCTTAGGTTTAAATTACACACTAAAATTAATATCCTGATGCTGACATACACAGACAAACTAATGCAATAAACTTGAATGGATTTCTGAAATCAAAATACAATCTGCACAGTGAAAACGTCTGGATTTGTGGATACTGTAACTACAGTATTCATGAGTAATCTTCTCGGTTTTGGTCGCAGCTGTGCAATGGAATAATCACACATTTAGTCTATTCATCAATTTTGTTCATACCGAGTGATAACAATTCAAGGGAATAGCCTGAATGAGCTCCGAGACCCATTAGCCGCCCTGACGGGCTTCTCATAGGCTACAATCCTGTGTCATTATCACACTGTCAACATGCACATGCAATCCCCAGAATACACTTTAATCTATGTAATGACACCGGCCATATTCATGTTGCATCTGTTCACTGGTAATTCCTCAACTGGGGACTTGAGGCCACATGGCAGCGGGCTCACCCGCAGAGTCCAAGTTAGCGCAGCCGAGTGTTTAAAAAAAAGTGCTGTTCGTTTATGTCCTGCTGATAGTCGGCAGGTTAAAGTAAACACTGAAACGCTCCAGCAGCTGCAACATCCACTGTGGCCACTACAAAGCAACAAGGAGGGCTCCCACAAGACCGAGTCATCGCCATTAGGCGTCTTTGCAGTAAAGACCCTGCCTGAAAAGCCCACAGAGAAAGGGATTTAGCTGAATTCCATGTCATTCACATGCCTTTCACACAATTCATATCAATAAAAAATAAAACAAAAATAAAAAATGTGTTGGGCACTCACGCTGGGGATCTAAATCCTCCAGGAGACAAGCTGTGAAGTGCTTTAAGGTGACAAAGCGCTGTATAAATGCAGACCGTTTCACGCTCGCTGCTTTCAGAGCATCATTTTGACCACAACATCACCTGACATCTGAACCCCACTGAAAGCTACCTGTCCAGCACCGAACAGCAGACTGACACCGCTAACAGTGAGCTGGTGTTCACCTTGTTAATGCAGGTTTAACAAATCGAGTCAGTCATTCATTTCTCATTTACATGCCAATAATTTGTTAATAATTGTAAATAATAAACACACAAAAAGGATTTTCATGGTGCATCACCTCCATTTTTCCATATGTTGGTAGGATGTTTCAATACAATCCACGGACTGTGTGTTGTATGTGCCCTGTGCTATGGGAAGGCATATACAATGCAGTAGTAAATTGCTGAGACACGGTTATTTCCTTCTATGCACTCAGACGCAGCGGATGCAGCCCTGAATGCTGTGTTGGAACAGGAAGAAGTGCAGTTCAAGAAGCAGAACGACTTCATAAAGGCAGCAGAGTCCTTTTTGTACACCACACAAAAGGCCTCAGTTTACCGTAATCGCCTTCTGCTTACAGCTCAAACACATCCGAAGTACCGTTCTGGGGTGGGGGGGGGACCAGTGTGGATCAGGCAGAAATTGCAGTACAGTCTTCTCAATAAAATTGGATTTGCACTGCAGTCTATTTAAAAACCTGGTTGTCAGAAACGGTTCTGCTCTCAGCCATAAGCTCATAATTAGGTCTGCAGCAGTGCGGTGAAATCTGCGTCCAGTACAATCACAGAAATGTTTACAGGATGATTATTGTTATGCAGCTGAACTCTGTAATGCTACTGTAGTAATATATCATATCTACTTTTTGAGTCAGATGTCGGGTACTTGTATTTATATTATATCATATTTAATAGAATATTGTCACTACTTATTAATATACAAATATATACCTCACATTTTATTTCATACTATATTCATTTTTTTTCTGTATATTCATACTATACTGTATAATATATATATACCCTATGCACTTTACTCATAAAGCAATCCATATCACGGATGTGCAATTTCTGTGCACTATACAATATACCCTACAATTAACAATATATTTTGTATCACCGACACGCAATAATTGTTATTTTTTATATTTCTCAGTTCATATCAAGGTGTATTTATATATTTTGTGTATATAGCTTGTGTGTGTGTATTTATACAATTGTTGTTTTTTTTTATTGCATCCTCATTTGTAATTTTTTCTTCCTGTGTACGTATCTTTTTCCTACCTGTATTTTCAAGTCGTTGTGACAACTACATTTCCCAATTGTGGGATTAATAAAGTCTTATTTTATCTTATCTTATCTTATCACTGTAACCATCAGTTTGATGGACTCACAAAGGCAGATTTACGATGGATTGAGACATGCTCCTCACTTCACTGGTTCCTCAATCCAATCCGCACTGAAACAAAGTCAACATCAGACATAAAGGTGTATTTCTAGCAGGGTTGGCTAAGAAGATAGCAGAACCACTGGAAACTAAAAGAGAAAGTCAGTTTGGTAGTACCTACATCAAGGTAACAAAATCTACCTGCCGGCACCGCAACAGCTCACTAATTACCACGTTATGTCTCGTTTGTTTAATCCCAACTGAAACTGAAGTGTCAGAAAGACACGTGGTGGTTATGTGAGGGATCGTGTGAAGGACTGTGTCTTTGAGAGGGAAAGTGTCTCACTGTTAGCATGAAGTTTCCAGGCACCCAGCAAGGACTCTGGAAGTTACTGTGCCTAACAAAGAAACACTCAATGTTTCTTTATGCCTTGTTTTTTGTTTTTATGGGTCATAACGTGTTATTTAGCGAGTGCTAGTATGTGGATATTTTTAAACTAAGCAATGTGTTTCATGTCTTCAAATTGATATTTAATGTACAGACATGAGAGTGACGTCAATCTTCAAACAATTAGAAAAATGCCAAACTACTTCTTAAGGTTGCTCAGATCTATTTGAAACTTTTTGTTTATCCTGTAGAATGATCTATTTATTCAACTATTCTTAATAACACAAGATTGTGTATTAAAATCAAGAGATAATAAAGTATCATGATTTGACAAATGTTTATTTATTGGCAGGCAACATGTGCAGCATTATCCACTCTCTAAGCAGCATCTGCTTGATGACTTGATGCTGCCACCATGTTCTCCATCTTTATCCAACAATTCAGCAGACAGAGCATGAAGGAGCAGCTCGTGGTGCTTTCTCTGTGGCTCAGAGGTGTTTCTATGTAACTCATGTCACCGTTCAGCTTCTATAGGGTGTCAGAAAGCAGTCCATGTATCTGGGGCTTGAGTGCGATGGGGAAATATCTCTCTATATTCTTTTATATTAATAAGAATAATAAAAAAAAAAAAAAATCTGACACCTGGATGTACTGGCAGACCGGTGACGCCGTTCAGCTACGCCCAGAGACTTTTATTTTTTTTGATTTTATTTTTTTTGATTTTATACACTTTATTAATCCCCGAGGGGAAATTTCTTCACTACAGCAGGGGGGCTCTCAGGGGGGAGATGCTGCAGCAGGCTGCCACTAGCGCGGCGCCAGGTAACCTGACCTGAGGTGCATGTTTTTGGATGATGGGAGGAAGCCGGAGAACCCGGAGAGAACCCATGCAAGCACAGGGAGAACATGCAAACTCCGCACAGAAAGGCCCAGGACCGGATTCGAACCCGGAACCTTTTTTTTTGCTGTGAGGTGACAGTGCTAACCACTGCACCACCGTGCCGCCCTACTTTTTTTTTTAAACTGAACTTTTTTTTTTTTTTTTTTTTAACATCATGTGCTTCGAGATAATATCTCGGTGTCCGATTGATTGGAGCACCCCAATTATTTTCTACTTCCATTATTAAAATCTGAAGGAAATGTTATGCATCTTTAATTGTCATTTTACCAGCTTTCACAACTTTTGCCTGAGCTGAAATCCAGTTCAAACTGTAGTCACATCAGGTTTTCAGCAGTGATAGGTGTAGCTGTACAGTGTTGTACATTATATGCATTTTAGTCCCACTTGATGTTCCTCTATTTGGCCATGGTTTATCAGTATGTCGTGTGAAATTCTCTTGTCAACTTGGTTTCTGCTGCCGGGTCAATAAGACAAAGTCCTGTGGATTAACTGTGCTTGGCAAATAAAAATTCATCCCAAGATGCATCCAAGTCCTCATTAATTCAAAAGTGTGAAGGCTAAATCCGCTACAGATCAAACTATCTTATTCACAGTGTCTCTGTGTTCTCTCGGCGCTGGATTACTCTCGTCTTACCAGTGTACTCTGGATCCACATGAGGAGGGTAGAAGCGGAAGTTGATGAAGAAGGGAATAGGCACTCCGAACTTGAACCACTCCACCACATAGGGGGGCTGCTGGCCGTCCAGGGGAGGGGACACGTCACACCCCAGGATCACGCTCTCTCCGGCGCGCGCCGTCACAAACCGGGGCTCCTCTCTCACTCCGTGGGCACCTGCGGGAAGGAAGAAGCAGCTTTGAGTCCGACATGGCAGAGATCAAGGTGAAGGAAAATCCTCACGCAAACCAGGCAGCGGTATCTCATTGCATTCAAGTCATCCAAGACTAATCGAGAAGCAATAATTAAGTGGCAATTAAAGGTTATCGACCAAACTAATGGATTAAAACTACATTTTGCTGAAGGTCTACTGTGCTGTACATTGAGATGGCAGTGGACACTCTGAATGGGTAAACCCTCTCCCTTTCATCCGCCTCCCTCATTCCGGCGGCCTACCGTCATCTGTCACCTGCATCTGCCGGTGAGTGTTTTGTGGCGGTGCCATACTGTACTATAAACGAGCTGCCAAGGGGTTCCATTGATCATCCCTGGCTGCTGCTCAGATGAGCTTTACTATGAGCACCACCAGGCCTGGCGTTGAGCCACGAAATGTCCAGGCACGCTGCCGAGCGTTGACCTATCAGATGACTCAAAGGTCGGCGTACCTGCCTCAGCAGAACGTTCACCCTGGGAATGGATTTTCTCCAGCTGCCACCCCCGCTCTCATTGAGCCGGCCACGTCTCCACCGTCAGAGGGAGCAGGACCGCCCACCCTCGTCCGGGGGGGGAAATCGCTCAGGGGATCAAGAGACGTGCTGACGTTTCACTCCGGAGACGCACCAGCTGAATAACTTAACGCTTTCATTAGCAGTATCATTTGCATTATCAGGGATCATCTTTACGAGGGGAACAAATGCGGGAGGGCTTGGAGGTATTATGGCTCAAAGCAGCTGCCGTTAGTGCCTCTGAAAATGTGCGGCCACCGTCACTGTTGAAAAGTTGCACGAACGGCAAGCGCCGTCTTTACAACTGCACACACTGAAATCATAACCCACATATTTTCACCCAGTTCTTCTGTCTAAAAAAAAAAAAAAAAGAAGCTTTGGCTCCGCCCCTAGGCCGTATGCACCACTCAGAGATTGTGTTTACCAGTTTAATCTCCATTATCCTGTGACAGACTTAATCCACTTTATTCGTTTCAGCACAGATTTGAGACTGAAACAGAGCAGATTTAATCAAATTACATTTTTTTTTTAGGTGGGGATGTGCTCGGCCAGTTACGGGCCTCACTGCTGGAATCTGATTTGCTATTGTGGCTCTTTAATATGAAAAAACAGCCATGGTACTGTACCCTGAGCTCTAATGAGCAGCACAAATTAAATGACACAAGTGTGCATGACCCAATGAAACCCACGTGACCGCTGAACGGCCTCAGATTGACCCGCACAAGAAGTCTGAACAGCAAATATTCTATTCGATTGACCGCCACAACAAAGAACAAAACTGAATGCACCTGTTTGTAGCATCTAAATCCTGCCAGTAATAAAAGCAACGTTTTCCATGAAAATGAAACTGAGGGGAATTCTGTGTTTGCACATTGCAGCATGTCTAAATGCTAAATATAAAGATCACTACGACTGAATGACACCGGAGCTGATTGTTGTAGAGAGATTCTGTCGGCATGACGCTGCCCTGCTGTTCGTTCCTTGTGAACTCTGACCTCTTAATGCACTCATGAGCAAACCTGTCCCATCCAGCTACAAGCCCAACAAATTCAATTAAACTAAACCTTTCAGGCTGAGCCGAGAGCCTGAAATTCACACCTGAGCACGCTCCATTGCAGCCTCTTTAATAACACCTTTAAAAGCCATTATGATAATCAACACCTCATGAGGTGCTGATTCATATGACACTCTGTTTACTTGTTAAAGTTTATTTAGGAAAGAAACAAAAAAATTAATTTTGGATCAGTGAATCCCAAAGTGGTTTGCTTAAAGGAATAGTTAGACATTTGACAGTTAAACTAACTGTCTGCTGGCTGTAGCCTCATATTTATCACACAGATCGATCTCATCTGACTTGTGGCAAAAAAAAAAAAAAAAAAAGAAGCCAATTAGGCATATTTCTCTGCGAAATGCAGCGAGACATTTTCTGGACGATTATCAAAACGTGTTCGTGAATCAAAAACAAGTCAATATTTACAAGCAACACAATTTTAACACCGTGTTATATTTTGAAAAGTGTCAAAATGTAATAAAAAGAAAAATAATTTTAAATGCCCTGCTAAATATACAGCTATGACTATTGATGACAACTCATAGTTGGCTGTTGTCATAGTAACGCAACATGCTTTTCCAATAGTTTTCTGTTGGTTTGTGAAGTGCCGCTGGGTATTTTGTACATCACCATCTTGCTATTTTTGGAGCCAGAAGTGACCATATTTGGACGAGCTGGGCAGGAGCGAGCGGTGGATCTGACTCGATCTGATTGGGTATCCGAGGACACTATGCTCCGCCCACCGCAGGGCGGTCAATCAAACAGACAAGCCTCCAAACATGCCACTTTTTGAGGCCTAATATCTGATTGATGATGGTATTATAATAAAATTGACTGCCAGAAAACCAATAAGACGGAGTGACTTTAACGAATGACGCCATAATGAAATGTCCTGACTTCATATTTCATGAGAAAAGTTGAGGGAGAGTCTCTGGAGCCAGAGCTTTTTTTGGAGCTAACTTCTAGTGGCCCTCGGTGGTATTGCAGTTTATGGCACATCAGCATCGGCCTTGCCTTTCAGACCTGCAGGCTACGTCCACTTTTACATACACTATGTTTCCAAGGTGTAAAGCTGCCAGAGCCAGCAATTAAAAAGTGTACCAGAAGTCTGGGAGTCTGTGACCAGCTGTTTTCAGGAGACACATCACACACGAGCGGGGGTGTCAGATAACAAATGATGGCAGAGACGTCAAGTGTCTTTTGTGTCAACTTTTTTGGGGGTCCGGTACTTTTGTTTGGGCCGGCTCCCATCTATAATGAAACACACTGGACACATTGTTTGGTTTGAGTAAGTAGAGTCACTTGACAGGAAGCACAGGCTCAGACCCTGTGGAACAACACGCTGCTGAAATCCATTGTTTTTCTCTGCAGACGGTTCAGGTTGCAGAAGTTTAGCAGCTCAAGTTACAAGCTGACATTATTTTTGGATCCTCGTGGTGGAGGGAGACGCGTCGTGGACGCAGCACATACTTTGAGGACTTGAGATAATATATTACGGGGCTCATAATTCTCCCATTTTTTTAAGAGATCCTCATGGAGGGGGGTGGGGGGGGCAATCAGCACAGGCTTGGTTGCCGCTTTTCATTTCCTTAATGGAGACACAGTTACCCAACAAGGTTTATGGGAGCTTATTCAGAGGAAAATATTTATGTGCTCAACAAGTCATAAATGCAATACATGCTCAAAATCCTCCAAACATCCCTGTAGAAATAAAGGGATGAATGCAGTTTGAGAGCTCAACCCATGATTGCTTTGGCACCGTAAACATCAAGACGGAAACTCTTCAAAACCCACAGTGGCAGAGATGTGTTGAGTAAGATCTGCATAAATCAAACATCTAATAAATCCCGCGCAGACACACCCATATGTTTTGTGTATCTATCCTCGGGCCTATAGCGGATTTACTGCCATGATCATGAATTCCTGAGGGGTAACAATTCAGTCACCTGTCAGATAATTCACCTGGATGGCCTGCAGTTCATGTACGAAAGCAAAGCACAGAAGGAAGAAGACCTCACTGTACTCAGAGTGAGAGCTGCGGCTGCATGTAACCATTATTATCCATCAATCTGCTAATTATTTCTTCAATTAATCATTAGTGCAATAAAATGCATGTTTGTCACACAGCCAAGGCTCATGTCCAACAACATCTCGATTTGTCCACAATATCAGGGCGTCCCAGGCCTTGGAGGTTGAGAGTTTAGGATTGAAAGGTTCAATTCTGTGGACCGTCAAAGAAAGATGTTAATGGTTAAGGTGCCCTTGAGCAAGGCCTCAATGCCCCAACTGTTACCAATGTGTGTGTGCGAACTAAAACCTGAATACACACCAAACCATGAGGACATGTGCCACTGTGGGGACAAGAATTAAGGTCCTCAGAGGTAGCGTCTGCTTTTTGAGGGTTAAGATTTGGTTTTCGGCATTTATTTGTAATGGTTGAGGGAAATGCCGAGGTAAAATTCCTGCTAGTAAAAACATGTTTTATATATAAAACATGTTTTACATAATAGAACAAAGCAAAACAGTCCATTGCTCAAAATACACTGGAGAAAAACAAGTGTTTTTGAAGTTTATAGCTCAATTAATTTGAGCAATCCACATGTCAATAATACAAATGGCAATCCAAGTTAGTTTAAAAAAATTATAAAATACTTAAAATTACCTTTTGTGACTACAATTCACCCCCCTCAAAACATTCCAGTATTGAGGGTTATTTTTCAGGCTGTTTGAAAAATGAGTCTTCAATCTGAAGAAAAATCTGAACTAGTAAACCAACTGGGTTTAGAAAAAATAGTTGCAACATAACTAGGAAAAAAACAAAATGAGTTTTCCTTTTCTATCTAGTGTCCCAACCTTTTTGCCACATGACACTTTGAAATAATGGTTCTCAACTGATGAGCCCAAAAGTGATGTGCACTGAAAGAAAATGGAGGAGAAAAAAAACACACTTATATTTTGAAGTCTACAAAATGTCTGATACTGTGCTGTTATTATGAAGGACATTCGCTTCCCATGATGCAGTAAGTGTTTGCTACCAAACCAAAACTAACGTCTTCACATCAGCAGTTAGCTCTAATTTGTGAACAGGGTTAGAATTAGATAAGTCTGACTTAGTCTGTCATTTTTTTTTCATACAGTTCAATTTGGATTCTTGAAACTTGATGAGCATCACCAGTTTAAACCAGCGACTGTATATAAAAGTGTTTGTTGCTTCCGGGACTGGAAAAATGAGGCAGATGTGGAAGTGCCTTAAATTGCAATACCACCGAGTGCTTCTAGAGGTCGGCTCCAAAACGTGTCCCGCTCCATAGGCTCCCATTCAACTTCTTGTGAAATTCAAAGTCAGTAAATTTTTTCAACATGTTATTTATGTCGTTCTAGCTATAGTCACACCTTCTTATCGGTTTCCTGGTGGTTCATCTGAAAATAATCACGTCATTAGTTAGAAAATACGCTTCAAAAAGAAGTGTTTTTGGGGGCGTGTCTGTTTGATTGGCAGACCTGTGGTGCAGTAGGGTTACAGCTATCGGTGGGCGGGATGTAGTATCGTCAGATTTCCAATCAGATCAGTCAGATCCACCGCTCGCTCCTCCCCCAGCTCGCCCAAATATGGTCACTTCCTGCTCCAAACCGCTCCGAACTAGCAAGATGGTGATGGACAGAATCTGAACTCGAGGCTTCATAACGGCCGTTCACAAACCAACGGGTGACGTCACAGCTGGTTGCCCGGTATGAAAAGCACATATATCTGTAGTTCAAGGTAATTCTGCCTCTTTATCTCACAGGATTTTTGGCCCTATTTGAACTTTTTTATTTGATGTTTTTAAAAGTGAATAAAGGCATTGTGTGATATTGCACTATTTTTTTATTAAATAAATTTGAGTGGCTAAAAACTTTTAAACAATTTTGGGTCACCACTTAAGAGCCTTAACTCAGATTTAACTCATGAGACTTTAAAAGGGTCTCAACCCTCAGGTTGGGAAACAAGAGCAAACAAAAGCATCAAACTGC
The DNA here is from genome assembly GCF_022577435.1 of Embiotoca jacksoni. Taxonomy (NCBI): domain Eukaryota; kingdom Metazoa; phylum Chordata; class Actinopteri; family Embiotocidae; genus Embiotoca; species Embiotoca jacksoni. Next base: position 16,945,301 of record NW_027185274.1, on the reverse strand, counting down.
CACATAATAAGCAGGAACCATTAAAAAAAAACAACTTCAATAATAAACTAATTACAGACGTAATTGCAAAGAGGTAACCAATTATTTTTCTGTTGACTGGGCTGATCGATTGATCAACTAATTCTTGAAGCTTTAAATGCTTTTCTAACGGTACAGCAGTCTTTATTTTTAGAGAGTGTTTTACAGCGCTTTATAAGATAATCCAAAAAATATTAGAAAAAAAACATAAAAAATGGAGTGAAGCAGCCGGTACCAAACATCATCAATCAATAGCTGTTATATCATCAGAGCAGAACATCAGGCAGGGTTAAATTCACGAGAGATTTCAACTTGTTTTTTCTGTCTTAAAATGGCCCTTTGCACAAACACCACGGTACATCTTTAGAAATGATTACAGATCTGTGCAGTAAATATCCTCTCAAGGCAATTTTGGCCAATAATCAGGCCGAGTAGAGCTGGTACTTAGATCCAATAACACCAAATATGAAAGCTGAGGGAGTTCAGTGAGAGGCACTTTCCATCCAGCAGTGCTGGGCTTTTCTGATCCAGGCTGCCTGAAAACAGAACGATATTTCACCCAGTTAAAGTAAAATCTAATATTTGTCTCCTGCTTGGATTTGATTCAGAGCATGAGGGATGATAACCGCTGCTCACTGCTGTTAGAGATTTTATAAAGGATACATTAAAAGTTAAAACGCTGTGTGTGTGTGTGTGTGTGTGTGTGTGTGTGTGTGTGTGTGTGTGTGTGTGTGTGTGTGTGTGTGTGTGTGTGTCTGTGTGTGTTTCACACAGCGAGGGTATGAGTGCTGCCGTATGCCGGACAGAGCTCCTGATGTGGAGGATGTAATGGAATATAGACTGGACGGAGGCCGGAGAGAGAATCTCAAGGACGTGCAGCCACTGGGCTGGATGGGCCACTGACAGGGCGGTAATTGAATGCCAGCCTGCGTGTGCTGAAGGTCAGCCTGAGTGTGTGTGTGTGTGTGTGTGTGTCTATACATATCTGTGTATCACTATTAATGTAAGGGCTGTAAAATGAAAACGAGCAGCACCTGAACAACACAACAAAGAAATACACACAACACTTTGTTGTCCCATTTTTCAGGAGTTTAAAGTAAAAGATCTGAGACTTCTTTTATGCACACAAAAGGTTTAATTCTCTCAAATTTTGTTAAAATCTGTGTTAGTAAGCACTTTACCTTTAATCCATCCACCTGACAGGTGTGGCACATCAAGATGCTGATTAACCCTTTGGACCCTATAGGCTATTTTCAGGGTAATTTCACTATCTTCACCTTTAAGATCATATCTTGGTCATTTTAGGGGAAAACCCTTCATGCTTTATCTTTTTTTTTCAGGACAGTCTAGGCTATCCAGATCTTTCACCATTTAATTTGTTAATAGTTAGACCGCTTTAATATTAGCTTTTATGTCAAGGAAAAAAATTATAAATTTTTTATGTTTTCACATACAAATTGTATGACAAATTGTTGTCAGTAGGGATATCTTGATTGTCTAGAATGTGGCAATATCTGAACCATGTTTGTGGGACACTGTATGACTCAGCAGTTAGAAAACAAAATGTGCTGAGTGCCTGATGGAAAAGGAATGTCATGAATGACTCCGGGTAGCCAGGGGCCCAATCGGGGACTAACTAACTCCGGAGAGGTCCATAAATGCGTTATTTATGTATTTATTTCATACAAAGTGGGATGTAATATCACCCCCATGTTGAAGACAATGCAGAAGTCTGCTGTGATTTCAAAACCAGATCAGTGGAAAACCCTTTGTCGTACAGATAAACGAAGGGTGTCATCAGAGAGTGTAAGTTCTGTTGTTTATTTCGATATACAGTATGTTGTGAAGCGATCGGGACTTCTGGTTATTTCAATCAAGAGAAGCGGGGGTGGAGACGGATAAAACTACACCTTTTAAAGTGGCCTTCTATTGTTACCAGTCCAACGTCCCCCTGTACAACAATCCTGCTGTTTATTCAGCATCTTGATGATCCACCTGTCAAGTGGACGGATTATCTCGGCAAAGTTGAAGTGATCTCTAACACATATTTTACCAACTTTGTGAACAAAATTTTAGAGAAAATAAACCTTTTGTGTGCACAGAAGAAGTTTTAGATATTTCACTTCAACTCATGAAAAGTGGAAGCAAAAGTTTGTGTTTATTTCATTCTTTTGAAGGACAAAAGCCATGTAAACTGCACTCTCTTAAAAGAGAAAGAAAAACAAATATTTTTCACAAACTACAGGTATTCAGACAGCTTCAAGGTCATCCATAATTAATCACCACTGGTCAGTTTCCTCTCTTAAATCTGACAGAGAACACTATCTCCACAAAACTACTCAACTGCAGAGACTCCATTCACAACCAATATGTTCAAAGTGTCCTCTGAAACATTAGCACACAGTAGTCAGGTTTAAATGTGAATGTCATGCAAATATTAACTGAATTTATGTGCACCACTGTTGAAATAGAAATATAGGAAGTTTGTGGCGCTATCAGTTTAAATTCATCCATGAAGACAGTTTTAGTGCCGAGTCTGTACAAATATGGTCCCAAAGCAACACAACACAAGAACCACAAGTACTGGAAGGAAAAACTGCCTTTTAACAGGAAGAAACCTCCAACAGAACCAGACTCAGAAGTGGGTGGCCATGTGACTCGATCGGTTGGAGTGAGGGGAGAGGAGGAGAGAAAAGAACAGCATAGAGAATCCAAGACAATAAACTGTTGACTACCAACAGGTGAAGCCTCGATTATCTCTGGTATCTGATGCTGCATTCAAATGAAACTTGCTTTTGGTTACAACATGGAAAGTCGTGTGCGCCGAATGCTTGTCCTTCAAATGGTGAAGTCATAAAAACACTGTTGCTAGGCAACAGCAACATGGACGATGTCTAAAAGCCACAGAGGCTAAGATGTTAGCAAGCCAACGGGAGGATAATGTAATGTAGAAAAGTCAAAGGCACAGAGGGAAAAGACGAGGCCGCTGGGAACATTTTCCTCTGACGTAGGATATTATCGAAGTTATGAAGACACACTCTACGAGGAAAATTACAATATATTAGCTTAAAATCTGACGAAAACGTCCATGTCCTCTGCTATTTCTGTTGATGTCAGCAAACACGTCACAACTCATGAACTCGAGGTTTATAGAAGATTTCAAGTTCTGATGTTGTGAATACCAAAAGAGGCCGGCGTTCATATATATATATGGACTTTTCTGTTGTACACGATAAATACGACGTCCATTTGAATGCAGCATCAATGCAAACCAAAACCTGTCCATTTGTTGTGTATTATTTCCTCCTAACCTTTTAAACATCTGGATTAAACTTCTATGAATGCTCGTGGTTGGTTTCCTTTTCCAGACCCACGGTCTATGAGACCAGTCTACTGATAAACACTCCACTGAAGAAAACATCTGGAAAGGACATTGAACTATATCTTTATCTGCCCAACACGACACACCACCTTGTATGCCTAAGCCAAGCATAAAAACGTTGTTACGATAGTTTTATTTCTTCTTAAAGGTGGATGGAAACGCACCTTGTGTCTACGTTTGTACAGTAACAATCCAAGATAGATCTGATCTCTTCATTATTTGATTTGACCCTCTTCAATGGCAAACTCCCTCCACCCACCCACAGACAAGCAATGCTCAGTCAGGGATGCAAAGGATGTGCTGACACCTGCTCGAAAGTGCAGCGAGGAGAGAGAGCGCAAGGGATGTGTGAAATGGGGTTGGCTTGCCAAAGGCACGAAAGGGCGAAGCAACACTGGTGGGCACTGCGCTGCAAGAGGTGCACATTATAGGGTGTCTTTGGCAGGAGCGGCAAGTCATAGAAATTCCTCAATCCGGACGTGATTCAGTCCTTTTTAGAGTCGCTCGCAGCAGTTTTTAGACGACTTATAAACGCTTCAGCCAAGGTGTTTAAAGTTAATTATACAAAGAGGCATAACAGCGCTTATTAGTGCTTTCACACAGCTCTTCTAATTACAGCTGCTTATGAGATTGTTTATTCAGCATCAATAAATCATACCTAAGCTCCCCGACTGCACACGAGCTGCTTAGAAGTCAACCGAGTAACATCGGCTTCACGTATCAACACATCTACTTCCATGTTAGTCCCGTTCGCTTCGTCGTTCTATGACGCTCACGCTGAAGCTGCAGCTCGGAGCGACACGAGTGCGCTCGCTGTGGGTTCAACAATTTTCTCGGGAAAGAAACACTTCTTGGACAGATGTCAAGAAATCTGTCTGACCCTGAGGTGACGTACATCGAGCAAAGTGCTCGGACAAAAGACAGAAAAAGTTATTATTGTATTATATTATATATATATATATAAATAAATACAAATGGTTTAAAAAGTAAGTTTATATTCTTATAGAGGAACAAGTAAATCAACTCATTAGCATTATTCAACGTCTGCCTTTTTTTTTGTCTTATTCTCTTTTATTAATTAGTGTTTGGCTATTTTCACACTTTTAACACATAATTAAGGTTAAATACAAAACACTAATTCTATTTCAATTCCAAAAAGTTGTATTCCATCAATCGAAAACTAACTAGATTGACTGATTATCAAAATAGTCAATTGAGTAATCGAATTAACTGACAATCATAACTTGAAAATATACAAACAGAGTCTAAAGTAAATTGGCCTTAATCATGATTAAAAGAAGCAAAATTGGCACTGAGTCTGTGATTTTATTGCTGTTTTTTATAGGTTGTGAAATTAATCAATATTACACATTGCATTTAGGCTATACAACTAAATAAAATATGTAATCAAAATGTATTCATATTGTGGAACAATTCGCTCTCAAAATATAAAACTTTTTGTTAGTGTGATCTACGTTACCATGGCAAGTAGTAGGCCGACCCTTAGTAACGACCTAGCAACAGAGGATTTCCAGTCTGTTTTAATGTATATACATTATATATATAGGAACACAAAATTGCTTAGCGAGCTCAATCTTGTTGTAACTAAGATATGTGTAAGATAAAATTCTTCAAATATTAATGTCCATGTAAAAGACCACTTTAATGTATAAAACTTCATACAAGTAAACTGCACTACATAATCTGAATTACATGACAGTAATCCACAGAATATTGGATTTCTCTCAGTTTAAATCATTAATTAATTTTTTTTTGGTTTACTAATTAATCACAAGTCTATGCATATGTATTTTTTACTGCCTGTGAGGATAGACCGACTTTAAATCTTTGGTGTTCAGATCATTTAATTACTGTGCATGTCATATCAACATGATATAGATGTGGATCTAGACGCTGTATTAATCCATCCAACCAGAACCACATGATCTGAAATACTGGCTTTCCCAGAATGCTGCAGGCTTTATTTGCAAGGAGACTCTGCTGGGACTGGACTGGCTGAGAGAGGAGAGAGGAGAGAGGGGAGAGGGGAGAGGGGAGGAGGGATCACCAAAAAGAGCTGGCACATGCCCAGTGCTGAGAGTCTGCCATCCACAGCATGAGCACAGCCCCTCTCCTAAGCTCATTACTGAGCTCTACTCTCACAATCGTGAGCGACGAAGTACGGCGCACCGAAAGAAATGAGTGCCAGAGAGGAAGTCGTACCCTGTGTCTGCTGGAAAACTGTAAACTGTTGGTACTAGATTAGATCAGCCACAGGAATGCCTGCTCCAAACTGTAGGCTGCTGTGATTGGTTGATTTACGGTCTCTAAAACGTAGTCCTAACCTTAACTTTAACTCTCCCGTTTGGTGGGCATGTTAAATATGTTGAGTACACCTCCACTGAAATCTGGACAGGTGAGCACAGAAATGACACAGTGCTGCTAAAAATTAAAATCAGTCAAACTGGCTGATATGCTTTCTTAAACACAGTTAACTGATATTAAGTCTTAGTTCTTGCAGCTCAGGTGAACCACAGACTGTCGAGTGACCTTGTGTTCTTAATTTTTGTCCAGTTATCCATCTGTCCAGGATGTTTTAACCATTGACTGTATGTTAAAGTGGACGTAGCTTCAGTGCATTAAGAGAGGGGCGGAGCTTCACTGTCCAAGACCGAAGAAGGTTCCTCAGGTCAGGAGACACCAGGTGAATTTTCTTTGTGTCACCGTGAATTCGTCCCCCAGAGTCAGAGATTATCAACATCGTGTTCCACTGGGACCTTCTGAGGCGTCTGAGGGAAAACACTCACTGCAGACCACCTGAACTGTAGCGTCATGGCAACAGGGTTCTCCAACATGACAACACGCCCGCTCACAGCGGTTGAAAATGGACGAGTTTCTCACCCTCAACAACATATCAGATCCCCACTACCCGTACAAACCAAATCTGGCTCCCTGCAACTTCTCTCTGTTCCCCAAAATTTGACACAAAATCTGATGTGCACTTTGTGTCAAATTGGCTGTGGGTCGGGACCAGCACTCAAAAATGTTTGTAATATCAAAAACTTAATCACATCAAGCCAGAATTGAAATCCAAACCAAATGCATTCTACAATTATTGTTTTATCTATATTAATTTGCTGCATTGATTGCTTTTAAATACATAAATCATCAAGTGGCAAATCACCAAATTGTGACTCAGCCAGGGCCTTCGTTCTTGTAGATGTTGAGGGCCAAACAAGAAGACATGTCAAATATTTCTAAAAGAAATTTCCCAAAAATGTCCATCTGATTGTGCTCCATAAAGAGTAGATCTGTTGAGAGTTTCTATTGCTGCAGTTTTATACGGTTTGCAATTTACTTCTTAACAAGCCCCGAAAAGCAGTCATCACATAAAACATCATTAAGCTGCACTGCAGCAGAAGTTTAAAGAAACGCCACTCATGTCCCTCATCCATATCATTAAAACTTCTGAAAACACTGCAGATGTCAGACAAATTAAAACTCCGCTGTAAAACGCTTTCTCAACCATCTCGTGAACAGCAGCCTCACTGAATGTCCCAGACGGTCCCAGTATTGAGACAAAAACCGAAGACAGACGCATTTATCTAAAGCTGGACCCACAGAAGCAGTAGGAGGGCTTTCAGACGCCGCCTCGCTACCACTGGGAAGCCTCCGATATGACGTGAGTGACATTTCTGACACCTTCACATTTCCCGTCTGCTTCTACACATCTCTTTCTTTTGGGAACAAGTGTGCCAAGCCTACGGCTCACGAGGGAGCTCCAGATCCTGTGAAAACATCAAGGAGGCGGCTCACAAGAAGGGAATTACAGATGAATACCATCTGGCCAAAAGCCAGCGCGACAAACGCTTAAAGAAACAAAAGAATCCGAGCACCGGACCTGAGGAGAGTCGGTCTGCCGTCAGTGACTCTGCCTGAAAATAGTCCTTCAAATGCACCACTCCTCGACACTTGCCAATGACATTTAATTACTTCTATAGTGCCATCAGCATCCCTCTTGCTTTACCTTGATTGGTGGCCAAGTCACAGTAGACTTTGTTGAACTAACCTCGGGTCTCCCTGACCATATGCTGCCTCCCCGATGGGCACTTGGCACAAGAAAACTTCTTTAAATGTCCATTTACGGTAACTGATCATGCATCCATCACTGATCTGATGTGGTTATGAAAAGAGTTCAACACGAACATTTGCATGATGAGGGCCATATATCTGATATCTGCTTTAGGAAAGTTGTAACTTATTTCCCATCTTGAAAGTTAAGCTCATGTTTTAACCAAACACCTACTCTGCAGGTTAACACAACCGCCACCTCCTCACTGCCCACCAAGAATATAAACACTGACAGATTCATGACATTATTGACAAGGCCAACAGGACTATTCACGTCACGTTTACAGCTAACACGGTCCAGATTTTAAAGAGATGCAATGACCTGTGTGGTAGTGAGACAATGAAATAAACTCGAGAAAGGTTGCTTTGAGTCATAGATCCCGGTATTTCAAGTCTTCTTATATGCATAAACAATGCACAGGGATTTATAATACTATGAAGAAGAGTTTTACAATAGTGGATTCATTAAATAAATTACTACTTTTTATAACTCTGTGCTGTTTGGCCTGATAACTCTGCACACTGCAGCAATCACAAGCAAATGTACAGTAGCATTTCTTTCAGTTGCAAACACACATTTTTGTCAAAAACACTCCAACAGCAATGCAAAAAAAGAAAGCGAAAGAGTTGCCGCAGCGCCTTTCAGTCATATCACAGGCGTCTGACAGAAAAGACACACTTCGGTTTAAAACAATACATCCGTCTACACGCATTTTACTCGAACGGTACGAGCCCGAGTGCCACCTGAAACATGTTCTTGTACTTTGCGGTGATGCAGTTTTGGGCTCTGAGCACTGCCACAACGCAGGTGACCTACAACATAATACTGAGCCTGAATGCGTCCTGTGTTAAGACACAGACGGAGGACTGAAGCTTCTGCTGCTGCAAACGTGCACCAAAGATGGACAAGGTTATTTGAATACCATCAACCCTCTGAGCATGTCTTACTTTTAATATGACATTTCCACTGCTTAAGCCTCCTGTATCCAGTGAATTTGATACAGTCAGTACAGATTACTCTGGGCTTTACCTTCCACTTCAAACACCGTCGTACAGCAGCTTCACAAGAAATAGTCCTACTTTAACTTTACTGTTTCGGTGACTTTAAAGTTTTCTGACAGATGATTTTCCTTTGTTTTTCCAGAACAACTTTGATACAGACTTCCAGCTATTTAATCTGAAAAGATATTAAATGTTTTCTGTATTAAGGGTTTTATCAGCTACTCGTCGCAGGATAATGAGCTCCTCCGCTTCTTCTGTTTCATTTAGATCACTGACTGTCGTATCCTCACACAGACTAAACATGTTTGCAGATGACACCACGTTTATGGCTGTAAATGATGATGAAAGTCAGCGTCACATCATGTCGTGCCGCGAATAAAACTCAACGTCTTCTCTAGTCCAGCTATCTAAAGCATCTTTCAGTGCATGTTTGTATGAATTTTATGACCATTTTTAACTTAAAAGAATGAACACAGCAATATTCTGAGAATTAGATGGTAGAATTGATACCACCCTTGTGTCTCTGTGAAATCTGAGCCAGCAGCTGGTTAGCTTAGCTTAGCATTAAGACTGGGAACAGGGGGAAACAGTTAGCTGTGCATCCTACCCTACAACTCTAAAGCTAAATAAATAACACATTCTATTTTTTTCTTGTTTAATCTGTACTGTAAACATTATTGTATGAATGAAACGGCTTTAAATGTCCTGCTGGACCAAACCAGGCTAAATGTTTCTCTCTAGTCTCCAGTGCTTATGCTAAGCTAGGCTAATTAGCTGCAGGCTATAGTCTCAGATCAACTGAGCTGCTTTAATCGAACCTTCTTCTCTTCGTTTTGGAGCGAGATCGTTTCTGACCATCTGTTTTAATTTGTGTCCATTGGAACCTGAAATCTGACGCGCAGCTCCCACGCATGGAAAAAAAAAAAAAAAAAATCCCATTATCCACACCAGCAAACACACAAACTTGTTCCAGGCTGACCAGGTGGGCCAACAGGTCAAGTTCAACAGGAAAGCATTTGGTTACAGCTTTGTATAACATAGCAGCTTAAAAGATGAATATGCCATTTTTCAGAAAAATAAATACACTTATTTATTTTCCCTCTGAGAATTTGATGTGAAGATTGATACAACTATCGTGTCTCTATAAAGCTAAATAAATGTTACATTTTGCTTGTTTAATCCGTACTAAACACATTTTTGTTAGGATGAAACAGCTTTAGAGGTCCTGCTGGGCAGATTTTAGGAAAGCCGGGCTCGTTGTTTCCCCTTGTCTCCCCCAGTGTTTATGCTAAGCTAAGATAATTAGTATGATTGCATACTAGATGGACAGACATGAAAATAGTTTTGTAAATTGAGCTACTCCTTTTTTTAAATTATTATTCTCTAGTGGGCTGCCACAGTAAATATTTCATCTTAATATTTTAACACGCAGCAAATAGTTTTGAACTGCACTATTTTGTACTTTACTTACTTGCATCGTCTCGTCTTCCCTCCGACTTTAAACATTTATGACAATAAAATTGCATTACTAATGCCTGAAATCCTTAAATTCTGATGACAGGTTTGTGCGCTGCCTTTACCGTTAGCAAAAATGGATTAAAAATCAGCCACAGCTGGTGTTATCATGATGTTTTCGGGTTCTGTGTAGCACCACGCTGAAATCAGTGCCGTATATTCCGGGACTCTATAATATAAGAAGTAAACCAGCTCTCGTTTGTGACTACTAATAGGCCGTGTTGTGATTTGTGGCTCTGTGGTGCAGCTTGTAAGACTTAAATCACCATCAGTGTCGTGCCGATAACAGACAACACCTTTGAATTTATATCATTGAAGAAGGTGGCTAATTTGTGCTTTAAAAAAGTGACACCCCAGAGAGGTTCTCTGCTCCTAAATCAAATACTGCCTCCCTGCACTGGAGCAAGTTTTTAATACTGTGCTCATCTTGGACCCGGCTGGCACCACAGGAGGAGCCAGACCTGTGAGTAGACCGGTTTTGACTGGGTATGTGGGGTCATTGGGATCAGTTACTAGGCGACAGCTTGGCACATGTCTCCCTCATCTGGACACAAGTGGGAAAGCAAGGTTAAATAAGTACATGGGTCAATACGGAGTGCTCTGAAAAAAATATGAACAAAAGGGATATTGTGCAGTTTGTAGCTGCAGGAGTGACTGGTTTGTGAAGCTCTTAGATCAGCAGCCTGTAGGTGCTCTGTGCATCACACGCAGCACTCTGACCCCATCCATCCATGTGCAGTGTGGAATTTACAGCGTCTGAATCCCGTGCATGCAGCATTGGAGGCTCTATCAAATTCAAGAGTGCATTTTATCTGACATGTGATGCATTATTTAGTTACTTTTCCATCTTGAGGGCTGACACAGTCACACCCCTCTCTGGAGAACTCAAATGGGACTGCTTGCTATGATACAATGCACACATTTCCTCCTCTTCCATTCTCCAATTACACCACTATTTTATCACACAAATGAGCCTCTCTCACACACACATCACACACACGCCGACCTTACCCACAGCCACGCCGATCAAGCTATCTTCGTCATGATCAATCACTGTGGACACGTGGATTTGTAAAACTGACATGTGAATTATCCCATTTCAGACATCAAGCATACGAGCCAGGCCGTTTCTAGACAGTTGTCGTTTTCCCTCATACGATTTAACCAGAGCTGAACTTTCACGTGACTATATGAGATATGCAGCCATTTGTTAGAATGAAATTGCCCCACAGTTCATATGACCTAACGTGCAGAGGGGGAAAAAAAAAATGTCATGCGATTGCAAAAAAAAAAGAAGCAGCAAGCAGCACACGAAGACACAAATCATCAGCTATGTGCGGCACAAGATATATTGCACTTCAACTCACCTTGAGCGGCCGTTCCTCTGGTGCTGAATACACTTGCTATCAGAGTGGCCACATACCAAATCATAGTACTATTGCCGACCAGCTATTACCACGCAAAGTGCCCCGTTCAACCAATCTCTCATATTCGACCTTGCACCTCGCGGTCTCTTAGCAAAAGCCCCTTCTCATATCCTGTTTGCTTTCCTGGTGGCGTTTCCCTTCATCCCTTCCCTCCCCCGTCCTTCCATCCGCATCCTCTCCCGAAGAGACAGAGCACCTGCACCGCCGCGTTTGTAGTAGACGGAGCCGTTTTACGAGCGCATAGTGAAACCAAGTGTGAGAATGCAGCCACAGGTCCGCCTCTTCTGTCATTGGATTGGCTGCTGATTGAGGCTTTGGGGCGTGTATTGGTTCTCCGTACGGCCCCGCACCCGAATGACAGGATAGCGGGCGTGCGCCGATTCAAGGTGAGTTGGAGCGTGCCGTAGTAGTGGAACCGCAGTATCATGCGCATTGACAGAGAACCGCGTCCACATCTTTAAATACCTCTCCTAAACTGGCCCCACGTGCACCGTCGCCGCCCATCATCCATTCATCCACACAGCCCTTTTGCGTTATTCCTCGTATCGATATTGGCCCCGTGCAGCTGTTTAAATTGAGGGTGTCGTAATGAAGGGGGTGGGTACGCTGGTGGAGGCGTGTGACTCATCCACCCACAGCCCCGCGGCTATTGTCATGTCGCTGTCGCCGACGTTAAACACTTTTATTTTTTTTCCGCCGACGCGCCGCGTCTGGCTTCATGCGTTGGGTGTGGCGACACATACAATACGCCTGCTTTTTTTTCCTCGACGGCCGCGCGAGCGCGAGGATGCGGCTCCGTCGCGCTGCCCACTGCGCACACATGGTTACCGCCGATAAAGGCTGCTTCGCATTGCCTCCCTGTGTTTTCTAAATGCATGACCACAGAGGATTCATAAAAAAAAAAAATTTAAAAAAAAAACTGCGCCTCTGGCTGCTCGACATCAGCCCCACAGCTCATCCAAATAACGCCGCTCGCACTGCCTGCCGCTGCCGCTGCTGCCTGGCTGGAAAATAAACATGTAGGCGATGCATCATTTGAGAGATTTGAGTCTCGGATCATATTTTTTCAAATCCAGCAGAATCGGTCTCATTTTTGTCTCAACATTTGTGTCAGTCTGTCTGTATATGTCTGTCTGCCACCCCCCCCCTCCTTCAATTTTTTTTTTTTTTTTTTTTTTTTTGGGGGGGGGGGGGGGGAGGGGGGAGCTGTCACGTCTGAAATCAAAGGAAATCTAAAAAAATGTCACCAAGAACCTAAATAATTTCTGTCTGCAGACATTTATCAGTTCTGCAGTTAACTAGTATTGTCAGACAGTTTAACAGTTAACACTAGATATTTTTCAATACATTGGGACTAAAGTCAGAGTCACAACTCAGGTTTCTGTAAGGTAAGGATGGAAGGACACTTTAAAGAAAGAAGTGCCCTAAAGTATTTTTGTGAGGTGCAACTCCAGTGCTCCTTGACATTTAATCTCCAAGACTCTGGACCTCCACGGGGGGGGGGGGGGGTGACTACCATTCCTACTAAACATATTTCCTCAGTGTATGTGTTGATGGTGGGTGGTGAGCGCTGTCAAACATGTCGGTCCATATAGGTGACAGTTTGAGGTGACAGTCAAGGCTACAGAAAAGGATTTATGTCATTTTCATGCCACTCAATGACCCCTCTTGTGATGGTGTGGAAACATTTGCAAACATAATTCTTCAGGTTTTTCTTTCATATGTCGCCTGTCTGTGTGTTAGAGTTACTGTTAACAACCTCTCCTTAAGTTGATGCCCTATGAATCTAAAGGGGTTACGACAATATGATTTACAACATAGGAAATAAAACCCAGTTTTCCAAAAAGCTGCGTAAAACGTAAAAAAATTTAAAAATTTAAAAAACGGAACACTGATTTGCAAATCATGTAAAAACATTTAATTGAAAATAGACCAAAGACAACGGATCATTCACTGAAAACTTGTATTGTTTTATGAATATGCTTATTTTGAATTTGATGGCAGCAACATTCCAAATGATGCACAAGGTCAAAAAAAGACTGGAAAGGTTTTGTAATGGTTCAAATACACCTGGTGTAACATCTCACAACTAATTAGGTAACAGATCAGTAACATGATTGGGAATAAAAAAGAGCATTTTAGAGAGACAGAGTCTCTCAGCAGTGAAGATGGGGAGAGGTTCACCAATCTGTGAAAGACTGAGTGGGAAAATAGTGCAACAATCTAAGAATAATGTTCCTCAACGTAAAATTGTAAACAATTTGAGGATTTCATTATCTACGATTCATAGAATCATGAAAAGATTCAGAGAATCTGGAGAAATCTCTGTATGCAAGGAACAGGGCTGAAAACCAATATTGGATGGTGGTGATCTTCGGGCCTTCAGGCAGCACTGCATTATATACAGACACTATTCTGGAGTGGAAATCACTGCATGGGCTCAGGAACACTTCTGAAAACCATCGTCTGTGAACACAGTTCATTGCTGCATCCACAAATGCAGGTTAAAACTCTCCAAAGAAGAAACCAGATAGAAACATGATTCAGAAACACCGCCGCCTTCTCTGGACTTGAGATTATTGAAGATGGACTGAGGTGAAGTGGAAAACTGTCCTGTGGTCTGACAACTCAAAATTTGAAATTATTTTGGGAAATCATGGACCCCACGTCCTCTGGGCTACAGAGGAGAGGGGCCATCCAGTTTGTTATCAGCGCACAGTTCAAAATCCAGCATCAATAATGGTACAGGAATGCATTAATGCACATGGTGTGGATAGCTTGCACATCTGGAAAGGAACCATTAATGCTGAATAATATATTCAGGTTTTGGAGCAAGATATGCTGCCGCAAAGACAACGTCTCTTTCAGTGGAAGATACAATTCAAGCTTTTAGTCATAAATTATGAATTATAATTATGGAAAGCTGTGTGGCAGGGAGTTCTTGTTTAGTCATACCCTTACGTTTTAAACTCCTCTCCACAGAGGGGAGGAATTGTTGCCGTCACCAACCGAGCCATTAGGAAGGCGGAGCATCCATCAGACTCTCACTGTTGTGGCTGCTGCACGGCAAAACAAGGTCATATTACCGACTTACCCCCCTCCAACCCTCACCTAAAGTTACAGAAGTGCTGACACAGCACCAGAATACACTATTACTTTAGCAGCCTGAGCCTCGATGAGCCGTTTTACATTGACACACACATGACATTTGCTTCATAAAACCACAGGGGCGGTCATTTTCCTCTTTTTCCCCATGGTAGAATTAGATTTAGTATAAACCAGTGCAGAGAACAGATAAGAACAGTTAAGATAATCTCTTATGTAACACGACTTCTATTAGTTTTACAGCTCTGTTCGGGGCGTCCGGGGACGGCTGTTACTAAAGAGCAGGGCATGAAATGTTTCAAAAATTTCAAATGGAGCTGGGACTACTGCAGCTGGCCAGAAAAACAACTTTGGGATTTTTTTTTTTTTTTTTGTGGGAAACACTTACATCCCTCGTTAAACGTATGACTAATCAGATTTCTCTTTTGCTGTGCAGGATGTTTGTGCTTGCGAGAGCCAGTCATTGATCTGATGAAGGACATTCCCGTGATGAACAGGATCTGCCTGGTTGTTTTCATATTTAAAGGGATGATCAGTTCTTCTTCTGCTCCACGACATTCACAGGGAAATAATGGACAGTTTTGAACCTTTGAGTTCCACTAAAGTCAGATTTCCCCCTCAGATACTTTGTCAACAGTTTTATTTGAGTAAGTAAATCTCTCCAATGTTTTACAAAGATCAGAGTAAAATCCAACAAACAAAAACAGATTTGTATACCAGAACTTTATCCTCATTTCATGACCCTTCTGATTTGTCTTCTGACTTTCAGGAGGGGCCCGACCCCTAGCTGGGAGACTACTCGGCAAAGATTTCGGACAACATAGTATGACTTTTTTTTTTTTTTATCATATTTTGGACAATATACTTTGGATGATTTTTTTTTTTTTTTTTTAATCACTCTTTATCACCTCCATGAACCACATGGAGTATGACCTTTTTCTGAACTGACATGTATGCCTCGAGTTATACTCAAATTATACTCTCACTGAGGAGGCAACTGCTCTAACCAGTGCACAATGAAAAAAAAAAAAAAAAAAGTCTCTTGTTTGAGTTTTGTACTGTTGTTTGGTATTAGTATGACTGCACGTACAAACCCGAACCCGTGTGGCTTACCCTTAGAGGGACTTGCCTTAGGAGGTCTCACCCTCCGTGAACCATGTGGTTTACCCTTAGAGGGATTTGCCTAAGGAGGTTAAAAATATATTTAAAAGGTTTAGGCCAACAGAACGCAGCACAGTAATAAGAATGAGTCAGGGGGAACCGGTTACCATCATGAGGAAGTATTCAGATCTTGATCAACATCAGCACCTGAGTTCCACACGTTAACGTGACCACTGGTTTGTGAACATTTGTGATTTCACCACGGACCTGAAACTGGAGCAGAGAAACATCAGATTTTGGGTCAAACTGTGTAAACGGTCAACAGAGACCCTTCAAATGCTTCAGAAAGTCTACGGCAGAGGTCTCCAACCTTTTTCTCCTCGGAGAGCTACTTTGACAAAATGAAAGTGTCCCAAAACTACTCATGTTATGTAACATTTATTCACATAGCTGAGCTCCACCCTGACAAAAATAATGAAATAAAACATTAATAGATAATTTGGTTGTGACTGAAGTCCATTTTTGTTTTTAGGGTCCTCATCCAATTGTCCATAATTCCTACTGTTCAACCAAAACCACAGTAAACTCTCGCACTGCTCCCTTATTCCTGTATGCTGTAAATCCATACATAGGCCTCCACAGCCTCAGATGCTTTGGTGACAGAGACATATGGATGTACAGTATACAGTGAGAGCCCCATGCAGCATCAGTCAGTCATCCTGCAGCTCACTGACCTGCCCAGCACCATAGCTGCTGAGCAGATGTGCTTCTGCATATCTGTTTATGGTGTTTTTATAAGCTCTCAACATCTCTCTGAGGACGATTTGTGCTTTCGGCCGGTAGTGGTCAGCAGCGTTTTACACCACAGAGCAGCTCTGCTTTCCTGTTTCTGTATGTTCTGCGAATGTTGGTGAATTTTTGCATTTTTATGTTAGTTTGAGCAAATTAAAGCTCCATAAGAATATGCATTGGGCAGGTGATTTGGACCAGATGGGAGGATTATTTTTCAAGCTATTCATCTTTTTTTGGTTCTTTGTTCTGGGTGCTATACATAACAACCAATTCAGAGTACTGATTATCCTGCCTTTCCTTTTCATTTTGATATACCTATAATAATAATAATACAGAACTTTTTTTAAAGTGTAAACATTTTCTTTATACTATGGAAGAAATTTGTTCTTAATTATGACATTGTGGGTGAATCATTAGATTTACAGACTAGCTGCTGGGGCTCAGAGTATTTACTGCAATTATCCAAAATATAATTATATCTATCTATAATGTTTGTATATAGACCTAAAAGTAACTAACAACTATTTTAAAAAGAATCGATGAGCTGAAAAGTGCCAAAAAATGTCATCATTGAATGTCATAAATATCTCAAATATCTTTGGGACTCGGACCATTGCGGGGATAAAACAGGACATTTTCAAGACTCCAAATTGCATTTTAACATTTTATCCTTCGGGCTATGTGAATGGGCTTGTCATACGTGCGTGTACTTTGCACGCCTAGGTGAGACATTGGCATGGTAACCTCTAGTTGGCTGACAGGCTGGAAACCTGGTGCCAGGCTAAACTTAAAAAAATATTATCAACGTGAAACCTGAAATGAGAATGTTTGGATTATGATAAAGGGAAGGAGTGTCAGTATCTTGGGGTCTTTTTCAGGAGTAAGGGTAGGATGAAGCGAGAGACTGAAAGGCGGATCGCTGGGGCATCATCAGTGAATCATTGTACCGGACTGTTTCCCAGAAGATTTCGTGATTTACCAGTCATTCGACATTCAATGAGTTTTGGGTAATCAACGAAAGAACGAGATCGTGGATACGAACGACTGAAATGAGTTTCCTCCACAGGATGGACGGGCTCAGCCCTTGAGAAGGAGCTCTGATATCTGGAGGGAGCTCGGAGTAGAGATGCTGCTTCTTCACGTTGAAAGAAACTAGTTGAGGTGGTTTGTGCATCTTATTAGATTGCCGACTCCCGGGCGCCTTTAATTGTTTTTTTTGGGGGGCACATCCAGCTGGTATGAGACCCTGTGGTAAACCCAGAAGATGCAGGAGAGATTTTAGGTCTCATCTGGCTTGGGACCGCCTCGGGATGCCCCAGGGACGTCTGGGATAACATGCTTGACCTGCTGCTACCGCAAAAGGCCCCAGATCAGCAGAAGAAAATAGTTGGATTATGATGTCCAACCATAGACTGTATAAATAAATAGGCCTAAAAGTGTTCATAGCTTCCGAGTCTGAAAAATGAGGCTGATGCGCAGGTGCCTTAAGCTACAATACCTACCTACGAGAGGTCGGCTCTAAAAAGCTTCTGCCTCCATAGACTCCCATTCTACTAGTTCCATAAAATTCAAAGTCAATAAAATAATAATATATTATTTCGGTTTTGCCAGATAAAGTAAGTTCATCGAATTGTTTTTTCCATCTGAAAATAATCCTGTCATTAATTAGAAAGTAAACTCAAAAAAAGCCTGTGTATTTTGGGGCGTGTCTTTTTGATTGACAGGTCTGTGGTGCAGTCAGGTTAAAGCTATCGGTGGGGGGGATGTAGTATCGTCAGCTTTCTAATCAGGTCAGTCAGATCCACTGCTCGTTCCTCCCCCAGCTCGTCCAAATATGGTCATTTCCTGCTCCAAACCGCTCCAAATTAGCAAAATGGCGCCGCAAAAATCTGAACTCCAAACAAAAGTACTATCTTATTGGATACAGTCCTTCACCGGTATACGCTCCTCTGACATGCAGAGTAAAGGTTTTTGGCGCTGACGTCAACAGTCACACCAGTCTGCAATGAATTAATTCACACATTCAGCTTTTCATCCGATTCACTGCTGCAGTTACATTTTGGAAGAAGTCATTGTGCATTAGTATGTAATTAAAACGGAGCATCAAATGTTAAAACATCTAACGCCGAGACTAAAACGAGGTAACATCACTGTTTCTTTCGTCCCTCTTTGTCTACAAAGCAGCAGATGCGAGTGACACATGCGATTGTCGGCAGCAGAGCTCAGGGCCTCAAAGTCACTTTGATTCTCCGCCGTGCTCCTCAGATGAGAATCACCTGTCATGTTCGGTGGTCATCAGTCGAGTCTGTGAACAACCCAACCAAATGGTGGATGTGTGGTATAAATGAGTTGTGATCCCCGGTGTCCTTTGTCTTTTTAAGTGCACTGCATGAAATAAGTGGTCCTAGAACATGTCATTATTTGTGGCGGTTATAGGTTTGGTTGTCATGGTTTCATATGTCTCTGCAGGGTTTGTGGGATATAGAAATAGCCCCTGTGATTGCTTACAAGGTAAAGAGAAGTGTAGAAGTTGAAGCAAAAAAAAAACAACATTTCAACCTGCCTGCCAACCTCGACACGGATATCTTGCTCTCCTGTGCATCATCACCACGTCTTTCAGCTCACTTGTGAAATCTATAAATACCTCGGTGCCAAAAGAGCTGAAGACGCTGCGCCTGTTGCCTCTTGATGTGATCTGTGCTCTCAGAGCATGATGGTCCTCAAACTCTGGTGAGAATCTGTGTGTGAAGGAAAGACAAAGAGAGAGCGTGTTTAGAGTCAGTTACCGGTTTAGACATTTTCTAATCACTTTCAGAAAGTTATTCCCATCACAGCAAATATGGAGACCTACTTCTGATTGAGCCAGCAGATCCATACACTCCATTTCCAAGTGGTTAACGTAGTGAACTGAGGTTAGACTGGTTCTGTTTATTACAGCTGAATTTAAACCGCCACCAATCACCGACTCAAAATTTACATTTATACTCAGCGATTACATTTAGTGAATTACTCAAATTTGGAGATGGTGTCTGATTACTTACTGTTGATACATTTATATTTAAACTTACTCAGATTTATTAGAGTAGAAACAAATGTGAGAGATTATATTTGAGAGGGAAACGAGAATTGCTTCGTGGTGGTATTCCTCCGCCAACCAGTTTGCATCCATGTCTGTTTACACTCATATAGCATATGAAATGAAGACTTTGAAGGAATCCTTAATGTGTCCACATGTTTGGCCAATAAAGCTGAGTGACAGTAGACAATGCTTCAAATATAATGTCTCTAGAAATTCCTGAAATCATTGTCT
This sequence comes from Embiotoca jacksoni, assembly GCF_022577435.1. Classification (NCBI taxonomy): domain Eukaryota; kingdom Metazoa; phylum Chordata; class Actinopteri; family Embiotocidae; genus Embiotoca; species Embiotoca jacksoni. Next base: position 16,925,518 of record NW_027185274.1, on the reverse strand, counting down.
GTTTGTCCTTGGCATATCTCCACAAGCCTTTGTCCCACCTGCTTCAAACTCAGTAGGAGTTTTGTCGGGGACCCGATCTTGTGCCTTTTGTGCGATTTGGACACACCACACAATAGGTTCGATATTAATACATTTTCATAAAAAGGCATCTGCAAAACGCATGAAATAAAAGCAAACCTGGTAACCCGCTTTGTCTGGATGTGTAGGCGGAAATTAAAGGACGAAGAGACACAACCAAACGACGAGGAAAAGACAGAAAGACAAAAACTAAACAATGAGGACAGACTGAAATGAACAGGAAAAACTGATAAGACAGAAAGACAACAACAACAAGGACGAACGGTGATGGCTTCATACACATCCCTGCACTCCGTTTATACACAACAGGAGCAGTCTCTGAAATGTTTGATCACACCTCATGAAGCCTTAGCAATACTGTGAAAGTGTCAAAACAACTCATACAACAATTTACATATTCAGACCCAAGTTTGTGATGTGACAAACACACTCATATCACACGTCTGCCCTCAGTACGGCCCACGGTCCAACCTTTAATTTGAAAGAGGACATAAAGTGTTAAATCTGTCGTAGATTGCAAGCTACAAGACTGAAGAAAATAACCAATCAGAAGACATCAGTGGGCCTTTAAGAGGCAGACGCATACCAGCCTGTTGTTGGTAGAGCTCCAGAGACAAGCTAAATAACGAGATGGTATTTCAAACCACGCAAAATTATTCTTATGGAGATCAAGACTGAAAAAAAAAGCATTAAAAAAGACACAAAAATAGCTTAATCCCTCACTCAGCTACTATGGTGTGATACTGTGACCTCCTCTGCTTCGTTAGCCTTTCCCATCTGATCGTCAAGTCCAGGAACTTAAGCCTCCTTCTCATCTGAACCATAAAGCCCCCCCCCCCTTGCTCCAAGGAGCCTCACTGACTCTCCGGGCTGCAGTTTTTTTTAGTTTTTTTTTTAATGAAAGCTGCAGCCGAATGTGTGTCAGCTGCAGTCTGCAATATGTAAAATACAAATCAAAGACCCCTCCCCCCCCAAAAAAAACCACATCCAAACACATCATGAGAACTCTCCACAGTTGTAGGTGCAGACTGCAGCTTACACATACTTACATTACATAGATACTTGAAGAACAATGAGCAGCAGAAATAATGAGAAGAAGAAGAAGAAGACGACGTCGCAAGCACACTAATACATTCTGCGAGGAGGTGGGGGGCTTTATGGGAATCTTCAAAGGGGAGGTTTTTTGCCTCTCGCAGAAGGTTACTTAGAGATAATAATATCCATCAAAGGAAGTGTGACAGTTATGACCAATATATGGCCAGATATAGTAGACATTAGCATTTCTTAAAATCACTTAGGACGACATGGAGGGCCATTATCCATATATCCAACCTGCGTGTCCTTTGTTTTGAGTGTGGAGACCATGCCACCAGAAAGCCCCGAATCACATATAATACATGTATAGAAAAGAATAAGTTGATAAGGTAAAAAGTTTAGTTGCAGTTGTCCAATAACCAGAAAAGGTTTATAATGATGCACCTCTGTGCAGACGTTTTGTTGTAGTTCTGCCGCAAAGTATGTTCTTCACCTATTTTTGACAATAGATTCTACAAAATAATAAACATTACGCGGATTAATGAGTAGGATTTCAATTATTTGGAAAAAAAAAATTAAATTAACAATGTTAATTTACTATACAACCCCCCAGGAGTGTTTCCTAAATTATTGTCCCTCCTGGTTGGATTTATACGCAAAAATGTCATGGTTACTGAAAAATAATGGTTTAGATTAAAATGATGACTTGTACCATGTTGTGCATTATGTTGAAACTTCCTTAAAATTTATGCAACCTTCGTCATTATGGCAACAGTTTAAAAAAAATAAACGGTCTCCATTCACTGTTAGAAACGGAAAGCTAACAGCCTGCTGTTGTAACTGGCCATCCACCCAACCAGGAAAACTAACATTCGCAAACAGCCACCTCTTCATGTCCCCCGATTGTCACTATATACATGACCACTAGATGGCGCTTCACTTCAAAACTGTGGGTTGTGATAAACTGCTTGTGCAAAAGACCTCTGGAGTGTTCTTGGGTGTTTTTCGCTGGAAGCACGTTTTTATTTTTTATTTTTTTTGCTTCATTTCTGTGGCATCAAATTGATCAGAGTTGCCGTTCAGAATATTTTGAAGGGGTTCAACAACGTCAGTCTTTATTTTTGATTAGGTCGATGAAGAAAATTCTCCCACGTGTCTTTTATCAACATCCAAGGTTGTTAATTTTGTCCTAACAGTTCTTAAACTGTCAGTGAAAAGGCTCAAACATTATTTTTTTTTTAATCATCTTTGTGTGAGCTCCATTTAATTTATCAGACTTTTTCCCACAGTTTGCACTGATAAAACTCCACATTTAAAAAAAAAAATTGTATTATGTTTCTTAATATGCTGCAAAAAAATGTTGAAACTCATATAGCACCTCTACCTGCTGCACCCGAGTGTCATAATCATCTTTTATGTAAAAGAAATTTGCTCTTTCTATTCAGCGAAGGTTCGGAATAACGTTGCCGGCTGATATAATTTAATATCCTGTGCTTATTTCAACACCTTAAATAGCTCGGCTGACGTTAGACCCGTCTGTTAGGCTTGCAGGAGCGGGACTCATGGGTCAGAGACCGGATAGACGAGTGGATATTAAATCCAAAACTAACAGTGCGTCAGTCACATACTGTACATTTACAGTGCAAATGATGCAGGAACAAACCGTCACGACCTCCTACGACAACAACATACCACAGGACATGTAGGTGCCAAGAAGCAACACTTGTAATATGACTCACTAATTCACCTCAGTTCCCTGAACAAACTGAATAGTCACCATTTCCTGTGCACAGTTTTATTTCTCCAATGATCACATTCAATTTATGTCCTTGAATGAAAATTGCAAAAAGCAGGACAGGATGGGTCCGATGATGCAGGAGGAGTCGAACAGGGCAAATATTTAATCGATATTATTAGCGTTTTATTTCTCTTTCTAATATTTCAGATGATGAAGCAGAAAGAGGACACGTTTTACTCCAAACATCACGACAGGTTTACTTCACTGTGACATGCCATTCAGCTCATAGTTTCTGATTATGGTGAACACTCCCTCAAGGAATTTTGAGGAATCACAGAACAGACTACTATGAATATCACAATACATTTACATAAGATGGTGCTGTTACTTGGATGTGTCTGATGTACTGACAGATGTAATGATTTCTGGTTTTACACTGCCACCTGCTGTTCATTTGCAGGACTACAAACAGCTGCTGATTTTTTTCAGCAATGACAGCAAATTAAACTCAAAAATTGCATTAATTCAAATTACAATCTCAGAAGGGTGTCTTCATGTCAGTGGTGTAAACCTACTTACAGGTGATATGTGCATAATTCTAGATTTGCAAAAATGTCTCCATTTGATTTTGCATCCTCTGATTGTAGGAGTGCCTCTGTAATATTTGTTTTGTGAATGAGTGTTGGTCCAGGGGAAAAACTACACTGTTGACTTAAGAAATTAAAAAAACACATTGCTACTATGATGTGCAGACATCTCCTGTCTGTGAAGGGTGCATCTTCCCTCCTGATGCCCTTGTAATGATTATTTATGCAGCTAGGGCCCTCAACGTGGTCTTACAGGCAACAAACTTTTTCCATAGATAGATAGATAGATAGATAGATAGATAGATAGATAGATAGATAGATAGATAGATAGATAGATCTATCGATCGATCGATCGATCATCAATATCCACGATCCATTTCCTATGAAGAGTCAGAAATGAATCTGCATGGACGACCACAGGCCAAAAATAAATGTTGTGTTGTGGTGGGACAAAACAAAGACAGCGAGGGCCAAACTTGGCCCGTGGGCCCCAAAATGGGCTGCTCTGTTTTAAATTCTTAAATCTCACATTAACACTGTGACTATTCTATAACTGAGTAAGTTGTTAGCAGTTCCACAAAAAAGGTTTAATTTCATTGAATAGTCACGGGACCAAAGAGGTAGATTATCCAGGAATTGAACCCCAAAAGTGCAAAGAGAAACTCTGAACGTAGAAAATATAGCCTATATGATAACTTGTAAATATGGCTGTGCCTCAAGTTTTCCGCAGAACAATGCTGACTACCCAGTTTTGTGATAGTCTGAAACAAAAGGCGTCTGAGTGGAAGTGTCAGAAGTCAGATTGTTATTCTGAGCAAAGAGGGGCTTTCTCAGCATCAAATCATGGCCAGATTGAAGGTTTCTGAGGGACCAGTGCATGACACTCTGAAACGCTTTGCAGAAACTACGTGTTTGTTTTCAAAGCACGATCGAGCAGACCAACACCATCAGAACATCAATACACCAAGTTTGTTTACTGAGAAATGGAGAATGTTCTACATGAAGAACACGAGACTCCAATTAGCAAAAAGTCCTTGTCAAGTGAAAGCTTTCTAAAGAGAACAAGTAGCATCTGTAAACCACTTTTCAGGAGGGTGAAGATTGTTATTCATTATAAATGGGTTGTTTACATACGTACAGAGGCAGCTGCAGTGTGTTTATGATTCAACTGATGACGCTGACTTTGCGTCAACGGGCTGCTCGCTGCTCACGGCCCGCATTACCTCCTGGTTTGGAAGGATTTGACCGTCGAAGCTCTGCTGTGTCTTCGTCTGATCGTATTCGTGTTTCTTTGCGCCCTTTTGGAGGCAATCCAGCCTTATTGCGAGGGTAATGTAACGTTACTAGACCCGTTAGCCACAAACAGTGAACAGTGGACAGGTGAGGATGTCGTAGTGCTCCCTGGGTAATGTAGTTTATTTAAGAATTACCCAGATAACTCCATATGGAGGAAAAAGCAGAAAAACAGCTTCAGAGAAGTGTCAGTGCTCAATAAAAAAAAAAGTCACGATACGCAGAAGGAGTAAAATGTAGAAGAGCCAGTACAGCACACTGACATTCAAAGGCTTTGAACAGGAGCATTGACTTAACTCTGCTGTTAACACACTGCTGGAGGATACTGGAACTATAGGCCTAATTATTATTGTGGAAGAAATATTCAGATCCTTTACTGAAGTGAAAGTAGCTACCAACACAGTAATGTAGAAATACTCCATTACCTAAAAGGCCTGCATGAAACTTCTTACTTAAGTAAAAGTACGCCTACATAACCATTTGTAGGAAAATATAGTCAATGCATTAAAGTTAAAGTATTGGTCCTTCTCACTGATATATTATCATGTATTACAATAGATTGTTAATACTGACGCATCAGTGTGTAAGCAGCATGTTACTAGCTGGTGGAGCTAGTTAATATCCAGGTTTATATCAGGGGACAGCAGATAATTGGGATAGGTTCTCAAATGATTACTGGGAGAGGAAAGAAAAAACAAAGTTGTGATGCACAAACGTGTTTTCAGTTTTTTTTTTACTTTTTCTGTAATCTCTGAAATCACAAAAATCATAGAAACCTGAAAAGTTACGCCTCCCGCATACTGCTTTATTTAAGACGTCTGAAGACAAATAGGTTGGAGACAATTGGTTTAATCTTCAACAACGTGATGCATTTAAAAGCTTGTTAAATGATCAATTGTGTCAAATTCAGAGCCATATAATCATTTTAAAAGTAAATCTGTCAAATAATTGTAGTAAAGCAGAAGGCACATATTTCCCCCTGAAATGTAGTGGAGTGGAAATATAAAGTACCATCAAATGGAATTACTCAAGTAAAATACCTTAAAATTGTACTGAAAAACATACAAAATCTCTGGCATTGTCCTTTAAACTCCCACTGAGACACAAAACTACTAGAGGGTGTTCGTTGCAACCGCACGATAACGTACACCCCGGGTTGCAAATGGAGCACAGAAACTGCCAAAATCCGAAATGAAAATATTAATCATTAAACGACTTAATAAATAAATCCATCCGCCATTAAATGCGTAAAAAAATTAATGTAGCCATAACTTAATTGAATTTTTGTTCACATAAATTGATATTTCTGTTTTAATGTATCCTACTTGTATTCATTTCCTGTATTATTGACTTTTCCATTTTAATTTTTCCATTAATTAATTTTTCAAATGTAGCCTTTTTTTATGGGGGGAGTGGCTTTTTGGAGCCAGCCCCAATGGCCCTCGCTTGTATTGTACTTTATGGCAACTTTTGAATTGGCTTCACTTTTCTGACCGACAGGCCACATTCATTTTTTTATGTACAGTTTATGAAATAAATAGGGGATTGATATAAAAGTAAACAAGTGCAAATTACAACAAAGATACCAATCTATATTGCATTTTATCAATCAGTAATACCTGCATACATTTAAAAACAATATTAGCGGTGCATTTAATGTCATATACATGTATTTATTGCGTCTCCTGTTTTTCTTTATATATATATATATATATATATATATATATATATATATTGGTGGTTTCAGTCCTTGATATAATACTGTATAGACTGTATATGCTGTGCATTTTATATTTAATATTTAATATTTTTTACTGCTATTTTATTGCTTTTCTATTCTTCTATTATTATCTTATTGCTTTCTGTATGTTGCTGTAGCGGAAAAAAAAAAAAAAAAAAAAAAGTCCCCTCGGGGATTAATAAAGTAACTACCTAACCTAACCTAATGAGTGTTTTCTGGGAGGACACAGGCATGTTTGGCACCGCCTACCGCCTGTCAGACAGCGCTCAGGGCTCCCCCCCCCTCCCTCCCCTCTCAGCCCTTGTAGCTATGGAAACTCGTCCATGGCAACATCCACCAGTCTGCTCTGCCCCCATCCTCAAACCTTTCAGGAGGTGCCGAGTGTGTGCAGCTGCAACCGACTAATGATACGCTGCAAGATGGCGATTGCGCGACTCGTGGCTTGTTTTATTCTGTACAGCAGCCTCGGTGAGTTGTTTCCCCCTTTTTTGGGTTTGGTTTTTTTTGGTTTCCCGCCCCCCCCACTCCCTCAAAGCCGTTACAGAAAACCTAACGAGGTGCCGTTAAATCCGAGCCGTGACGGAAAGCTGTCGGTGCTAACGTTGGAGCAGACGTTAGCTTCCCCGCAAACAGGCTGAGGGTGTCGGGGAGGAGGAGGAGGAGGGAGCTGTGGTGTTTTAACGGAGGGTTTAACTGTCGGGGAGAGGTGTTTTTTTGTTTTGTTTTGTGTGTGTGTGTGTGTTTTTTTAAAAAACACCGTAGCAGACGTTACATCGGAGCCGGAGTTGTGAGAGTCACGTTTTGAATTCACCGTCTGCTAAACGTTTCAGCGGCGCTTCGTAGAAAGCCTCGACATGAGCTAGCTCATGTCTTTGCTTATTTTCTCAGGAAATGTTCTGGAATAAAAAAAACAAAAAAAAACAAAGCGATACTTACTTCAGAGTAAAAAAAAAAAAGAAAGTGCAGCTGTCATGACCTGTGAGGGTTATCAGACGTGCAGGCCTTGGATTTACTCTGTGTGCAAACACACGCTTTAAAAGCACTCGGCTTAAGTTGTGCGTCTCTGACAGTCAAATCCAAAGTACAGATAACCAGCTGGAATCCCCATATTAGTTCAAATTGACCTCTCCTGATCACGTGGTAAATCATCATCATGATGATGATGATGATGATGAGTGGGGTTGTTATTAGGGAGGCAGGTGGATCAGCTGAGCTTGCGTGATGAAGATGTTTGGCCACAACAGCTGGAGATTTGGGCTGACGTGATGCACCAGACTGTCCGGTGAACCCTTGACCTCGGCGGTCATCTCTTGACGGGCAGAGCTTCATTTGTTGTGCTCTGAAACTCACCTCACGGTATCGATGCAGAGTAAACTAATACCGCAAGCTCACAACAGCAGAAGCAGGAGAAATTGTGAAAAATGAAGGTGTTCAGACTTCGCGTCACCGCTTTTAGGCTCGAATGATGAACGTGAAGGAGAATTAGCTTTGTTTAATTGGAACATTAAGCTGAATTGTTGTGTTTGTAGTATTATATCTATATATTCACATTTTCCCCTTTATGTAGCTTGAAGTCATGTTATTCCCGTACAGAAAAAAAACCAAACATGTTTCCCATGTTTTCTACATATGGCAATCACATGTATGACACATGTTAACGCCACTTTGCAATATATCATAAAATGGGGAACATTGTGTGGGAAAGTTATCACATGGGAATTTACATGGGCTTCACACGTTACACCATGTTTCACCATGCAAAACACAAGTTTCACATGTGCACGATCGAATGTGTCACATGAGTTTTTGCGCATGTGACATTCATTTGTTTTTTTTCTGCAAGGGATTCCACACCGACAGTATGAGGTAATATGATGTTACTGCAACTAATAATTGTTTTCTTGCTCATTATTTTTGCGATTGTTGAATACTTTTTTTTCATTTAAAAAATCTTAGAAAACTTTGAAAAATTATTGTGATTATTATTTCTCACAGAGAATTTATATGGTCCAAAAACCTTAATATATTCAGTTTACAATCATACATGACAAAAAAAAAAAAAAAAAAAAAAAAAAAAAAAAAAAGGCAGCAAATAATGTTTAAAAGTGTTTAAAAAGATTGTCTTTGCAGACTGATTATCAACTCAAAATTCTATGAAAGTGAAATAATCCCACTTTAGACTCGATGTTCTTGAATAAATGATAAAAGCTGTTGATAAATACTAATAGTTTGGTGTCATGTGTCCGTGCAGCCTGGTTTCTCACCAGGACAACAACACTGCAGAGCTCAAATGTGCTGAAGCTTCATTTTGTCTCTGTTTTTTTTTTTTTTTTTTTTCTACACCCGTGTCATATAACAGTATGAAAAAACAAAGCACAGTTCACGGGTCCCTTTTCTTACATTTCCCACACGCTCTTGTGACACCACGACTGCCTCCGCTGGAGCGATCGTTCTTATTTACTCGGCCGCGCCGGTATGCTGTGAATCCCAGTGGTCCTCGCTCCATCCCTCCGCCTTCATCATGTTTGCAGCGACAGCACTGGAATGTCTGGGAAAAAGCTTTTTATAGACGCACTGGATCAACAACTTTTTGTTGCAGTGACGAGGTGCTTGTTTTCATATTTAGCGCATAAGAGGATTGCAGAATGTGGCTATTTAAAAGGAGCACGTTTCCCCCCCAGAACGGGCTATAGACCTACTTTGCTTAAGCGTTACCATAACAGAGGGATTAACAAGGAGCCGGTGTTTGCTTTCCAGCAAGCGCAGACATTATTTGAATAATTCCGAAATATTGTCTTCTCCTCAGCCTACGTTGTCACATGGGCGACGGAGCATTGTTGTCTGAATGCTTTTATAGCTCGCATCAGTAATTAGTTACACATTGTTTCGTTAATAGACTGTGGTTATTCTTTCCCACGGCCCACATTTGGTTTTGTTTGTGAAAAGATGAGACGAACCTCAAATAAGGTCACGGTAACGCTTCTTCGCCTGCTGGTGGAATTGGTGCATTTACATCAGGTTTTGGTTCCGCTGCAACCGCAGCATCTGCTTTTAATGCAAATAAGAAGGGCTGGAAATTGTTTACCGTGTTTGTTTTCTGTCCAAGTGGACATTTGGGGAGGTGACGTGCAGCAGAGGTCATCTCCAAGGACCTTCTGTCAGTGTTATGAAACCGGATGTACTCCTGCAAATCTTCTCTGTTAACTTGGAATAACACATTACACACACCGTGATGTTGAAACAGGGAGTGTGCTGGGTGATTGCAGCAAATTTAATTAAAAGAGAAATATGTGAAAGAGCTGTAGCTGTTATTTTGTTCCTGAGAACCAGCTCCTCTCCGAACCAGTTCACGGAGCAGCGTTAAAGCCCAGCGTACGTCTGGGGGGTGGGGAGCATTTGTTGGATGTCTCTAAGGATGTCCAGTCACAGCGGGGGGCGGTAAAAATAGCCCTTCCATTTCCAGGGTGGGAAAAGTCAGCAGCAGAGACGGAAGCCGAGACCTGGGAGTCGGATCTCATCAGCGTCCGCAGCTGCGCTCGTAGAACCGGACGCTCCGGCAGGATCCGCGTTTTCACCGTATTTCTTTTTTCAGGCCGGAGCGTCGGCTATACGCTCGCTCCCTCCGGCTCAGGGTCACACCGTAACGTCTCAGGGTCACCCGCAAACGCCTCGGGGAAACAGAAGGGAGGGACGTCTCGTCGTATTCGACGGCTGCTCCGATGGTTATTATTATTGTCTAATCAACTGCAACCCTTCATCCCGCCCCCACCGGGAGCGGGCAGGCCTTCATTAATCAGCGTGGGTGCTGTTGGTTTCATGTGCGCCCAGCAATTACTGCGTGTGGAAGTGGCACAGACACAAATTGTTGAGTATAGTGTATCAGTGGAAGGCAGAAACACCACAAAGAATCATTGGCACACGCTGAACTGTAATTTTCACATTTTCCTAATTTGTTGCCCCCCCACACACACACACACCCTCAGACTCACTTATTTTCTGCTTAAATTGGCATTCTGCTGGCCGAACATGGTACAACTTGTGAATTGATGCCTGTTGCCATTTAAATGTGACATTTAGAAAATAACACTGATTGCTGTAAGGAGCTCACTCGAGCAGGGAACTTAAAAATAAATGCATCTCATGTGTTGTGTTTATGCCAGAGGGAAACCGAGACGGTTGATTAAGTGCAGTTCAAATGTAAGCACATTCCCACTGTTACGTTAGTTTTCTGCCTCTGACTTGATTTGTTTCGGGATGACGATTAATTATTTATTTGTAAACTTCAGCATCAATTAGTGTCACAATTTAGCGAAGAAGCTTTTCCAACCAAACCTGAAAGAATACATTAAAGAATAATCATATTTTTTTTTTAGGGTGTTTGGCTTTAAAACAACAGTGTTGTAGCTAAGTGGGAAAAACTGCACAACCCTTCAAACACATCTTTTCTTTGCTTTAAAAGCACTTTGGCCCAAATACTTCACGAGATTTGTTGGGAGAAATGGATGCTCTCTGCTCTAATGGGTGACACATCATTGACCAATTCCTGCTCTCCCTCAGAGGCGTATCGTCATCCAAACACAGAGGTTCAGAGAGCTAGTGATGCAGACACTCACATTCAAGCGTGGACTTTGGTTTTGGGCAGAAATCAAGCATCCCCACCCGCCCTCTGTCTGGTCTTTGGTACCGGGACAGTTTCCAGCATCAGTCGTTGAAAGTGAAAACTCCCGTTTTCATATCAGGTTAAATAATTTAAAACCCTCTTCACTAACGTCAATAAAATACCTTATTGCAGGATTTGGTTTTGGTGGAGAAACAAAATTTAGTTTGAAGACTTGAACAAGAAAAAGTTCCTTGAATTGATTATGCATCCTCGTGTAGAACAGATTTTATGTAATCTAAAATGGTTTTTTTTTAGCTACTCCTTTTTCTCAAATTTTTATCTTTGTGTATTATTGACACGTTGTGTACTTAAGTTATTTGTACTTTATTCTTTTTCCTTCTCACCCTCAAGTTAAAATGGGAACGTCATGTAACCGTGCTTTACAGGAGGATATGTACCAGCTTTGTTCCAAATGAAGATTTTGAAACAATTTTTTTAAAGTCCCTTGTTGTACTGCAGTTCTGAAGAATGTAGTCTTATCTGGACTTGTAGCCTGTTTCCAAAACTTTTGGCCTTCAGTCCTGGTCTTCACTAACTCAAACTGTTTGACTTGAGGCCAAACAATCCAGCTGCATTCTCGTAAAACTGGACGCAATCACCCTCAAACAAAAACCAAAACACTTGAACGTCATTCTGGGTTTCATTTGGGTCACTGTCCGAATATTTCATTCACTTCTGTCTTAATCTTTTTATCGCGGCAACTTCAGATTTAGAACTTATTGTCTCCCACTGATGATTTGTCACCACCCAAATTATTTTGTTAAGTACTGAAGTCAGAGTATTTGTATTGGGAGTTTATTCTATTCCAAAACCGGTGCTGTTGGCTGCACGTGTTTGATAAACTTAAATGTTTTGGCCCGGGGCATCAGTCTTCTCAAATAGAAAGGGAGGGTAATTAATTAGATGTGTTCACCCTAAATCAGGTCCCTCTAATCTGCTGTTTATTAGGCAGCATGCCCGCTTCATAATGTCTGCTAATGAAAAAGCGTGTGTGTTGTGTGTTGTTGTGTGTGTGTGGTAAATCATGGTTACTCAGCATTTAGAGTCTGTTTTCCTTCTTCCTCCACAGGCCACATTCCATCATCACTTGGGGTAATCCTCCGAACCATGGACAAGATTGTGTGGGCAAATGAGTTTGAGCGTAAGTAGCTGCAACATCCGTCTCTAACCTATTAAACCAAAGCACCTTTTCCTCTTGCTGATTTGGGCTCCGTCTCTCACGCACTCTCCTGTTTTTTTTTTTTGTCTCCCCTAGCCATCGAGCTGACCTGTTTAATAGAGTCCATCTCAACAAACAACCCGAGGATTGAATGGAAAAAGATAAAACATGGCGTCCCCAGTTACGTGTACTTTCAGAACAGAATAGCAGGTAAACCTCTCGGAAACTCTCTTTGTGAAAAACCCCACCAGCCAGTAGACCACAGCGTTTGAAAGTGCCGTCTCCGGACTGAGAGCTCAGCTGAATGAACAGTACCTTGAAAGAACTTGGCTGTGAATCCTGTTTTTGAACTGTGAAGTCACGCTATGTGTTTGAATGGGCAATTGTAAAGTGGGTTTTATGTGGGGTTTTTTTTTCTTCTCTTCTCTCTAAAAGGGGACTTGGAGCACAGAGCTCAGCTCAGAGAGCCGGCCAACATTCTGATCTACAACACCACTCGATCAGACACCGCCGAGTACCGCTGCGAGGTGGCCGCCATCGACGATCAGAGGGACTTTGACGAGATACTTATTAGTCTGGCAGTGAGAGGTGAGCAGACGCTGTGTTGTGGTGCCACATCACTGACTTGCCTGTGACTGACTAAGATTTACTGCACACCTGTTTTTACATATGTTTAAGACAGACTCCACCTCAGAGATCTGAGATTCAGCTGCTTGTCTTTGTTTTTACGTCGACATTCTTAATTACTCTCTAACTGATGAATGAAAAGATCAATACTGCTGTCATATTTATCCCTCAAATATGAAGCAACAGCCAACGGTGGTCGTCGCTGTGTGGTTGCCAGAGTGGTTTAACAGCCAGCCCTGCAGCCTCTGAATTCACCCTCCAGTCTCAGGAAACACAACATTTCAGAAAAGACTCAAACCTTTGTTTATTTCTTGAAATAAATTATACAAATGGAGGGGAATACCCGGGGCCTGCGATGATGTTGTAAGTATTTAATTATTTAAAAAGAGGGCAGCAGTTAATGTGACTTTAAGTAGGAAGGGAAGGCCTGGGACACACCGCCCAGCCTGCATGCCGTGCGTGGCGGCTACCTCGCTGTACTGCTGCGGCTCATTCATGTGCCTGCAGGGGGGCTGCTACTGCCAGCCATATCTTTCAACATAGAGCTTTCCTTGGATGATGACCATCAGTAATCGAATGTTTGAGGTCCAACAAGTGAAGAGTTGTAACCCAAAAGCAGTAATGTGGTTTTAGTTCACCGTCGTAAAGAGCAAGACACAGACAGACAGACAGACAGAGAGCACCTGGAAAATACTGCACTTCCCCTGTTAAATGACTGATATAATAAAAACTATTACATACTAATTGATATTGCTTTTGCTTGAAACGCGTAATGCGTAAAAAAGCAAGGAAGATGCTGAACTCCAGGTGACACACTGCAGCAGTGAGCTCTAACTTGTTAACATGAGAACTAAAATTAAAATCAAAAGATGTTCTGTGACTGCAACGCACATGCAGGCAGCATGTCCCGATGGTAAACCTAAAGGTCTGCTGCACCTCAGGTTTGCCTCATCACGGTTAGTAGGAAACTTTTTACATAAGGAAGCCCAATGTTGCCAGGAGCAAACACTGCAGCAGACACTGCAGCAGACACTGGAGCAGACACTGCAGCAGACACTGGAGCAGACACTGGAGGAGACACTGGAGGAGACACTGGAGGAGACACTGCAGCAGCCACTGGAGCAGCCACTGGAGGAGGCACTGGAGGAGACACTGGAGGAGACACTGGAGGAGGCACTGGAGGAGACACTGGAGGAGACACTGGAAGAGACACTGGAGCAGACACTGGAGCAGACACTGTCCTGCACACACAGAAACCCAGAAGATGGAGGTCCCGCAGTGTTCACTGGATGTTGCATAAACAGACCACACACATGACCACAGACAATCGGTGTCAGGTAGGTTTGATACAGGTCCATCCAGTTACAGTGATATCAGTCCTCCAACTCCAAACAAAAAAAAGTAAAAAAAAACCACATTTCCTTTTAAAGTCAGACTAATTTATGACAAAATGGAAAAATCTAAAGTTTCTGGAGAAACGCCACGTTATTGTCGCTGAAACAATACGTTTTGGTCCTTTAGAAGTAGTAACAGTAGTCGGATGTGTCATTAACCTGCTGTAGATTGATGACTCTGTGTCTGTGTGCAGTGAAACCTGTCGTCCCACGGTGCAGCGTGCCGGAGGCCGTCACAGTCGGCACATCGACGGAGCTGCGATGTCTGGAGAACGAGGGCTTTCCCGCTCCTCAGTACCGCTGGTTCCACAACAGCGAGGAGCTTCCCCAGGATCCCAAAAACAACCCCAAGTTCGTCAACTCCTCCTACAGCATCAACGCCGACACCGGAGGCCTGGTAAGAAAGACGGAGGGATTTATAACTTCTTCACTTTGGATAGCTATCAGTCAATATTCATTATTACTAAATTATTAGAAATCAACATCCTCTCCTTGGCTGAATGTTCTGTTTGTGCATGGGAGTCTGTTGGTGTCAATCATGATTTATGTTATGTAAATGTGAGCAGCTTAATCTGAATAAAACCTTAACCACCATATGACTAACAGCAGGATTAATCCCTGCGTATAAAGATAGCCAGCAAGGAGGCTTAACCAAAGAACTGACATATGAAAGGAGGATCATGTTGCAGGCAAAGCCAACGGACATGTTTACGGTTTGCCTTAAAGACAGTAACCAGGTCGAAGTTTGATACTGAGAAGAAATACATAAATATGATCAAATGTCACGACACGTCATAAGGTTTATTTACAGCCTGACTTTGGCATTTTGATGTCAATCCAGCTGCGTGTCACCGCGATGAAGATTTTTTTTTCAACATGTCTCTGCAGAAATTTCGAAGGGTGAGGAAGGAGGATGCGGGGGAGTACTACTGCCTGGCAAAGAATGACGCAGGACACGCACACTGCTCCCCGCAAAACATGGAAGTCTGTGAGTGACAACAAACAGAACAATGAAAGTGCTGGCTGCTCTGCTCTATGATCTGAATATGATTTTTCAGGGTGAAGTCCAGGACAAAAAAAGACACGTCCTTTGTTCCTCGAAGAATTCGGCTGCCGAACAAGCTCCGATCAGACAGTCGAGATTTCTTGAACGTCAAATCAAATCAAATCAAATTTATTGTCATTTCACCAAACATCTCAGTGCAAGACAGAATGAGAGAGCATTTCTGAGATTACGGTGCAGTAGTAATAATAAATAAGACTCATCACATAAAACATAAATACAGCACACTAGTCCTTGAGCCTGCAGACCTAAGATATAAGTAGAGCTTTTAAAAATAGTTGGAGTTCCAAATGCTTAACTACAATAAAAAACATAGGAGTTTTCAGCCATGAAATGGAAGGAATGAGTCAAATGTAACAAATAGATTATTCAGGTGCAATGCAGTCTGCAAATCTGCAATTTATATGCAATTTAAGATGCTGATAGTTTGATTGTTCAGCAGATTGCTCAGAATGTGTGCTTTATGTCTTATTGATATCCCAAATGATGCCTTTTATGATGTTTTGATTGATTATGTGTTGTTGTGTGTGGTTATTGTTGTGAAAAGCAAATTCCCCCTTTGGGCAATGAAGGTTTCATTCATTCATACAGATATACATTGTTTTCTCTGCACAAAATCCCTGTTTCATAATATAGTATGTTTAAGATGTCAAAATGAATGACTGTTTTCCATCCGTGATAATCAATCAATCAATCAATCCAACTTTATTTATGGAGCACTTTTCGTACATTTTGGTGCAGTTCAAGAGTGTGTTACAGATGATTGACAGGCCAATAATAAGACTGTATACCAGAAAAATAAAATAAATTTGGGAACAAATTCAAAACATGATTAAAAGGGAAATAAGATGATTTATAAACCACTTTGAGACCAATACACGCAAGACAATAGAAATAAAAGAAATGTAGAAGATAGATTAAAAGGTAAAACGACAATAAGACATTAAATAGAGTGAGATAAGAACTAGAAACTAAAAACGAGTACAGAAATAACAACAATGCATTAAAAAGATAAAAGTTACAGTTAATCAGAAGCTCGGATAAAACGATGGAATATGGAATAGGTAAGAGGAATTAAAAGTATGTAAGAGCAGCTAAACGGATGATAATTGGTAGGAAAGTGTGGAGGACATGCATAAAGAAAAGCAAATAGATAAAAAGACACTTATAAGAGAAGTTATAATAAAATTAAGATATGTCTAAAATCCATTAAAAGCAAGGCTGAAGAGGAGGGGTTTTTAATTTAAGTTTAAAAAGTTCGACACTTTCGGCATCTCCGATGAAAAGATATCAGAGAAAGTGTATTTATATGAAGCTGTCTGACTTTTGATTACTGAATATAAAATCCTTCTCCTGACACGAACTGAGCTGTTAATCAAGTTAGGATTTCAGCACCATAAAGACTAAACGTAAACACAATATACAAAAGCTAAAATGTTAATGTTCTACTACCGGAAGTCACAGCATAGATATGTTTCAGGCAACCGACCCGTGTTCGGGTTTCCTCTTTGTGTCCCCTCGCAGACGACGTCGACGTCCTCGGGATCACCCTCAAGTCGTTTGGCGCCGGCGTCATCATCTTCTGTTTGACTGCTTGGACCTATCACTGCTTCAGACACGGATGCTTCCACAAGAAAAGTCACAATGAACCTGAGTGAGTAAAACCTGCAGCTACGAAGGAGGTCAGAGGGATCCTTCATTCTGTGTGTTATATTTTTGTCTTTCTTCTTGTTTATTTCAGCTACAACTGGCCAGCACAGACTAATGCTGTTGACTACGGTGATGCAGATGAGGTAAACAAAACTGCAAAGCACACATATCATTTATTGCCTGAATTACCGTAAACAGTGGCGGCTGGTGATGCAATCAAACTGAAGCCGGATTTCAGATAAGCCAAAAAAAGAAAATGTGAAAACAACACAACACACTAATGTTGCCTAATCACTAGCCAGAGGCACTTCTTGAAATAACATAAATTTGACCCTCTTCTCCTTCTGGCCTCCCAATTTCTCAAAGACTTTCTGGTTAAAGTCAGTCATCTCAGTCAACATCTTCTTTTCCACTGACAGCATGGCCAGTGTGTCCCAGTCGGTGGAGATTGTGTGTAGCTCCCCCGATGTGTGCACACAGCTAGTGTCTGTTAGAAGCCTTCATCAGCATTTACTCCGATGATACTCGTACTCGTCAAAACCTACACTATCCGTACCGGATACTCGGTTCAGCTGAGTACTCGTCTCATCGTTGTCGTTCCACTGCCGGTCAGATAGAAAGAAGCAGGAGTCACCGTGTGATTACGTCATGGCGGATGTGAGGCAAACCTGAAAGACGCCATCGAAAGTTATCCAATCACATTAGATAAAGAAACGTAAAACAATACCGATTCGCTGCCAGTTAAAGAGGGAGGGCCTGAAACAACCAATGGAAGAGCATCCTCAGGTTCTGTGGTTGACAGACGTTGAATGACTTCATTAACTGTCTTTTGTAGATGTATTTACACAGAAATGAACGAAATACAATTTGCAAACAGTTTTTATTAACTGCTCACAGACAGACTACCAGGTGCATTTTACCAGCAAACTATTATTATATAATTAATTTATGTTTCACATGTTAAGGTAGTATTTTTTTTTCTCTCACCGTTGGAGGGGGCGGGGCCCCAAATTTACAAACCGCCACTGACTATAAACAAAATAAAGGTTCTTTGAACTCATTTTCTACATCCTGTTTCTCACAGGGTCATTTCCGCCACAAGTCTTCATTCATCATTTGACAGCTGACACGGAGGAGAAGACAAAAACAAACACCGTCAAGGTTATCAAGCAACAATGACGCACCAGTTGGGAAAGTTTGAGGTGTAACATGGCACATTACTCTTGATGCACATCAAAATTAAAATCAACCAACTTGCCAAAGTAATTTTAACATCTTGTGGCACTGTTTTCTGTCACAGAATTTATAAAAAAAATTTCTCTAAAGATTGGTTTTTGTTCTTACACCTTATTTATTAATTTATTTTACTCATTTTCCAGCAAAATTTTATCCTACAGTAAAAACCATTTCAAATCTGTGTAATTTGATATTTGGCCCACAACATGTGTGTCATCACAACAGAAACTGTAAGCTACATTCCTTCACGGTTTTTTGGATGAATCCTCTTTTATAACTCCTGAATTTTTTACAGTGTACACTGAAATTATTTTACAAAACTCCTCCACTTTATCTTTGTTCATAAGATAACATGTTCTTGGTTTGTTTCACATGCAGAGGAGTCGACACTTGTTTTTGTATATACTGTAGTTATACAGGCAATAAGTAGCCGACTGCAAAAGGCTGATCAGCTCAGATTCATAAGGCACAATTTATCAGCCTTTTATTATATTTAAAGTACAGACGATAACAAATATGTACAAGATTAAACCTTGAATTTGAATATCATATATCCCACTATGCTGCAGAGTCAAAATGTACTATAAAGGTGGTGAAGTATGATTTTTTAGAGTGCTGTTTCTGTTTATAAGTGACCTTTTGTGCTTTACTAATTATTTTATGAGTATTGGACATATTGTCCAGTTTTGGACTCCGTGTTAAATGTACATACTTGCATACATTTTTCGATCTCTTCATTTTAACGCGTGGCACTCCATACCTTATTGTAAATACTGCAATAAACGGTTTGTTGGGAATAAATTCACAGTATTCACTGTTTGGTGTGTATCTGCAGTGTTGAGCCTGTCTGTAACAACAGTGTGTCATTTCAGACATTAGTGTCAATGATTTGTGTAACAACTCAGGAACTGTTGTAAACTGTCCACTGTTCATTTGATATTAATGCTCTATGTTCATGTTATTTTGTTACTATTAAATACATTTGAACTGTACTTGTTTTTGGGACCGAAATGTTTTGTTGTGAGAATGTATGCGTAAAATAATTTTTAGAATAATTAACTATACCGAGGGAAATAATGGTGAAAACATTCATTTATAAAAACATAATGAGGTTTCTCTGCAGTGAAGGAAAAACGACACAAAAACTTTTCAACCAAATCTCGATGTCGACAATTTTTTAAAGACAGGCTTCTCTCTTGATGTAAAGAAGGCCAGGTTTAACACATTTTTGCACAGTTATTGCAGCCTGAAGCATTTTGTTAAAAACACGTCTCACTTTATGGTGAAATAATTATTTAGACACTTGTATAGTAAAGATACTACATTAGAAAGTCATGCTTTCAAAAGTGCACTGCAGTAAAACACACGTATAACCAGAACAATTGACCTATATGTATCAGTAAATGTCAGCAGCATTTTAATGTTCATATTAATGTACAGAAAGATATTTAATATCACTGCAGACCCCCTTGAAAACATGTATATCTACTATCCAAAGAATGTCTGCGGCTATTTTGGTCACATTTGAATGAATATTTGTGGACGGTGGAGTTATAGATTGCAGTGAGCCAAATATTTGTCACAATGCTAATAAATTCCTGGGAAGATTGGTGGTGCAGTGATTAGCACTGTTGCCTTTCAGTTGGAGGATAAAGCCCCTCCTTTCCATGACTTTTTTTTTTCATAAATATGTACATAATTTATGTATATAACATGTTGTCCAAATTATGAAGAAAAAAAAAAAAGTCATACTTTAACAAAAAGTGACCCAAAAGTCATTTTTGGTGTGGCGCACATGTCCACCGAACTTCGTGCATGTAGGTAAATGTAGCTGCCGGGGCATCTCTTTAGGGGGCGCTAGCGAGCCATTTGGCCACGCCCACTCGCGACTCCACTAAAATATGCAATTTGTCGCCGGGAGAGACGCGTGTACCAACCTTCAGGAGTTTTTGAGTATGTTAAAGCCGCTAAAAATGCAGTTGTTTACGGAGAATAATAATAATAATAATAATAATAATAATAATAATAATGATAATCGCGTGAATAACAACAGTGCTTTCGTTTTTTTTTTTTTTTTTTTTTAAATTTATTAATATCAAATTATATAATGTTTATATAAAATAATATAATTATATATAATTTTTTATAAATAATAAAAAAATAATGATATTTATTAATATCATTTTCGGGTGCCCTAAAAAAAAATAGTTGTGTCGCTTTCCACTGAAAAAGCACTTTACGTCCGGTTTTATTTTGAAAATCGTCACCCGGAAGCAGTTACGTTAACGCAGGTAGCGAAAGCTAACGGTTTACATCCCGGTCGCTTGACCAACATTCGCCGTTTTCTCGAACAAACATGTAATATATATTTACGCAGCGAGGGTTGTGTCCGCTGCTGACTGATTGTTCATCGGTCACGTTTAAGGTCAACGGAGGGACACGGAGACACGGCCGATCAGCTGACGGGACATATTATTGTGCGTTTTCGCGGTTGCCATCGTAATGCTAGTCCGCGCGGGTATGGACGCGAAGCTAATGTGGAGTTTTCTGTGAAATATCTCCACACTTTTACTCGTGAACCGAGCTTAATGTGTGTTTGTTTTCTACTTAGAACCAGCAGCAGGGTTTGTTGTGTTGTTGTTGTTGTTGTGGATTAGTTCGCTGACAAGTCGGGAGTAACGCGAAGGTAAAAGGGGTTTAGCGCACACGCAGCGTTAATCATGAGTTTCTTCAGTTTCGGACAAAGTGCAGAAATCGATGTGGTCTTGAATGACGCCGAAACGAGGAAGAAGGTCGAACACAAGACGGAAGATGGAAAGAAAGACAAGTACTTTCTTTTCTACGACGGTGAGACCGTCAGCGGGAAAGTGAACGTGACGCTGAAGAACCCCGGCAAGAGGCTGGAGCACCAGGGCGTCAAGATTGAATTTGTCGGCCAAATAGGTAAAATTAATCTGGTAACAGCTGAATATAGGCAAATCCAAAAATGTTTTTATCTGAACAACCACACAAAACATGGGAAAAGGCAGATCAATTCAAAAAGTACTGGTGTGTGTGTGTGTGTGTGTGTGCAACAGGGGCGTTTCTAGGATGTTTTTAGATAAGGGGGCCACGGGGTGATTTCACACCTACTTGCATCGTAAACACTTAATTGGTTCGTTTTTTTTTTTTTTTTTTTTTTCTAGCTTCACGTCATGTTGTCATCATCTACGTGGGCTGAGGCTAGCCATAGGCTACTTATTTTTTAGGACATTACTAACAGGCACTTATTTTCAGAAAATACGAAAATTTGATGTTTTTTTTTTTTTTTTCTAGTTTACTTTCGTAAAAGTGGACGTAGCTTCTGGGTCCATCTGATAACAATCCCATTATTAATTAGGCCCACAAAAGCAGCAGTGTGTTTTGGGGTGTGTCTGTTTGATTGACAGGTTTGTGGTGGAGTCTGGTTTTGGTAGTAGGTGGGCGGGTGTAGTGTACTCGGGTTCCCAATCAGATCAGTCAGATCCAGTGCTCTGCTCCCCAGCTCGTCCAAATATGGTCACTTCTGGCTCCAAAATAGCGAGATGGCGACGGACCAAAGGCCGAACTTGAGGCTTTAAAACAGCAGTTCACAAACTGACGGATGATGTCACAGTCGGTTGCTGCTCAGTCAGACCCAAATTACAGCTCATTAGTTTTGTCAAATTCCTGTAGTTGATCCGAAAGTCCAAATCATCGAGGAAGTGTTTTCCCGCTGCAGACGGATTAAACGATGGTTTATTTTTTATCCGAACTCAGAAAATAACTTTTCGTCTGACCAAACTTTGGTCCTTTAGACTGGACTGTGGTCCAAGGCTTGTTTCACATCTGATATTTTGGATCACATATAAGAGTATATAAGTATGTAAAAGAGAATTCAGAACTTGTGCTTAAAGTTAAAGTTAATGCCTGGTGCACATTAGAGGATTCTCAAATCTTAACTGGGGAGACCACAGATACAGAGACAGATTTAACCGACTTAATTTTTCAATCATAAAAACGCACAAACCAGACGATTCATAATAGTAGTGGAATCAGTGATTAACAAAGTTATTTGACCTGTTTGCTAAATATTCTTTATTATTAAACCAACAGCTGTCACTGTCTCTTTATTTGATCTGTAGACATTTATATTTGTTTGATTTTACTGCAGTTATGCTTTCAGGGGAAAGTTTGTTCCTACTGTCAAAGAAAACTTAGGTAACCCTCTCCCACTAATAATTTAATACAGTTCTGTTAAAAGTTCTGCTTTTCCTCTAAAGTAAGTGAAATTTATTTGATATGATTCCAAGATTTCCCAACACACACACACACACACACACACACACACACACACACACACACAGTTACTGTTTCATTCAAATTAATTTTTAATC
Organism: Embiotoca jacksoni; assembly: GCF_022577435.1. NCBI lineage: Eukaryota > Metazoa > Chordata > Actinopteri > Embiotocidae > Embiotoca > Embiotoca jacksoni. The sequence goes on along the minus strand of NW_027185274.1, from coordinate 16,902,863 downwards.
CCTTTTGTCACATTTGAAACAGAATGCCCAGTTTTATTAAAAATCAAATGTCTAAAACGTCCTTGACGAGCAGCAGTCATGACACCGATGAACAGCCTCCAGACTTCGACTTGAAAATGTATATTCATCATTTAAATCAAACAGATGTTTTTGTTAGTTAAGGAGAAAACGGCATATTTCTTTTAATTTATCTCTTAACGTGTGTTTTTCTAGAGCTGTATTATGACAGAGGAAACCATCACGAGTTTGTGTCTCTGGTGAAAGATCTTGCGAGACCCGGCGAAATAACTCAGTCGCAGACCTTCGACTTTGAGTTCACTCATGTTGAGAAACCTTACGAGTCGTACACAGGCCAGAATGTCAAGCTACGGTGAGTTCGTTCATTCACTTTTTTAAGAATTTTTTTTATAGGCAGTGAAATGTGCGACTGTAAGTGTCACTCTTTAACCTGCCCGTCGTGCGGTTACACTTCAACCGAGCATTTCCACCCTTCGTGTTGCCTACATCTCACTGCAGTATGTGTACTTGGTGGAAAGAACGCCTTTGTCAGTCTGTGTTTGTTCCATTTTCAGATATTTCCTTCGTGCCACGGTGATCAGAAGACTAAATGACCTCAGTAAAGAGCTGGACATTGTTGTCCACACACTGAGCACCTACCCTGAACTCAACTCCTCCATCAAGATGGAAGTTGGAATTGAGGACTGTCTCCACATTGAGTTTGAGTACAACAAATCCAAGTAAGACTTTTAGGGATGCAACAAACCATTTTTTTTTTTAAATTATTCACTTTTTATTAAGTTGATTATTTTAGAGTATATAATGTTAGATAATAGTAAAAAATGTCCACAGTGGAGTTTCCAGTTAGTTATACCTGACGAATCGAAAAACTGTCTAAAACAAAAAGTAATTGTGTGAAGGACATGATCTTCTGCAGACAAAAGGAAAAAAAACAGTTTTTTGCTTTTGTTTAATACATAATTTTAAGTTGGTAAATTAAAGAAACTCAAAACTGTTGTTTTTAGCCTGATTAAAGAAATAATTAACTAATCTTTCCAGCTTTTAAGACTTGGCATTATTATTTCATTTATTGTATTTTTTAAAGTAAACACACAAGTTATAATGTTTACTTTACGCACTTAATTTGAAGACAGGAAATCAGTGGATTAAAATATAAATGAACCACATCCAGGCAATAAATCAAATTAAAATCCAACAAATCTCCGGAATTTTGCAAAATTCCCACGACTTCTGTCAATTATGGTCCTCAACAGAAGCTCTGCTGAAGGCTTTACAGCACAAAGTCGTTCTAAAACAAAATCTGCTTCATCAACAAAAATAACTTCCTCATTTATAGTCAGCAAGGCTCGTCTGTTTTATTCACAAAACAGTCACTGACTTTTTGTTTTGGGATGTTAAATCTTTGTAACTTTGAGCCAATGGTTACACTAGACAACCACAAAGAAACAAGGAAACATGGGCGGAGGGGGTGTCACAAAGGAAAATAATTTCCTGTTGATGAATTAATTAATTAATCGATTGCGTAACTGTTCAACGGCAAAGTGTCCAGTCACTGCAGAAACCATCAAAGAAACAAAGCTCTCTCATTTTTTATTATTTATTTTTTTTAACGTTTGTCGTCCTCTGTTTTCTCACAGGTACCATCTGAAAGACGTAATTGTGGGGAAAATTTACTTCCTGCTGGTGAGGATTAAGATAAAGCACATGGAGATCGACATCATCAAACGTGAGACAACGGGCACCGGGCCGAGTGTTTACCATGAAAATGACACTATTGCCAAGTACGAGATCATGGACGGCGCTCCGGTCAGAGGTAAACGTCACTTATTCATGATATCATAAAGCAAATCCTTACCCAGCCAAAATATGTATCGTCAAACCTCTAAGAATACAACATTTGATATCTAAGGAGAGTCCATTCCCATCCGATTATTCCTGGCTGGCTATGACCTGACTCCCACCATGCGAGACATCAACAAGAAGTTCTCTGTGCGCTACTACCTGAATCTGGTGCTGATTGATGAGGAGGAGAGACGCTACTTCAAACAGCAGGTGGGCTACAGATAACAGATTAAAAAGTCCGACTGACTCGAGTTTAATATGTGCAGTTGAAACCTGAGTACGCAGGCTGGTGTAATACTCCTGGCGTGGTTTTGACCATGTTTTCTAAGACGATGCATGCACGATAGGACAAAATACAGCCTGGTCCCAATTCTATGCTACATGCTAATTTGGAGTTTGCAGTTTGGACATAAAAATGGACGTAGTCTTCTGGGCTAAAAAGTGAAGCCAAAGCAGATGTGCCTTAAAGTGTAATACCACTGAGGGCCACTAGGGGCTGGCTGCAATAGACTCTCATTCAAAGAGTCAACTTCTCATGAAATACAAAGTTAATTGTCCTGATTGACAGGCCTGGGGTGCAGTCAGGTTTCTGCTACAGGTGGGCGGGGCATAGCCTTCTCGGTAAGATCCACCCCTCGTTCCTCCCCCTGCTCGTCCAAATATGGTCACTTCTGGCCCCCAAAAAACAAAATGCCGACGGCCAAAATGCCAGACTGGAAGCTTCAAAACATCAGTTCACAAACCAGTGGGGGACATCAGGGTGGGTCACCAATTGCATTTGACTATTGAGCAGTAAATAATCAAAATAAATGCAGGGTAAGATCTAAGATACAGGAAAAAAAAAAACTGTATGAAATACTTTGGGAAGACATTTAGCTTTCTCTTGAAGTTTAATTGCCATAAAATGGTGAAATATATTTTTTGAGAGGGTATGAACTACAATTACTCAATTATTGGATTGCAATTGGAAAATTAACCCTCAACAGTCCTTTATGAAGTTATTTGCCAACTAAAAATACCAAACTAAAAAGTCACTCTGGGGATTTTTCTATTCTGGATTACACTCGCGTCAACTTTCAAAAATATTTGCATATTTATGTGTTGGTCCGCTCCAGTTTTAACACGCTGCCAGTTTGGGTAAACACACTGCAAGACACAGAGCGGAGAGACAATGTGTTCATTACTCATTTAGAAAGACCGATCTCCAACAGCACCCAACTGCCGGTCGCGAGCACACGTGCACCTCGGCCCGGCGGGACTGCCGAAGCTGTGGCCGCTACATTATGTGCCTGTTGTTGGGACTTTGGCTGCTGCGGTTGAATTCGGTGCTGCGGATGTCCGGCTGTCGGTAATCGAATCTGCGTTGCCAACATACAGCAGGAGTTCAGGAATACAGCAGCTTCAGCACGAGGCTCAACCGTCGCCGCACACACAGAGCCGCCGCACGCAGTCAGTGTTACGAGCGCTCGTGTGGACGGACGCGGACACAATCGCAGTGACAGCTGTGTCATCCCAAGGCTGCAGTCAGAGCCGGAGCTGCAGCCTGTCTCGGCAGCAGTCAGCCAGAGAGCTGGTGACCCAGCTCCTCTAGTTTTTATTTAGGAATGCAGGAGTGCACGTAGGGCTGTCACAGTCATGACATTTTAAACATGGATTCATTCTCGTACCAAAAAAAAAAAAAAAAAAAAAAAAAAATGGGGATTAATGATTTGATTCTCTTTTTCGGGTTCATTTTACTTCGACAAATCACCGTGACGTTCTTGAGATCTCCTTTTTTCCTGGCTTGAAATCAAACACGGTGCTTCTACAGTGTTTGTCTTTGAAACTAAATCCATCAATGCGGTTGGGTAAATATTAAAAAGTTAAGCGCCTTGTGGTAAACAGTTGGTTTAACGTGCCATTAAATCAAAGCAGATGAAGGATGACGTTATTAAAAGAGCACCAGTCAAACCTCAAATGGTGGAAAATGACATGGAAACAGTGAAGGAACTATTACATCTCTATTAGATTTATCCTGCTGGTATTACACAGATGAATAAAAATGATTCAAAACATTATCCAAAATGACTGCAGTCGGTTTCAAATAATCGCGATCTGGCGATCGTGTAATAATTGTGACGGGTCTCGGTACATGTTTCTGCCTGACAGACACAGCAGAGGGTGCGCTGACTCTCACTGTAGTCGGAACTCCTGTGTCATAATAACACAGCTCTGCCTCTACGGCTCAGAGGAAGTGCAAACTTTACTGTGAAGTAACACAAAAATAGTCCAAAAATAAAATCCCACAGAGACTCTGTTGGTTAACAATTTGCTTCTGTTCTGTCGTTTGACCATTTTTAAATAATTGTGAAGATGTGTCCCTGGACTGCGGGTGTGGCATATTGGATCGGTCACAATAATCACATTTTTAATATGATTAAAAAAAAAGGTTGGGTAGGACACGACAGTCGTGGCTAAACGCCGCTCCAAGGCGGGGAGGTTAGTTTCAACATAATAGTGACTTCAGTAATGCGGGAGTGGTTTGGCGACAGAAGATCAGATGATCAACAAACCACAGCGATGTGTTAAGTTTTTACTGAACATTCGACGGCAAACCGTCCCGTTTATGCCGACATATAAAACTATAACACTTAATTATTCTGCAATTTCTGTCCTTTTGAATGAATAATATCATATTTTTCTGTATTTGTCGTATCTTAAATGATGGGAATAATATATGGACAAAAGATCACGATAACAATAATTCCGTGACCACAGATTGTATGATTTTCTCGTCCGTCTCCCCCCTCCCACCCTCCTCCCCTCCACCCGCGCTCCAGGAGATCACACTGTGGAGGAAAGGCGACGTGGTGAGGAAGAGCATGTCCCACCAGGCCGCCATCGCCTCTCAGAGGTTCGAGGGCTCTGCGGCTTCGGAGAGCGCCCTGGAGCAGGCGGCGAGGGAGGAGAGCGGATAGAGCAGCTGCCGCCGCCGCCGCCGCCGCCTTCCTCCCACGAGGCTCGCCGGCGTCTGCGCTTGGAGGGGGTCGGTGGAGGGGGGTGGGAGGGGCTGAGGTACCCGTCAAACTGTGCAACATCTGGCCGAGGCAGCTGTGTTAATGTGCAGCCGCTGCTGATGAAGGGAGGAAGAAGGGAGACGGACGTACGGTGAAACTGTACGAGAACAATGAAACAGTTTGCATGAGGCATTCAAAGTGGCTGCAGGCTGCTGGTCTTTGTCCCTTCCTTCGTTCATGCATTTTGTTTTTCTTTACGGGAATCAAACTAGTCATGTCGCGGTCTCCGCTCGGTGAGATCAAGTGAAACTCAAAAACATTTTTACGCCTTCAGTTCGTTACATTCTAACGCTTTTGGGATAAATTGATTTCTAACCTCGTAATTTTGCAAGTGAATTGTCACGAAAGTTTGTTTCCCACATTCCACGTTTAATAAACGCATTCCTAACATCGTTACAAGGTGGAGAAATCCCAGATAACTTTGCACTGCTTTATCTTGCTCAACACATTTTTCTCTCTTTGTTCGTGTGTGTGTGTGTGTGTGTGTGTGTTTGCACAAAAAAAATGGTGGAAACTGGAATCTCTTGCTGCTACGTAAGCGAGAGGGCTAAAGTATTATCCCACGGTTTGTTTTGTTTGTTTTCAATCTGTAAATAAGACCAGTTAAAACCTGTTAAACCCTTCCAGCTCATGTACGTTTGATTATCCAGTACACGGCGCTCCAAAGTGACCCCTCATGTGCGTATGCTTCACCTCAGCGTTCCAGTGGTGTTAGGAAAGAGTGTCCAAGTGTTTGTATTAAGGTCTGATAGTAGGAAGTCTGCTGTATCCTCTTCGTTAGAGACTTGAAAGTTGTGCCTACGTGTATCAAGCAAATGAAATCCTCCTGCCTCTAACATGATTTTAGTCTTTTAACCAGAGAAAAGTTACAAGTATCTATCTTTTGCAAACTGCTAATCAATAACTCTCCCTTGTCCCCAAATTGTTGAATAAATTGATGCCAAATGGAGAAAAAAAAAACCAACCTCTCAGCGGGTTTTGTGTTGCAGTCGTGAGTGTTGACAATCTGACATGTTAAGCCTGAACACACTTGAAGAAGCACTTCTATTCAGATGATGTCGTTAGTATTTTTCTACACTCGTCGGTATGTGTGGATCGTTAGTGTCAAAATTGGTCAACAGAAAAATCAATTGTATCAGAAAACCCTCCAAAATGTAATGTTCTCTTTAAATGTGAATAATTAGGGGTGGGAGTCACCAGAGGCGCCACAATAACATATGGCAAAACCCAAATTACAATATTATTGGGATTTTTAAATGTAAAATTAAACGGCCGTCATGTTTCCATTGATATTATCAACGGGCTGCATTCGACCCAATAATGGAAATTTCGCAGAGAATGTGAAGTTATTTAACGTTAAACTCGCGTCGAGTCTTGAAACGAATCGTCTCTAAAACAACATTACACACTTCAGTTATTTACAGTTTCAAGATCTCCTATGAAGTTTTCCGACAAAAAAGAAACTCAGATAAAAATCAGAGTGATAATTTCACACAAAAAAAAAAACCCTTTAATATTATTAACACATAAGATTGCCACAGTTAAATTTGACATAACCTCTGAACTGACTAAGTGGCTCTTTGATGACCTCCCTGCATCAAGATCCTCACAGCGGCTCTTCGTCCTCCAGACTCAGGATGAAGTCGAACTCCTCTGCAGAGGAAGAAGAACAGAGTTCACGGTTCGGGACATCAGAATGAAACGGAGCGACGGACTCGTTCTGCGCCGGTCTTTACGTACCGGGTGTGAGCGGCTGGACGGAGAGCCGGGCCCTCGTGAAAAGCGCCGAGTCCCTCAGAGGCCCTCCGTCAGCGCGGTGCTGCAGGTGGAGCTTTTTGAGCTCCGACAGCGGAAGAAAACGCTTCATCATCCTTTGATACTGGACATCCACCTGAGAGAGAGAGAAAGAAACAACAGTTCAGCCTCCGAGCTTCGTCTCTTCCAGCGGCTGAACTTCACCGTGTGTGTGTGTGCGTGTGTGTGTGTGTGTGTGTGTGTGTGTGTGTGTGTGTGTGTGTGTGCGTGCGTGTGCGTGCGTGTGCGTTTCACCATGCTCCACTTGGGGTTGTCCGGTTTGCTGCTTGCGTCGTAATGAACGTCTTTCTTGTCGAACTGAGTGTGGTCCACGTAGGCTTCCTTCACGATCTGGGAAAATGAATCCGGCTGAACGTGTGGTCTGTCTGGAGATGTATTTAAAAGGAGAGAAGAGGCACTCACTTTCACGACTCCCGCTATCCCCGGCTCCTTGCAGTTGCTGTGGTAGAAGAAAGCCAGCTGCCCTTCTTTCATCTGCCTCATGAAGTTTCGAGCCTGCAGGTGACGGAACACAACAGAAACAAATTCATCGTGTTGGCGAGAACAAGACAAGAAAGAGCTTTTTCAAGGGAGGCATTGCGTTGCAGTCTCACTTTAAACCGGAGGTCTCCAAACGGTAGCTTGCGAACTACTTTCTTCTGAGGTTCTGAGTGGATCGTGGAAGGTTCGAACAATCTGCAGCGCTTCCCGCACATTGACTTACTTGGGCGGGACGCGCAGGTATAGTCAGCGATCCACTTCAGCATTTTTTTTTTTTTAACTATTTCTTTTTGAACCTGTCCGAGAGAACGACGCTACCAACGCGATGGATTAACGAGTGGACATATATATATTTATTATATTAAAATGCTTTTTTTTTTGGCACTTTTCAAACCAATTTGGCGACACAAGAGTTGTGTGCATTACAGTAGCCCCCCCCCCCCCCCAATTTAAATGTAAAGAAATGCATATAGGAATAAAAATCACGCACATGCTGTTGAATTGAAGCTGTTGTGATACAACATGTGTTTGTTTCGGTTTTGTGTCTCTACCTGATAGTTGCGGACGCCGTCCCAGCAGTCGGTCTGGTCGGGCAGAGCCTTCAGATCCTTGATGCCAAACTGCAGAACGGACCAGGAGCGTCAAGACAACAGCGGCCGACTCACATTTCACAGATCTGCTGCTCCGTACCTTCATGTCGACGCCGGTCTCGAAGCGGCTCTCGGGCTCCGACTTCATCAGCCAGTGGCAGAACTGTGGAGGCGACGCCGAGCTCTCCTCGGGGGCTGCGGCTTTCCTCTTCACGGTAACCGAGGAGACCGTTTCCCCGCCGCCGTCTTTGTCTGTGTTGTTGTTGTTGTCGAGGCGCTCATTAGAAAATAACATCAGACAGAGAAGTGTGACTTGTGTGATTTCTTTTGGCTCACCTGCAGCTCTTTTGCTGACTCTGGCCTTTTTCTTTGGTGACATCTTTCACACTCTGTTAAAGAAGCAAAACAAGTCGTGGTGACTTCACGTTACAAACAGGGACCTTTCTGTCAATTGTGTTATGATTGAGAATCGCTTTTTCGTTTATATTTCTGGAGATTTGTTTACATTACCACGAGCGGAATAAAAATTAAAATGGAAATTCAGGCGGTCTCAGTGTCTTCTGTCTCTTCATGTTAATCACAGACTGTCTCTCATTACGCTGAACTCATTGCTTGGTGGGGTTTAGGACTCCCTGTCCTTTATGCCCTTAATGCCTCTGATTGTATGTTTGAGGTCGTCGACCTTGCTGCAGGATAAATCAGAGACCGTCCAGATGCCTCCCTGATGGTATCGCACCAACTGGGACATCTTCGGTGCCTGAAATGTTTGCACAGTACTTTATATCGACACAGTCATGTGATATGACATTCACTGTGAAACAGAACTGGATATTTGCTGCAATTAAAGCACTCTTTTAACGATGAGGATTTCTGCATTGGAGAATATTTTCTCTAGTAATTGATTATTTTGTCTATTAAATGTCAAGAAAAATAGTTGTCCTAGGAACAGAAATAAGAGATTGAAAACCCTAAACTGTAATTTTATCAGCCACATTGATCAAGCTAAAAACCAATACAACTGCCCTGCAGTAAAAATCTGTGTATATGAAGGTTATAATCTGTAGTTGTTTGTTGTTGTTGTTTTTTTTTTGGGGGGGGGGGGGGGGGGGGAGAGAGAGACTGCAGTTTACTGAGAAGTGTTACTGATATTTTGTCCAGGTCATTTACATCAATGATGTCAGATTAAATGTCCAGAATGAGATAAAACAGGACATTTTAACATTTAATAAACTATCAAACAGTTAAAATCTAAGCTCCTGAGAGTCTTACCTTTAGCTTGGTGGCGACCGGTCCCTCAAAACCCCGCGAAAAGAACACACCGCGTGATGTCAACAAAGTTATCGGCGCGCTTGATTTAAGTACCGGCGACCGCCGTCTGCCAACAGTTACCTAACAGTTCCTTATGAAGACTCATTGGCCGCTGCCGTTCAGTGCAGCGAGCGTCTACGCTGGTCCGAGGTTGCCTAGCAACGCACAGGATTACTGGGATAAATTAATCAAATTCAACACGTTTGGTTTAAAATGTTGTAAAATACTTTTTCCTCCGCTGTTTTATTCCCTTTGGAATTTCCTTATGTAGAAAAAGAGACACGAACGTCGGACATATTCTACTTTTCATTGGCTGAGGCGCTAACAACAACAACAACAAAAAAAAAAACCGGGAGAAAACTCCAATACCCAGCAGCCTCCGCGGCTGAGTGACGTAACTCGCCAACTGTGGAGGTAAACATGGCGGCTGTCGGACCTCTGGCGAGAGTCGCCCGGCTGGGCCCGAACATCTGCCGGAGCCGCCGTTTAATAGTGAACAGAAGCTCGCAGAGACGAGGAATAGCTTCAAGCATCGACCGTAAGTCCCGGAAAACACAAGCGTGAGCGCCAGTGTACGTGACAAGAGTGCTGTTTTAGCTGAGAAAGTATGAAACGGCGCCTCATTTTAACTTGACTTCTAACAGCTCTGCGGCACCCAAAACAACAACAACAACAAAAAAAGACTTATCGGTAAAACAAGATAAAATACATTTAAAATACCCTTTAATATGAGTTCTTCGTCAGCGAGCTGTCATTGGATGGTTTTGGTTCCCTGGTCCTCCAGTAGAGAGGCAGGGGAGGAAACACACCCCTCCTTAACACCGCCCCTCTCCCCAGGAAGGATGTTTGATTTGTGACATCTAAACTAATTTGATTATTTAATCCTTTAAAAAAAAAAATTTTTTTTTTTTTTTTTGGGTACTCTGTTTTAATAGTCTGCAAGTTCTCTTTATACGTGTTACAGATAGCATCCAGCTGTGTGTTGTTTATTTTGTGCACCCAAATGCTTGTATTTTACAGTCAACTTTAAATGCTCCTTATTATCTTATTTCTGCATCTGTTTGTCTCTGCAAAGCACTTCGAGTTGTCTTGTGTCTGATTGGTGCGACACAAAAACAACGTAATCTGTATCCGACTGCTGTTCAGAAATAGGTTCATCGGCTTTAACTACTTTTATATCCAGAGACAGCAGATCAATCCGAGAGGTCAACCACTGGTTCTTTTTGTGTGTTTTTTTTTAATCTCTAACAATATGTGGTAGATTAAAAGTAATCTTCTTCTTTTATCGATTGTGTCAAACCTTCATCTGAAAAGTAAATAAGTTGTCAGATATATGTAGTGGAGCAGAAAGTACAATATGTCCCTCTGAAAGTGGAAGATAAAGTAGCATCAAATATAAATACTCAAGTACAAGTACCTTAAAGCTGTAGTTAAACACAGTCCTTCGGTAGATGCGCTTATTTACCGTCCACCACTGGACAGATTGCATTTCCTTTACCTTGTGCTTTATGCGGCGTCATTCACTCTGTATACCCTCTCTGTCCTCTGCTCTGTGTCCACAGCTGCTCACGGACTCACAGATGAACAGAAGGAGTTTCAGAAAGTGGCCTTCGACTTCGCAGCCAATGAAATGGCTCCTCACATGGCAGAGTGGGACCAAAAGGTACGTTTCAAAGAGGCATACGGGATTGTTATTCATAAAATGTGAAGGCAGCGCATGTCGGGCTTTATAATCCGTTGTTTTTCTTAATTAATCACTCGGTCAGTGAGACTGTTCCTTGTCGGGCGTCCTTTGGGACAGAGTGACCATGCAGAGCATCTGTAGAAGATCCAGTGTCCGAGATACTTTATTAACTCCTCAAAGGGAAATTGTTTAAACAATTCTAAGCCAGTTTGTTTCACAGTGAAAGGTGTTTTTCAGGCTCATTGTTCTGTGCAGGGTGATACATTTCAAGAGCTCGCTGCACATTAATACCAACTTTTCCAGCAGTTAACACTCATGTCGATTTTTAAACTCTTAAATGTCCCAACGTACGGATAGATTTAAGGAAACGGCGTCAAGATTTCTTGAAGTTGATAGATTGTCATCAGATTTTTAACCCCGAAGCACATCAGCACCTGCCTCGTAAATCCAGCGACTGGATAGACTTTAATTGTTTTTACTTTTTCCATTTTTTTTTTTTTTTTAACCCAGGAAATCTTCCCGGTGGAGACGATGCGGAAAGCCGCCCAGCTGGGGTTCGGCGGAATCTACGTTCAGCCGGACGTCGGAGGATCGGGCCTCTCTCGTTTGGACACGTCGGTCATCTTCGAGGCCTTGTCCACGGGATGCGTGAGCACCACAGCCTACATCAGTATCCACAAGTACGGACCCTTCATGTAACTTCTGTTAATATTTGACGAAAGGATTCGCGGCTTATTAGAGGAGAAGATGGCGCCCTTCGATGGATGTTCGGGTCGTCTCAATTAACAGACTAGACCTGTTTTGTTTTTTTTCCCCCCACTTTGCGTAACATATTTATTACTTTGCTTTTCGTGGCCGAGACCGGTGAATAACATTCAGCCGTGACAGCGATGACATGTTTTCTCTGCAGCATGTGTGCCTGGATGATCGACACCTTCGGCAACAATGAGCAGAGAGAAAAGTTCTGTCCGGATCTCTGTGCGATGGAGAAGTTTGCGTCCTATTGTCTCACAGAACCAGGTCAGTCTGCGTAGCCTCTTCTCCGCTGACAGCACCGGCTCGGCTCGCTTTTTTTTTTTTTTTTTCCCAGTTTTTCCGTGGTACGGTGGCAGGGGACCGCAGAAATCGGTCATATCTGCCATTTTGTTTACGAAACCTAAAAACAAACCGAAATGTCATTTTTATTTACATGATAAATGGCTCTCCTTCTTCATAAGCTGTGTGTTTATGAGTATGATTAGACTTGTATTATTATGGCGGCCAAACATGAACAGGAAAAAGACAAAATGAATTGGTAATCACTATTATTTGTATGGCAGTTAATTTTCAACAAAAATGTCGCGGTCAAGACCTTTCTGTGTGCGAAAATGAAAATAATTATAAGAAAAAAAGTTCTCTGAAAAATCATTTCAAATTCAGAATCATTTTTGTAAAAGTGTAAAAAATAATTCATCGTGGTTTGTGTGAGATTTTTTTTTCTGATGTTGTTCCAGATGTGCGAAGTTCAGTACAACAGCTGGGCAAACCCGTGACGTTTGCGTTTGTTTGTTTCAGGAAGCGGCAGCGACGCCGCTTCGCTCCTGACGACTGCTCAGCGGAGAGACGACCACTACGTCCTGAACGGCACGAAGGTAACTCAAACCTGCGCCTGCGCTTTTAGACCCGCAGAAGTCGAAGACGTTTCTTTTTGAAAGATCACTGAAGATAATTGTAAATCCTTGTTGTCAGGGTATCCAAACTTCCTCATTAAAAAGCCCGCAGCTGATCCAAAATGCCGCGGCGAGAGCACTGACGGGATTTAACGAGAGAGATCGTATTAGAACAGGATGGATGTACGGAGCTCTTCATGGCCAAGCTCCATCTTGTCTCACAGAGCTTTATTGAACCACATCATCCACGCTGGCCTGATTCTGGTTCCCAGAGTTTCCAAAAGTAGAATGGCAGACAGACTCTTCATCTTTCAGGCCCCTCAGAGGAGCCAGCTCCCGGTTTGGGTTCGGAGGGCAGACACCTTCTCGAGCTTCCAGATTAGACTTTAAACTTTCTTTTTTGATAAAGCTTACAGTTAGGGCCGGCTCAAGTGACCCTGAATCAACCCCTTAGTCGTGCTGCTACAAGCCCAGGTTACTGCCTTTAAAAAAAAAATAATGGATGTTATCAGTGTTTTTTTTTTTTTAAATTGTTTCCTTGCTGTGTGCTGTATTGTGATTGTGAAGTGTTTTGAGATCACGTTTTACATTTAAAATAAAACTGCATTGAATTGAAAAGACTTTGTGATCGCTCAGGCCTTCATCAGTGGAGGAGGAGACGCGGACGTGTACGTCGTGATGTGCAGAACTGGAGGTAAAGGCCCGAAAGGCATCTCCTGCCTGGTGGTGGAGAAAGGAGCGCCGGGCCTCAGCTTTGGGAAGAAAGAAAAGAAGGTAAAAGAGTTCAGATTTGATTCCCCGACCTGGTGTTCAGCTGGAAGTGTTGGCAGGTGACCACTAGATGGCAGACTTAAGTCACGGTCGCTGTGCTCACCAGGTGGGCTGGAACTCTCAGCCGACCCGGGCGGTGATATTCGAGGACTGCGCCGTTCCAGTGAGCAACCGGCTCGGGGAGGAAGGACAGGGCTTCAACATCGCCATGAAAGGCTTGAACGGAGGCAGGATTAATATCGGTGAGGAGCAAGACGCCGTCGGAGTACTCGGGAATCTGCTGCGCAGCGGTTCAGTGCGCATATAGATTCTATAGCGACGGAAGTCCTGCCAATCAGAGCACAACGCATAAACGATGTGCACATTGTTATAGGACAGTGCAGTCCCGGAGGTGGTCAATGCATGACGAATGGTCTCGGTAGCTTCGGATGAACACATTCTTCCCTTTTTTTTTATTTTTTTTTTTTTACAGATGAAATGTTTGAATTCCAAAGCAGTGAAATGTTTCAGTTCAGTGCACTCGAAAGCTTCTGCAGCTGTTTACACAAACTCCTCGGTTTGTCCTGCTGTTTTACATTCAACACGTTTTCATAATCGCCGCTTGTAGGCTCGGTGGCTGGTGTTTAGAAAAAAAAAAAAAAAAAGTCACGCACCGGAAACCAAACCAAAAAAAAAAACGTACCCGTGTGACGGAGGCCTTTCTGTGCCCTCAGCGTCCTGCTCTCTCGGGGCAGCTCATGCCTGCGTGCAGCTGGCGAGGGATCACCTGCTGGTGCGCAAGCAGTTCGGAGAGACGCTCTCCAACAACCAGGTCGGTCGGTTCGCTCGCGGTGGTCTCGCAGCCCGCTTCAACGTAGGAATCTGAAGTGTGAAGCCAACTGATAAACGTGCTCCCCCTCTTCCCCCCCTCCCCCCCCATCCCCCGCTCCGTGTTGTGCAGTTTCTTCAGTTCAAACTGGCAGAAATGGCCACCAAGCTGGTCGCGTCGCGCCTCCTGGTGCGCGAGGCTGCGACGGCGCTGCAGGGGAAGCGCGCCGACGCCGTCTCCCTCTGCTCCATGGCCAAGCTCTTCGCCACAGACGAGTGCTTCGACGTGAGTGACCGCGCTGTGCCGGGACGGCCCGTGACACATTTTTCACAATAAAAGTCTCGACGTGATCGCCCTGCTCGTCGCTCCCAACAGATCTGCAACCAGGCCCTTCAGATGCACGGCGGCTACGGCTACCTCAAGGATTACGCAGTGCAGCAGTTTGTCCGGGACATCCGAGTCCACCAGATCCTAGAGGGTGAGCTTATAACACTGACCTCCGTGTTTGTCTTCACTTAATCCATCAAATCTTAATCTTTGTCTACATTTAGGAAGGCTGTCACGCTTCACTCTTATTTCCCTGCTTTCGTTTCCTTCAAAAGGAACCAACGAGGTGATGAGGATGATCATTTCCCGAAACCTGCTGACGGAGTCGTGATCGATCTTCAGCCGACCCCGTCGTTACGGTCTCCACATCGAGTGTGTTGCTGCATGACTGGTCCTGAAATGACCCGTTCATTATAGTTTTTTTCAAATTAATTATAGAATTTGGGGTAAAACGTAGGTTTTTCTAGTGTGACATCGGATCTTTGTTTCATTTTTAGCCACACCAGGCTCTTGGGAAGTCTGACATTGATCCACGGTGAAATATCTCGGTAACAGCTGCACGGATCTCCAACAAAAAAATATATATATATATATACACTGTGCGCACAATTATTAAGAAAGTTGTATTTTTGAGGATTCATTTTATTATTGAACAACTACAGTGCTCTCGGTCAATCCAAAATGTTAATAAACCTCAAGCCTGAATATTTAAGAAAGTAAAAGTGAGGTTTTGACTTTCTTCGGAGAATATCTGTGTGCGCACAATTATTGGGCAACTATTAGTGTGCACAATTATTATGCAACTGAATGAAAAACGAAAATTTTCCCATCTCACTTGTTTATTTTCATCTGTTAAAGTGAGAATAATAAACAAACAACTCAAAATTTACAAATGAACATTTCTGATGTTCAGTCAAATATATCCATATATTATATATATAGGAACAAAAGAGCAAATCATGGCCTCAATCTAGTGTTTCTGCGCACCCTTAGGCCGCACCCTCCCTCATTACACAAATACACATCACCTGATCTGCTTCAATCCAATAGGCATTCAAGTTTATACAGCTTGGAGTTGGAAAATATGCATAAAAATGATGACATGGTCAAAATACTCACTTGCCTAATAATTGTGCACATAGTGTATTCATAGTTCATAGAGGAGGAACCCAATCACTGATACTGGAAATCCCCTGGTTTTTTTTGGTTTTTTTTTTTATTTGGTAGCGCCACCTGCAGGCCAAAACGTCCACATACGCAACCATTTAAGGTCGATGGTTAGCGTTTTACACTGGCATGCCAACTTTAGCATTCAGCTTGTAAGTCCAACAAAAAGTAGACAAAGCACTTCGCTCTTCAAGATTATTACGCAGTTTACGAACACTGACGACGAGTCTCGTAACGCCGAGTACGAGATCTTATATCATGGTGACGGCAGGACAGAGAAACATTTTTTATTTCTGTTACTACACCAGTATTTCCTCAAGCTAAACCTGCAGCAGTGGGAAGAATCTAAATATATGCTTTTTTTTTTTTCCATCTATAAAACGTGACTCCCGTGAAGCCTTTAATGCAGAAAAGCTTGTTCCTTCTTTGCAACGGGTTTCACGCATTTTTCATTTTTTCTTCTTCCTCCACCGTATCATGCCGTCTCTGCGTATGGGGCCTTCCAGATCTTATTTACATCCGGTGTTTTGGTGTTTCACCCTTTTTTTTTTTTTTTTTTTTGTGTGTGTCCTTGCGAGATGACTGCGTGCAGAAAACACTCCCAAATAAATGATCTCAGCTTTCCCAAAAGGAACCCGACTATATTGTAACTTTAGTCGTGCGGAGTTTTGCCTTCATTAACTTGGACAACATCCTACGTCTTGAGGAAAACGTCGGTCTTCCCGACGGCCTCATCTTTTTCCCCCTGTGCTGCATTTCCTGCGTTAACGTTACCCGCCCGTCGGCTTGCTAAATTGCCGGCCTCTGTGGCTTCCAGTCGCCGTCGGCAACAACTCGAACGGCAAGCGCACGGCGGTCCGGTCGTCTTTTTCCGGGCTTCGGGATTTGGTGCGCTTCGCGAAGTCCCGTCGGCAGCTCTTGCGTCAACGACACCACGACTCGCAACTCCAGAACACTTTATTTTAAAAAAAAGCTGTCAACAATAAGAACTCCTTTTAAAAGCGCTAGATCGATAACTCACCGCCACGTTATTTCCGGAGTTCGGCATAACAACAAGAAAACAAAGCAGACATGTTGATCAAATATGGGGGTAAATCTGCCGCGCTGTTTTCTTGACCAAACTCCTGAACAAACGGTGCCGCAAACAAAAACAAAAAAACCATCAACTTCACTATTTTGGTTACATTCCAGCTACCATAACAGGCAAAATACTCACAAAGTATGTACTCTCGGTAGACATCATGAAACTGCACTGACACCGTTACAGCAGGTTCAAGAAACAAACCCGAAAGTGAACACAAAGTAAAACGTGGGTCAAAGAAAAGTGAGATTTTAAAGAGTTTGAACTACCTGAATCGTGGGTTTTTCGCTCTGAACGAGCGCAGTTGGCCTGAGAAAAGTGATCCGTGCAGCCGGGCGACGTGAAATAGAAAGGAAATCATCGAAATCTGTTTATAATATCGGGTTATTCACGTCTTTCAAAATGTAGACAAAACATTTCAACGGTAAACCCAAGCGGTCGTTATGGTTTGCAATATCCAGACAGGCCGCTGCCTAAAAAAAAAAAAAAAAAAAAATCATAACACAGTTGGATCCTAGTTTGAAGATCTCTTTCTAAGCGTGTAAATAAAAATATATCCGTCTTCGGTGAGCCTGGACGCTGCGTTAAAAAAAAGAAACCGAAACGGAGAACGCTGCGCTGACTCGATGATTTCGTGAACATACCGAAGGGAGAGTTTGTGCAAACGAAAACCACCCGCAAGACGTTTTGGGTCTCTCGCAACCTCTCGGGTCTTCACGGAGAGGGTGCTTTCCACTTGGAAGGCGCGCTCCCTCTCGGTCCCTCAGTGTCCCGTCCGGTGGGGGGACGGGGGACGGGGACGGGGACGCCCCGCCGGCTACACCAGCGAGCCGGCCTGGTTGTGAGCGGGCACCGTGACGGCGACAGCTCCCATGCGTGTCAGGTTGGAGGAGCTGGCTCGCGGGGACACGGAGAACGGAGGCGGCGGCACCTGAGGCTGAGCCCCTTCGGTCCGTTTGGGGACGACGACGACGACGGGGCTCCTGAGGACCTGCGGGGGGGCCCCGTTCGTGCTGGGAGGCCGCTTGTGTTTACGCGAAGGAGTGCCTCCGGTGTTGTAGCCGGGAAGTCCCCGCAAGGTGGCGGCTTCTCCCGGTCGCAGCTGGTAGGCGTTGATGACGGAGCCCGTGTCCGACGTGGACGCGGGGGAGTACGGGTAGTGGAAGTCGGGCTGGTGGGGGTCTCGCGGTCGAGGGCTGGTGGCGATGGAGGACAGGGTGCCGTTCTTGGACACGACGTCGGAGCCCGTGTTGCTCTTCGCCCACGACACTCGCTTCGGCGCCTGAGCGTCCTCCCTGCGGCGGAGAGACGGGGAAACGGGGTCAAAACTCGACAGAGGTCGTACAGAGGAGGAACACGCGACACGTTTTGCCCTCAGACGCGCCCCGTTTCCACCCGGTGCACTCGACGTGCCCCGGCGTGATCGGATCCGCCAGTCCGAGGACCGCACCGGGGACGCGCTCGCGAGGCGGACCCGAGACGCTCGTGGCCGCGTTGGCTTTGCGGTGGAGGCGGCCCGCTCGGCTGACGTCCTCTGAATAAGGACTTAAAAAAATAAACCCGGCTGCTGTCTGTTCCGACGTGTCGCCGTCACATTACAGCGGGTTCGTTAGTTTGGGATTTGTTTTTTGTTTTTCCCCGTCCGTTCAATCTTTCGCGTGAATATTTCTGCCTGCTTCTCTTTTATCTTTTTTTTTTTTTTGTGTTACCAGAAAAAAAAAAAACAACTCCTGCGTGATTGCGCTTGAGCCCAGCCGGGCTGTACAGAAAGCAGGAGAGTTTTACTTCAAACCGGCTCTGTAAAGCGTCCTTTTAGCGATTTTCACCAAAGCCTCCTCCGGGTTTAGGTTTTTTTTCTTTAAGTTTTTATCTCGTATAATTTCCGACGCACGTCAGACACCCGCGGCGGCTGCGAGAGAGCTCCGCCCCCCCCTTGATCCAATCTGACCCGGCTCATCTTGGTTCTGACGTTCAGGTTCCCGTTCCTCTGCTTATCTGTTCGTGCATTTTAGCCCACGAGGATCGTTTTCGAAAGTGTTTCTAATGCTCTGCCTCCCTCGTGTATTCAAACGAGGACAAAACTCGGAAGCGCCTTTTCGTCCGACGTGCACGGTCCCGTATGAGAAGCGGATCCGACTTCGACAGATGTAGAAAATAAAATTGCTTGAAATGGACCGGGCGCGCCTGATAAAGCGAACTCGGGAGCTCTCACTTGATCTCGTTGGCCATCTCCTCCTCCGTGTCCCGTCTCCTCTTCAGTACGAATACGAGGAAGAGCACCACGGCCACCAGCCCCGCGACGGACCCCAGCGTCGCCGCGGCGATCAGGCCCGCGTTGGAAGCTGGGAAAAACACAACAACGGACGGACAAGCGTGTGAGTGTTTTACGCTCCCCGGGGGGGGGGGGGGGGTGCGTCGCGGAGTAAAAACCGTTTCCGCCGCGTACGTACAGGTGATGACCTCCAGGTTGATGGAGCAGCTTTCGGAGCCGGCGGTGTTGATGGCTCGGCAGATGTACTTCCCCGACACGCTTTTAGTGAGGTTGCTCAGCCTCAGCGTGCCCTGCCTCTCGTCTGCAAAACAAACACGCAGCAACGCACGTTTCGTGAATCGTACATTTCGCTGCAGGGGATCTGTTGTGGGTACAACAAGGCGGGGGGAGCAACAGAAACAGAAATATTACAGCACAAAATGACATGCTCGGGAACTATTTTGTCACAAACTTGCTGCACTAAGACGATATTGCGATAGACTGTTTGGAAACCGCGGACTGTCCGTAAAAGTGTCCGTGGCCTCCGGGTCTGAAAAATGAGGCCGATGGATGCGTTAGAGCCTTAAGCTGCGATACCACCGGGTGCCACTAGAGGTCGTCTCCAAAAAAAAAAAAAAAAAGGCTCCAGCTCCATAGACTCCCGTTCAACTTCTCATGAAATTGTAGGTCACGTTTTCTCGTCATTAAATATAAAGTAAGCTTCAAAAAGCTGTGTTTTTGGGGGGGGGGGCGTGTCTGTTTGATTGACAGGCCTGTGGTTCAGTCAGGTTACGGCTATCTGCGGGCGGGACGTGGTATCGTCGGGTTTCCAATCAGGTCAGTCAGACCCACCGCTCCCCCCCCCCCCGCAGCTCGTCCAAATATGGTCACTTCCTGCTCCAAACCGCTCCGAACTAGCAAGATGGCGCCCCGGCCAAAATCCGAACTCAAGGCTGCGTAACGGCCGTTCACAAACCAACGGGTGACGTCACTGTTGGTCGCTGCTTACTGGAAGTTTAGATATTTTTCAAAATAAAATACCTTACAGGTCATTATTTCAGGTTTTGACCTCAGAGCTTCAGGGAGAAGTAGAAATATTAGCTTTTCTATTTCTGCTGCAGCTTTGCCAGGTTTTGTCCGGTTTTTTTTTGTTGTTGTTGCTGTTTTACACTTGAATTCTGCATTATTTTTTGTGTTTTGGTGTGATTGTTAAAACAAGCTCAGCCTAGTGACTGGTGGAATAAAAGAAAAAAAAAAAAAAAAAAGCAACAAATAAATAGAGTAATTTCACATTTTTGCTCTTTATGTATACCATACCATCATCTGCAACATATCATCGCAGCGTTCATTCATTAGTATCTGATTCTCCTTAATCCAGAATATAATCCAGTATTGGCCCATTTCCACCAGCTACTGGATGTATTTTGACATCGATGCAATCCCTCAGCAGACGGCTCTGCACATGATTCTGCAGCGTTGGAATGTAATGACGCTGGTCAACAATTTTTGTTTTAATATTTTCTCACACTGCGGTCTTGACACAGCAGCGCGCGCGTGTGTGCGCGTGCGCGTGTATCCATCTGTCTCACGATCTGTTCCTCTTAGCACATCTGGCTTCGAAAATGCAGTTTCAAACAGAGGCTGTAGGAAAATAAACAAGCTTCATGAGGGACTTATTTCAACAAATCCTCTGGAATCCAATCTGAGACGTCACATCGCAGCGTGTCTTCATCCGATGTGTTTTTGCTTTCGTAGCTGGAATAAGAAAACAACCCTGGGGCGTTTGTCTGTGTTGGGGAATCAAACTCTTGAATGTGTCATTCGAGTGTCAAGCCCGCAAAGAGAGAAAAGTAATGATACCAAGGGACTCATCCGAATCATACCAGATGAAAAGTCGAAGGTCACATCGTGCCAGGAAGCGGCGTATTGATGTAAGAGATCAGAAAATCCTCCACTGTGATTGTCTGCAGTCTTTGACTGAGCTTTGTGTTTTGTCTGCACCAACAAAAGGGAGATGTGTAGAGTTATAAAAAAAAATAAAAATACAGTAAATCTCTTCTTTGGCTATTAATTAAAACAAGAACTCGTCCAATCTGCTGTTGAAATGTAAACCTGCCTCTGCGGGTGTCGAGTACAAAAAAAAACAAAAAAACGTTATACAATAAAATCATTAAACACCCAAAGAACAAATAGATGACACCTAAATTTTGTTGTTAAAAGTTCTACCAGATTATCCAAATCCTGTCTATGAAATCAAAATAAACAAGAGCGCCGATAAAAAAAAACAGCTGCAGATGAGTGTGGTATGCACCTTGCCCCTCTCTTGATTATTTAATCGGCTGGCTTGAAAACCAGCTGTGAAGGACCGAAACCCAATTGTGACAGATTAGCAGCGCGTCAGCTGACTCGGAGCTTGGAGCGGGTTCAAGCAGGCGGATCTATCTGCTGCCTCCCATATCAAGACGGGAGCCTCGCTCACATTACGCTGCCATCACTGCAAGGTCAATGAGCAGCATTTGTCAAAACCTTGACACATGCGATTAATATAAATCAGCAGATTTCCTGTATGCAGCTCCCGGGATAGTTAGCTACCTCACACGACACATGGGATGATCACTCCCAAACGGGATCAGGCTTTCACAATGAAAGAACCAGTGTGAAGGATTTAGAGGGATCCATTGACAGAAACGGGATATATTATCCATAATTATGTTTTCATTTGTGTACGATCACCTGAAACTATAAGAATATTTGTGTTTTCATTCTTATTTAATTAACCTCACCGCTAGATGCCACTAAATCCGACACACTTGTCCTTCAGGGTAAACGTCAACTCACATAAAGAATATCAGAAAGCTAGTACTTACTGTATGTTTTATATTAACGCTAATGCAGTCTCACAGGGCTAAGGGGTTTATTTTAGTCACTACAGTTATACCAAACACTACAGTGGAATTTAAGAAACTCACCGAAAACAGGCTGATTTATTCATTTATTAATTATTTTTCTATATTTATGTGACATTCTCAGTTTTATATTGTAGGCTGTAATAATGACACCGACTGATGCCTTCAAAACACTTGTTTTGTCCAAACAACTATCCGCAACACAAACATATTTAGTTTATAATTACGTCAAAAAAGCTAATCCTCAAATTTAAGTAGTTGGGTCCAAATAATATTTAGCTCTATCATGGAGTCTGTTATGTTTGTTTTTGGTAAACACTAACACGTGTAAAAAAATATTCTTAACTAAAAAAAGCTATAATAAATACAGCACACGGTGAGAAGAGGAATGTAAGCATTAGCTAAATCTAACACAACGCACATATTGTGGAGATTTAAAGGACAAATTCAACCCTTTATTACAAAACAACAAGTCTGAAAATCCTACATATGGATATATACAGGAAAATATTACAATGTAAAACATCTGGTCATTTTCCCATGTGGTTAAATTTAAGATTAACTCCAGATTTAGTCTATAAAAGTTCAAGGAGAGTGTGAATTTATAAAGTTGAGTGGGATTATCTTCCACCTTGACACCTATCTGCTAATGTGTATTTTTGATGGCATCCTGAAAAAACATAATCCTATAAGCATTCTCATAAATTGGGTTGATGTTTTTCCTTTAAAACTTTTCTACGGCTCATGGATTGCCATGTTGGCTCCAGAAAACGTGATTACTCGTGATGTCACGGTCTGCAGGTGAAGGAGTGGGATGGGGGAAGTTAAGTGGGAAATGTATGAGTGAACACCCTTACCAATGAACCCAAAGACAAGCAAGGGCTGGGGGCAGGTTCTCCACTCTGTGTTTTTGTTTTTGGCAGGAGGAAAGATGGCAGAAAGAGAGAGTGAGAATGAAGGAGAGGTAGGGAAGGAGTGGTACAAACTGGTGGGGAGGAGGAGGAGGAGGAGGAGGAGGTTGTAAGAGCCCTAAATGTGCAGCATTCGCAGTCCCAAATCCAACTTATGCCTCTTAGAGGGGTTGATCAAGTAATGACATGGGGCTTGTTAGATTAGGCACCAAGGGTCAGCAGGAAATGAGGAGTGATGTGAGAGGATCAGCAGAGTGAGAAAACACAAGACACAGAGAGATTTCTGAAAAAGATAAGCAGTGATGGCAGAGTAAAGTTCAAGTGTCAAAGTAAGCATACAGCGCAGATACAAATTTAAAAAAAAAAAAAAAAAAGATGATGGGGTGGGGTTGGGAGGGGATCGGGGTGGGGGGGGCTTGGACTCGAGTGTCGAAGGCATGTGATGCGGGCGTGAGTGTGCATACGTCGGCACTCAGCCCCGGGTCAGGGCACAATCAAAGGGAGTAGTTTTCATACAATGAGTCGGGGGTATTTTTTTTTTTTTCGCCGTAAAGAGATGAGGGACAGAGATCAAAGCAGTTAAGTCAATACTCAATCAATCAGCCTGAGTCTGGTTGCTCAGAAACAGATGGTGTTTTCTCTGCAGCATCATTTGAAACAAACCCTGAAAAAGATAATTCAATAAAAGTTTTTTAATTTTTTTATTTCTCCCCCTCTCTATTGTAGCGGCAGCAGCACGAGAAGATGACGCTGTGTGTCTCACTCTGTAAAGAGGATTTCATGCTGCTTGTTGCAGCAGGATCGAGGATCTTCCTCTGAGGTACATTTGGGACATTTACTGCTGCAATTAAAATCATTTAACAGCCTTATTCTGCAGGACCTTCCGGTGTTGTGGATAAAATGTAATGAAAACACATCGGCTAAAGTACAAGATTGATTTTTAAGGTAAAGCTTATTGTAAAGAGATTTTTCCTCAATTATTCGACCACCAAAAGTCAATATTTGATACTAATTTCACCTTTATGATTTGCAATAAGCGTTTTTGTAGTTTCGGATGTCTCTGTTTTAGTATTTTAATACGCTCCTCCTATTCTTTGGCGGTCCTTAAAGAAAGAAGAGGCAGCACAGAAACCAAAGATTTTCAGTGGGATTCAAACTGAAAGATATACAGATTAAATATTTTCTTTAAGATCAAAAACGCTGTGAAGAAGTTTGTATCGCTTCTTTTAGCTGTGGTTAGTTCAGCTTCATTCAGCCCCTAAAAATGCTTTTTGACCACTAAATAAAGTTATCGAGACCCTTATCAACTCCCTTCATCTGGATTCTTATATCTGGACAGCGAGAGAACCATATATAGAGATTTTATGCCAGAAAATCAAACAGAAGGTGTAAAAGTAACGTTAAAAGTTGTGATATCTCTTTGTGGTAAAGGAATGTGAATAAGGTCTTCTGGTATTAAAAATAAATAACATCCAATTCAGTTTTTTTCCTGCTTTTGAATTTTTACTTTTGGGATTTCTGCCTCCGTCCCAACAGACAAGACATTTTGACTCGTCATTAAAGCGCAGGTGAAACTAACGTTTGTTAACGATGGCTCAGCTCCACCAGCGGTCTCAGCGAGCAGCAGGAACAACAACAACAACAGGATGCTGAAACTGGCTCGTCCAAACGGACTGAAGGCGCTTTTAAGGTCTGTAACACCGGGACAGTTTCCTGCTCCGACATTTCCGACCTGCCTGGACGAGGAGTTACTGCCTGGAAGAGGAGCGACGTCAGCGGTGTTAAAGCGGTTTGGTTGCAAAAGATCCGATGCAGAAGAAATCACAGTAATGTGTTAGTTCATACGGAATATGTGAAGTTTAAGCCGACACAGGATTTTCTCCGCCGTCGTAAGGCTCAGACGCGGCACCAAAGGCAAATCACGGTGGAGAGCATCAAATTAACTAAATGACTTGTCCCAGATCTGATGATCGCATTTGTTCCCCCGGAGGACTCCTTGCGCAACTTGTGCCTTTAGGCTTTTCGGAGGTTGTTTACACAAATATGGTAAAAAAAAACAAAAAAAACAATGGTCAGAACTTAGTGTTTTGCTGGGTGAGGATCCTCAAGACTCCCAACAAATATGTGAAACTAAGTCTTCCACAAAGTTAAAGGTAAAACACTGCATATAAATAATTATTTCATTTTATATGTGTTTTTCAAATTTGTCTTTTTAGTATTTTGTGATGTTAAGAATATTAGCATCGCAGAAATACCCTCACCTATTGTGAGATTTTTTTTTTTTAGAGCCATATCGACCATTAATTTAAAGAAATCAGATTATCAGTTTTCGGAAAGAGCATCTCTTTAAACACGATTGCTAATCACGCTTTTTTTTAAAGGGACTTTGCCGAGACTTTCCGGACATCTGACATCCCGGTCATGTGCTCGGAGAATACTCACTCTGCATTGGGGAGAAGAAGACCTCGGACATGGGTGCAGCTTTGGTCCACTTGTACTGCGGGACGGGTTTTCCGTGGCTGGACTTGCAGCTCAGCGTCACGTTGCCATTCACCACCGGGTTCCCCGTCATGGTGCACACCGGGGGGGACGGAGGGACTGTGCGGAGGGGCAGGAGACATTATTAAGTTAACGCATGTCGGGATAAGAATGCACGATTTACGACTCCTTTACTGAACTAGTTCGTTGTTTTAATCCGCTGCGGAGTTTTCTCGTTGCAGCGGTCGTATTGGATAAAAACCAGTTTCCATCTGCTGCTAGAGGATGACATAATGAAATCAAAGCCCAGCGAATCCCTAAGCAGCAGATGAGTTTTATTTGAAAAGAGCTTTCTGACATAAATATATGATCTTCAACAGACTGCTTCGAGTCTGAAATCCTTCAAAATATGCTCAGCATTTACTCTGCCAGACTTTTTCACATCCGAGGAAAACGCGCGAGCTGCACGGCAGAGCGCGCTGATTAAAATCTAACCTTTGAAATTCCTCTGATGTGGCGGACGGTTACCTTTGACATTAAGGCGCATCTCTCCGGAAATGCCAGGACCTCCGGCTACGATGACGTTGCAGATGTAGCGGCCGGAGTCAGACTCCTGGGTGTTGTTGATGTAGATGGAGAGGTTGGCTGAGGGCATGGCCGCGCTGAAGCCCGCCCTCTCGGTGAACTCGTTCTGGCCGTGGCCGACCTCACCCGAGCTGAAGTTTATCACCTGCACGGAGAGACGGAAACACCTCACAGCTGCGTACGGGGTTCCCTGAAACCTGAAACTCAGTGACCTGATGGAAAAATAATAGCCGCTGCGGTGCCGAGCAGATGTGAAACAGACACAATATTTTAATCCCATCAATTTGCAGTTCAAAACGTTTCACCGCTTAAACCTTCTGCACAATTATGATCACACGCAACTTGGCCTGTGCAGCCTCATAAACACACCGAGTCTTGTGCAAAAAAAAAAAAAAAAAAAATCGTTTCAAACAGGAAGGATAAGAAGCCGTCATGCTTCTCGCCGTTGTCGTGCCTACGAAGGGCTCCCTCTGCCATATTTAATAGATCTATAGAAGTTTTACAAACTTAACATTCAGCTTTTCTGCTATCTGTTTTTATCACCCAGTCTTCGAAGTCATCGTTTCGTAGCCAACGTTTTTAAAGTCTACATTTTCCTGCATGTTTGCCTTCCTAAGCAGCTACGAGAAAACACATCTTTACTGAAGTGCTGCAACTTGATGAACTGAAAGGGAATAAAAACCGATCAGGCAGTACGGGAAACACGGGAAATAACGCGATTAAAAAAAAGAAAGACAACATGGAGAATATTGTATTCTGACAAATGGCAACTGAATTTTAAACATGCGAACAAAATTCCCTGATATTTCAGGATTTGGCCCAAAATAAACAATCAAATCCCCTGATTTTCCCGGTCCGGAAAAGAGTTTTTTAAAATTCCCTGATATTCCATGACATTCACTGACACGTGGGAACCCTGTGTAAAGGAGCACTGCACTGTTAATTCCAACTAATCCCACTAACATTTAGGTTCATGTATGTTTCCGCTGGAATGAATTTGATTTGCTGCGTCCATACGAAGATGTGCAGATTAAACTCAGGAAACAACGTCCTTCATAAAGATAATCCTGACATGTACAGATGGTGGATGTGGACTTTTTAGGCTGATTTTCTGCTTGAGACGAACTCAAGGGCGTCGGACACTGAAACTGTTTAGATTATATTAATCAGGCAAACACGCGGACACATACACGTGCGGTTATGTTGGCTTTGATTGACGGTTCGTGCTACATGCAGGAGGTGCGGCTAAACGTGGAGATAAAATGTAATTAGTGGCCTCCTGCCGTTAATAACGTCCCTCCGCCAGTCGGTGAATCAGACGGCGGCGGCGGCGTTCGCTGTAATCCTAATGTGTGCGGGCCGTCATCTCGCACCTCAGACGAGTTTGTCTAGATATGACATGTCATGCAACACAAAAAGACGAGTACAGCACGTAAAAGGGAGATTTCAATGAAACTAATTTAAATGAATGAAGTATATAGTTGAGTTTGAGCTGCAGTGCTTTTGTATACGATGCGAGTCGTCCGCTGCAGCCGTGATAGGATCAACAAACACACTCCTTCGCTGTAATCCCGTTATAGAGGCTCTCTTTTCTGGTCTCCAGCAGAGGTGACAGCGCAGTCAACATCCAATCATCATCATCATCAACATCATTACACTCCGTTTGACCTTCGACCTTCTCACCTGCTTGGACTCGTTCCCCGAGAAGTGCCAGATGACGGCGTTTTTGGAGATGTCCGAGCTGGGGCTGTACCAGGCGTGCAGCATCGCCATCTGGCCCTTCACCACCTCCATCTCTTTTCTGGGGATCTCCACCTTCTCCGTGTCACCTGAAGCAACAACAACAACAACAACAACAACGACGATGACAACAAAGCAGGCTTGTGTGAGTTTAGTTCTGCATGTCACATTTTTGTATTTATGAAGCAGCAGCTGCCAGAGACCACTACGGAAAAAAGTTAAATGAACTTTTACGGTTTTTGCCAAAATCTTTCTGCCATCATATTAAAGTTACAGCTAGTTTTATTTCAGTTGATTCCAAAGGCTGGATTAAATCTGTGAATTTTGCAAATAATAATCATAAAACTGCTGATTAATTTCCTGTTTAAGACATCAAAAAACAGTAAAAGAAGACATCTTTGAACACCTTTGTTTCATCTGACTAACATAAAGCAGCAGGTCTGCACATGTGAGGCGCTGAAACGAGCAAATATTTGGTATTTTTCTTGAGGAATAACTTTAAAAATCAATAGATGCTGGCGATTTTTTTTTTTTCTTCTGTCCGTTGACAATTAGCTCATCGGGTAATAGTTTCAGCTCTTGTTTCATGATTTCTTTTCCTATTTCTGCATCAAATCTGTCTTTTTACACACTCTAAACAAAATTATTCACATGGGAGTCGACTCTGACGGGCTCAGGACAAAATAGCATGACGTGAAAATGCAGGAAAATTCAGAAAATTGTGAAAAACAATAACTCCAAAATATTTCGTACAGATTCTGTGATTGAGCTGCCAAAGTATCAGCTGCTTTATAATCAAAGAAATCCTCACTGCCTTTCCTTTAACATCTGAACGTGTGTGTGTCCTTTTGGCTTCTGTGCACTCAAGAACCAAAATAAAGGCAAGTTAATCACGCAATCACATTACATTATGGAGTCAAGTTTATTTTCTCGACCTCCATCGGAAAGAATCACAACAAATCAGATGTAAAACAATTAAGAGATTAAAAACAAACTGAGCAATAAAACAAAACAAAAAAAACAACAACAAAAAAAATCAGAAATTAAGAATGATTTTAGGCTAAATAACACAGGGATATGAACGACCAGTAATCAATACTGAAATGAATTATGAATAAAAAAAATTAAATTGAGCCCAATCTTTAAACTCACTTTGAAATAAACATGTTTTCAGTGGAGATTTGAACACCGGCTGTGAAGTTGACTGTCTGATCTCGAGTTGGAGCCCGTTTCAAAGTTTCAGAGCAGGGACTGAACTGAAAAGGCCCGGTCGGCCCTTCGGAGCCGATCCGGATCCAGGAGCTTTTAAAAGCTGGCGGTCCAGTGCCAGAGATCAGACGGATAAGCCGGGAATGCTCCATTTAAGCTCTTGTACACAAACAATAAAATGTTTTAAGTGAAACAGGCAGCGAGTGTAAACAAAATTAATATTGTAGAGAGCAGAGACATGGAGGTACTTTTACTGTAATATTGGTGAACTGCTGGACTGGAGGGAGGATGGTCGGACAAGATGATCCGCTCAGGCATTTATTTATCAAGCTCAAGTCAACTGAGTCCTCTCACAGTTTGTAGATGAAAAGAAAACCACAAAAAAAGAGACCGTCCCTTCATTACCTTTAAACAAAGTCTTCCTGAACAAAACCCTTTCATATTTTTGTTTTAACGTCCAAACAAAGCTGGAGAACATGACGTGTCTTCTATTTTGATTGTAAAAGTGGTTATGAATTAATTACTATCAGTGGATAATGCTGCTCCGTCTAAACCTAGGATCCCGTTTCGGACACCGAGCCGACATCTCGTTAAAGTTCCACAATAAGCACCGGCTGACTCTCCGATTACGACTTCACACTTCAAGCTGACTGCTCTTTCATCATGTCGCACTCTTCTGTATAAAAAAACAAGGTTTGAAAAACAACTTCATCCTGGAAAAATCCCAGCAAACAAGAACAAAGTTTCTAAGAAGTAAAAAGATAAATGAAAAGCTAATCTCCAAGGAATTCAGTCGCATTCTC
This sequence comes from Embiotoca jacksoni, assembly GCF_022577435.1. Lineage (NCBI taxonomy): Eukaryota > Metazoa > Chordata > Actinopteri > Embiotocidae > Embiotoca > Embiotoca jacksoni. The sequence goes on along the minus strand of NW_027185274.1, from coordinate 16,873,384 downwards.
GCACATGTCAACAAACTACAAAGCAGCTGAGATACCCCGGTCTCACTGTGTCCACTGTTGGCTCACTAGGGAAGAAATTGTAGCCCAAACAAATGCGCATAAATCAAAGAAACACTGTTGAGAAAAGGCTTCATTTTCACACAAAAAAACAAGCAGAGAGCTGATGAAGAGAAACAACGACAGCCGAGATGATGCGGTCACAACTGATGATGAGAGGAAGGATGATGAGAAGTGAAAAAAAGAAGAAAGGACGTCCAACTCACAGGGAGCCCAGTCACCTGAACCGGACAGCTGCAGCTGGATCAGCTGATCCCAGCAGCTGGAGTCCGTCTGTGTCTCCAGTTTGAAGCTCGACTCAAACAAAAAAAAAAAAAACTACAGCAAGGACTGAAAAAAACAAAACTTGTGCTGCCACTAAATCCTTCAACAAAGCTGAGGAAAGTGTCCCTCATGTGCGCGCATGGATGGACGGAGAGGATCAGGAGGTGGAGAGGAGAGAGAGGAGGAGAGAGAGGAGGAGGAGGAGAGAGAGAGAGAGAGAGAGAGGAGAGAGGGAGGAGAGGGGGGGCGGGGGGGGGGGAGTGTTGTGATCCACAGAGCGCCAGCTGAGATGTCCACATCTGTTCGGGCAGCTCGGCACACCTTCTTCCTTTTCCAGACTGAGAGGAGAATTAGACCGTAGTGGTGGTGGTGTTGGTGTTGGGATGGGCTCGAGGGTGCGTGGATAGAAGAGGAGGGAAATGTGTGTGTGTGTGTGTGTGTGTGTGTGTGTGTGTGTGTGTGTGTGTGTGTGTGTGAGCCAGACGTTGTTTTTCACATTTATGTTTTTTTTTTTGCTGCAGTGACTCAATCGTTTCTTATTCCTCCCGGGACAGTGTGACCTCCTCACTGTGGCGCTCCTCTCCCTTAATTTCTGAGTCTGCTAAACCCTGCTGACTAATCCTCAAACAATCCTGGGCTCAATCCACCTCACGTGAGCAAAAAGAGCTCAGCTGGACATGGATATGATGTAACACATGGTCGTTTCTCCGAACTCCACGCCGCCATCGGCGCACACTCTCTCCCAAACGACAATTAGCAGATCGCAACATTTATGTTTCGTCATGCGTGCCAATGCGATCTCCGTTGAGCCTGTTGAAGTGTTAGCGGCTTGAAATGAGGCGTTAAGGATGCGTTCAGGAGCATTTGATGGCAGAAAATCAAAGAAAAAGGCAGAAACTGACGACAAAATTATAAATATGACGTTTTTACAAATTGTAAATATTTATAAGGAACTTTTAAAAGGTAAAGTACAGGCATTTCTTGTTAAGGAGGGAAATCAGAAACAGATGACGGTGTACGAGTCAGGCTGTCGTTTAATAAACTCCCTTTTACAAACAGCTGTGGCTTAGATGGTAAAGCAGGTTGTCCACTAATCATGAGGTTGCTGGTTTGATCCCTGGGACCTCCTATCCACATGCCGAAGTGTGTTTGGGTAAGAAACTGAACCCCGAGTTGCTCCTGATGCCAGCTCAGTCGTTGTTGTGTGAATGTGTGTGTCAGTGGGTGAATGCAG